>NC_090229.1:12184730-12492230 GCF_024489055.1 Chanodichthys erythropterus
TTCACTGACTGCATGCAAAAACAGAGTGCAACCAGTGTATAATTCATAAACAAGTGACTCTTAGGAGCCAGTTTGCAAATCAATAAATCAAATGAATCACAGATGATAGATTTGTGGACAACAATCTGGTAAAAAAAAGAGCTTTGCAATTGACTACAAATAGATTTGACAAGAAATCTGAGGTATTATAGATTACAGACTGCCAAAAACTAAAGAAAAGCGAAGAAAATGGATCACTGCAATTCACAGAAACAACTTAACTCTAGACAGCGAAATGTGAATTTTCAGCTAACATTTTGTCAATATGTTGAATCATACCCTGTATATTGTATTGTTATATATTGTATGGACAACTCATCAATTAAATATTTAAATCCATTAAATAATTAAATCCATCTTATATTCTGCATAATTGGGTGTTTTTAAATGCACAATATGTAATTTTCGCTGCTAGAGGTCGCCTATTCAAAACAAAGGCGTAGCTTGTTGATGCCGAGATTAAGCGTGGAATCATGGGAAATGTCATCTTCACCTCACAGAATCTGATGGGATTCAGCAGAAATCATGTTCATGGATGAGATTATTAACATTACTGTAGTATGAAGTGCTGTGTTCTAGTGGTTTGTGGATATTTTAATCCAAAAATCTTACATATTGTGCCTTTAAATAAACACTGACAAAAACTATACAAGTTTTAGGACTGAAGATTAGGGGTGTAACGAGATTTCTCGTCGAGGCGAAAAGTAGTCTCGTGATGTTGCCATGACAGAGTGTTAGGATGATTAGGAAAGAATATGCCACCGCTACGTTTACATTACACCTCCACTGTCGTTTTGCTGTGTATTTAAATAAAAAAAAAAAAAACATTTAATTCAGTTGGATAATGGTCGCCGCTGCTCCATATTCACAGAGTTACGCGCGATTGCTGAAAGTGAAAGTACACATAAGCACGCATATTTTTTTTACAGTCTATGTCGTGCATTCAAACGCTATTTCAATACCCCGCATTTTGAAAGCGTCTCTCTGATGAATGCAAATATCTCTCAATATGAAAGCTATTTTAGGCTGGGCAGTGTAGTTGTAGCCATCTCTTAGCTCTGTATCAAAGAAAAACTGGTCTTATTTGCACTTTGAATATTGAGAGAGTGTGATTATGGTTGCACTTATTGTAAAGTGTTACCATAAAAATGAATAACAGTTTTCTCTTAATCTTATTAAGCACAAACAGTAAGGTTTCATTTGTTAACATTAGTTAATGCACTGTGAACTATTATGAACTAACAATGAATGACTATCTTTATTAACTAACATAAAGATTAATAAATAATGTTACTGTTACAAATATATTGCTCATTGTTAGTTGATGTTGGTTAATACATTAATGTTAATAAATGAGACCTTACTGTAAAGTGTTAACATTTTTATTTATAATGTTTTTATTTCTATGATCAGTTTGTGGAAAGGAGTTCAGTTAGGAGGTCAAAAGTTGTAGAAGCTCATAAATCATGTACAGTAAGGTCTGAAGAGACTGAAATCATACAGAAGAGAAGTCAGTTGAGTTAGTAGCAAAACCTTTTACAGCGCTTGAGTATTGTTGTCTTTTACTGCATATGATAATTCATACTCAGAAAGTAGAACTGAAATGACATTCATTACAAGATGATTAGTTAAAACATTTCAAAAACACCTGCAGAATATTTTTTTCTAGTCATGTATTTTGCCATTGAGGATTT
The DNA here is from genome assembly GCF_024489055.1 of Chanodichthys erythropterus. NCBI lineage: Eukaryota > Metazoa > Chordata > Actinopteri > Cypriniformes > Xenocyprididae > Chanodichthys > Chanodichthys erythropterus. Next base: position 12,186,464 of record NC_090229.1, read on the forward strand.
CTTAAAAATAGTGTGTAAAAATCTTGTCTCGTCTCGTCTTGTGAGATACCTGTCTCGTCACACCCCTACAGAAGATATATTAAACATTGATATAAGTGATCACCCATATTTAGACCTACCTATATTGTATTTATATAGTGTTCACAGGCAAATTTGCTTAATGTATTTCCCCGGTGTCTAAATCAGACACATATATGTCTGTGTCTGGAAAGACGATTCCTTCGTTCTATCTATTCCTGGATATGTCAATATCTGTGGATTACTGGATCGTTGGTAAGTTGTAACAGGAACACTATCGAGTACAACCTTTTGTTAAATCGTTTGTTTTACTTGTGTTTTTGCAGTTTCCCCTATTAAATCCAGTCCTGCAGCGGGGTCTTTTGCCTCTCAGTCTGGCTGAGGGGGTGTGTTCCGGCGGGAAAGTGACATCAATGCATACCCTCTATTGTCTGATTCATAAACAAATGACTTTTATGAGCCAGTCTCACAAGACATACAATCAAAAAGACTTACAAATTCACAACTTCAGAAATGTCTCAGTGTTCGGTTGTTGTTGTTTTTTGTTGTTGTTGTTTCCATAAAAATTATGTTCCACAGAATGGAGTCATGCAGTTTTGGAACAAAAAGAGGGTGATTAAATGATCACAGAATTTTCATTTTTGGATAATACATTCTCCTATGTCACAGTGATATGCAAAGTCAACTATAAGTATAATAGGGGGCGGAGTGTGAGCCAATATCTGTAGAAAAACACATATAAATATATATACATATAGATAGTAAAATGTAATTCTACCTTTCAAGTTTTATAAGTCAAAGGGTCAACCTTAAGCATCTGCATACTGAACGAATGAGTACTTTCTCATCTGTTCCGGTAAGGAAGAGGAGCGTGTGTGGTGCAGATGGAGTGATAGAGACATTGATCTAATCGAGTCTGACTTTCCACCACCACCCACCGCCACTGTCCATCTGTACAACACCCCAGCCATGAGCTCACACGCTCTCTCCTGCGCTCTCTCTCCATCTTTAAAAATCTCTTATCCAGTCACCCCTGTCTGCGCCACAACATCTGGACAAGTTTCAGGCAGACCGAACCTGATGCCAACCTGCCTAATAGCCTATGGAGTCAATTATAAAAGAGAAAATGTTGCAGCCTAATTGTTAATGGCACCATCTGGATAATGGCACTTTTCAGGGAGAAGACTCCTTACCTGGTCATCAGGGATTTTCCATTCCAACGGCCTCCAAAAGCAATGGAGGAGAACCAAAAGAGAAACTGTTTTTCATACCTAATGAAGTTCCCTTTTAACAGTGCTCGTTGTGCACGATATAGTGCATTTTTGTGTGTGTGTGTGTGTTCTTCGGTGGCAACAAAGTGTTTCTCAATCTTCATTTCGATGTGAAAGCAACTGGGGGCAGTCAACAAATTAAATGCCGCATTCTATCTAATGGCTTATAACAAATGTTCTCCGGAGCAGTGTCTTTTCAAATATTATTTTCTCTCTTTCCTTTTTTGTCATAAGCTGTGGTTCAAATGTGCCAGGGGGGAAACGCCTGTGTCATAACTATTAATTATTGAAGCACCTTCACAAAACAGTGTAAGCTTATAAGGTGGATTTTGTAATGTTGCAGTAAATATTTAAAAGGTACCACAGTTATGGTAATATTATGGCATATTGTCATTTTCATTACATAAAATTTCAAAACAAGTGGAATTTATTTTGTATGAATTTGGCACAAGAACTCCTTTCAATCAAAATATTTAAGTAAATGAAGTTTGTCAAGTTTCAAACATATTAAACAATAAATATATTGTTCAAAACCAAGACAAAAAGTCTGTAGCATCATTTGTTGCAGATGCCACTTGGTTTGATATTTTGTATCTAATGCAATGAAATTAAGATCATTTTTAAGCATGACTTAATTGAGCAAAAATTAAAAAATAATTAAAAATTTGGGATTTTTAAACCTACATGAGTGTGATGTTGGTATTTTAAATTAGTTTACCTTTTGTGTCCACTCATCTGAAGTTTTTTGGATGTTTTCATATGATTTCTGGATAATTGGCATGTTATTTTTCAAAATGATGCTCATTTTATTTAAAATGAATGACTGTCAGTCTTTGCTAACTCCACCATATTAGATTGTTATTTTTATTTTATTTTAATTGTTTTGTTTTATTATTGTTTCAGAGAATACCATAGTATAACTATGGTATGTATCCAAAAAAAGTGATTATGCCATGGCACTTCTTTTTAAATATATGGAGGATGCCAAGCTCACTTCACCTCACTGTGTTCTCTCACTTCCTGCTGCAAGGAACAAAAACATAATTTTTTTCAGTACAGGTCATGATTAAACAAATGTGATTGGACAAACACAGTGTGTTTGTATGCGTATATGAATGGAATCTATCCAGACCAGCCAGGAGATGACGACAGGAGAGAGAGACAATTTTACATAGAAACAGACAGGTATAGGATCCTTAAATGGGGAATGGCAGGATGAGAGGGAAGGAGATGAAGAGAAGGAGGGGGTAGATTGAAAAACACATTTACTTAGTGTTTGGCACACTGCTCACAAATTCAGCGCAGCATGAAGGACAATTTGGAGCTGACAAAGGCAACACTCCATATGAAGGACACTGGCATGAAAGAAAGGGAATGTTAGTGTGTGTGTGCTTGGAGAAGCCTAATGAGATAATTCCACCTCAATCTAAAGTTCTCAAACTCTAAACATGACCCCACAGATCCTCTCGGTTCTTACATAACAGCGCCAATCTGTACCGTTACTGTTGTGACCAGTTCATAAACACGCCGTCACATATGTACGAGTCTTCCAGTTGTGTTTGAGCAGAATTCCCCATTCGAAAAAACAAGCCGTCCCATTATAGGAGATCAAACACAAACTAAAACCTATTCCCACTGCACTCGAGTCTCGCTCGTGAAACGCACACTCGCACACGCCGCTCTAATTGAAACAGTAGTGCTGGCAGTGAGCTGTCAGCCATGAGCTGAAACAAATGTGCGTTTGATTTGTTATGGTTTGTAAAGGAAGGGGTTAAAGAGAAAAAGCAGGTGCACTAACGGCCTGCTGACAAATGGCGAGTGGGCTATATGAACCATGAAATGAACAATCAGGCAATAGAAGGCAGCAGGACTTTCAGCACCATGGTCAGCAACAAAGTGCCTGCAACAGCTCGCTGCCTGAGCAATGGTATTCATGAGGACAGAGAGAGAGAGAATGGGGAATGATAGAGAGAGGATCCTTCAGCAGAGAGATTACAGGCTGTGTTTGGATTTCAAAACTATGATTGGAAGAAAGTATCCCATCATAAAAGTAATCAGAAAGAGTAAACATCTTCATCCTGACTGACCAATGGGCACAAAGAGGATTCAGACTCCGCCTCCAGTGTCTCCTGATGTTTCTCACATTCTGATGCCCTGGTATTTATTTTTTTAAGCAAAGTTAATATTTTAGTTTTACATTTGGCCTACAAGTTATGTCAGAAATACTGTAATTTCAAATTAGGTGCAGATGAATGGTGAAGCAAAGTCATAATTACCAGTGAATTCCATTATACGTGAAGTTGCCAAGTTGGATGGTTCGTGTAAACATCAAAGATAGCAGAAGGAAGATGCCATAAAAATATTGTTATAAGAAGTAATGTTATAAAAGACATTATTTCCAAATGTTTCTGTTTCAACAAAAACAGGATTGAAAAATGCAGAAAATGTATTGAAGTGGAAAAAAGACTTCTATATGATGACAATAAAAATAGTCAAACAATATTTTTTTCTATCATATTCTAGCGGCCATGTTGGTGAAATCAGAACACATTTAACTGATATCATCGCTTTATCTTTTAAAAACTGTTAAAACGTCCAACAAAATGTAATGCTTGTCGATTAAATTTACTCTTCTGCTTATCATGAAAAAGTAGAGGTTAGTGAGTGACTATACATCCATGCTTTTAAGGTGCTTTTATGAACATGATTTAAAGCTTTGGTCCAGTATAAGGTCCTTAACATTAAAAAAAAAGCCATTTGAAGAGTAAAGAAAGAAGCTGCCCTCACATACACCCTATATTTCTTAAACACACAGGCACAGGTTAATACAGTTTCTATCACCTATAACTGCTATATTCACACAGACACACACACACACACACACACACACACATACAAATAAACGCCTACACATGCACACTCACATTTTCACAATCTGTGTGTGTGTGCGTGAGCGAAATTACAGCCATTTCCCTATAACAAGGTGACCTGCAGTTACTAAGCCATGAAATTCACTTAGGGGTGCTGTCTGTGGCTCAGTTTCAATTAATGGCACTAAGTTATGATGATTTGACCACTTCCACTATATCCTAAATCTCTGCATTACATTCTCGAGACAACTTGTTTCCTACATCTGTACAAATAGTATTGCTAGCAATTTCATTTCAAATTCTGTTACATAAACTCTATTCTCTTTTATTATGCGAGGACAATATCAGCCTGCATCTGAAGTGATTTCCTACATTCGCCTGTATGCATTCAATGTAATAAGTGTCTCTTGAAAATGAACATATAAATACACAAACAAACAAACAAAAAAAAAAAATAGGTAACTCATATTATTATGAATGAGTACAGCCTGTTATGGGTTATCGGGTAGCCTGTTATTACAATAAACAGACCTGAAATAGAGGCCAAACAGTGCCAGATCTCATTTCTTTGCCATTTTTTCATTTGTGATTTGCCCACTTTCTGCCTAATGGATTTTGATCAGGAATACAGCAATAATGCTAACCTCCTCTCCAAGTGTCAACATAAAACTTAAACACTGATTATATACAGTATATGAGCAATATCACACAAGCAATATCACTCTGCCTGTGGCCTCGTGCCTACGACCGAATCACAGCCGTGCTGATATACAACCATATCGCACGGCAACTCGTGTGATATTGCGTTTATACAACAGTTCGACGACACAAGTGTGTAAATAAATAAGAACAACGGAGTGTCTTGAAAAACGCTCTTTTGTGCAGAACTACTTCATTCTGCCATGGATTCAAATCTCAAGTTGACAGTTTAACAGTTGAGCCCAAGCCTCTGTTACTAATTCTAAAACGCCACTGCAGAACTAGTAACGAACGAAAGTTGAGTCACTTCATTAAAGATTATTGTATTATGCAGAGTGGTATGGTATCATGAGGTCAATGTCTATAATATTATATCCATTATAAAGAAATCAGTTTAAATGTCTGCAGAGGGAAGCAACATTTTTGGCTTTGTCCTTTAAAAGTTCCCACAGCATTAAAACAACTTCCTTGTTCTGACTCACTCATAAAGAGAGTCTTTGCCACCATTTAATGGAATAATAATATAACTTTCACTGATACTATTGACTTTGAAGGGTTGAAGAAAATCAGCGTGCAAGTTCACTGCATTTATCTAAAGAAGTAGAAAGCTGAACCGGGATGATTATTTCCCATGACACAATACGGCGTACACTGCAGAGGAATGGCATGCATGGGTAATGTCCAAGAAAGAAGCCTCTCCTAAAGCCCAGGCACAAAAAAGGCACAGGGCCCATGCTGACAAAGATGAAGACTACTGGGACTCACTTTATACTCTGGAGTGATGAGACCAAGATAAATGTTTTTGGAACTGATGGCTTCAAAACTGTATGGCGTCGCAAAGGTGAGGAATACAAAGAAAAATGCATGGTGCCTACAGTAAAACATGGTGGTGGCCGTGTCCTTATGTGGGGCTGCATGAGTGCTGCTGGTGTCGTGGAGCTGCATTTCATTGATGGCATCATGAATTCACAGATGTACTGTTCTATTCTGAAAGAGAAGATGCTGCCATCACTCCGTGCCCTTGGACGTTGAGCACTATTCGAACATGACAATGATCTTAAACACACATCTAAGGCCACTGTTGGATTTCTGAAGAACAGGGTGAAAGTGATTCAGTTGAGTGTCACTCTTCATCCAGCATTCAGTCTCTAAAAGAGGTCATTCTTGAAGAATGGAAAAAGATAAATGTTGCAAAATGTCGCCAACTTGTTCATTCCATTCCCAGAAGACTTGGTGCTGTCAATAAAAATCATGGAGGCCATACAAACTAATAGTTTTTGATGTGGGGTGAACTCATTTTTGAATCACCCTAATTTGAGTAAAACTGAAAAATGTGTAATCAAGAAGAATCTCGAAGAAGAAGAATCTCGACAAGAAATCTCAATGGAGGTGGGTAATTTTCGAAATTGTCTTATAAAGTCATAATATATACATTGTTTTTGAATTACCATAAAGCATTTTGTCACTCTCGTGTGAATATGAACATAAGGCAAGACTGTGTCGGGTCGGCGCAGCTCAACTTGCAAGTGCTGTTTTTTGGCGTAGACGTGCCAGAGGGGGTTTAGTGCTCGCCTGAAACACACTACTACAATTCCATTAACCATCGTAAGGACTTAGAAAAGTATTTATGAAGGTAAAAAAAAGTTACTTAGTTCTGCTTTAAAATGTTACTTTTCAAAGGGGGTGAACTCATTTACACTGAGCACTGTGTATATATATATATATATATATATATATATATATATATATATATATATATATATATATATATATATATATATATATATATATATATATTGTCCTGATTGTGCAAAACAGAAAAGATCCTTACTGCTTACTGCAAAGTCATATTTTTTTTAAAGAGCGTTGTTCTAACTTCAACTAGAAATGGCAAAATGGTGTCATTGTAATGGGGGTGTAATTAAAAAACTGGCTCTCATCAAACTGCAGAGCAGATGAACGTTCTTTGTCTTCCTCTCGATGAATGTGTGAATACAGAGAGTATGAAATCATTCTTAATTACACATTTGTCACAAGAGAAGCATTCAGTCTCCTCTCTGTGTGTTTTAATGGCACCTTCTCTGCTCGCTGATTAATTCCGCAAAAGCCTCGTCCTGATGCCTCATTACATTAGAAAACTTTCCCTGCGTCTTTCATGTGAGCATCCATTTCTTTCTCTCTCTCTTCCCTGCACTCCTCTCCCAAACTCTAAATGTTTATTCGATGTTCAATTCAATGGCAATCTCTAGGGACTGGCGGTTTGACAACACGGAAAGCCCATCACCCGTTAACATGGGATAACGAATCAAGCAGAGTTATGCCACAGGATTTCAATTACTGATATTTACGTCCCGTTCCATATCATACATGGGTGTTTTCTCGTTAAGGGCGTACATTAAAATTCATATGGTAACTGGAGTGATGCCTTACACAAACTACTCAGTAGTCTGTAAAAAACCTGCAGCATAATGGATGTCATTTAGTGGTTTAATTAATGTAATGTTAATCTTTTATTAAATCAGGGGATGTTCTCTCAATTACTCAGTCTGACTGTGAGGGATAAATTAATAACTCATTGATATTTAAATGCAAACCTTCTGCAGATTCTCCAGATTACCAAAATCCATTGTTCCTAAAATCACATGAAATTAGATTTAGTTGAAAGTCAACTGCAAAAAGCACAGCTCAAGATTGATAAGGAGGATGAAAGATATTGCCTACCTGATACCTGCTATCTCATATCACAACATGAAATGTAAACAACAGACGGGAACATTCACAAAACAGTTTTCTATGACTCTCTCAGCCATGGACCACCCTGGATTGCTCTGGTATTTCAGAATATTTGAGTAGATGTTTACTGATATCTGGGTTTTAATTTGGGGCCGGGAAGTGTTATAGGCTGTTAATCAGGGTCCTTCAGGTACATCTTAACCGTGTTACATCTGGCCGATGAGCCGCCTGGAGCTGCAGCTAGCACCGCTGATCAAATTCCCCGCTAGTCTCCTGATGAAAACATCATTTGTTTTGCATCCCGGCACTGAAAAACAGGGCTGGCTGTGACTCTCTTTGTGGGCTCAGCATACTGCAATTTACACTGAATGAAAATGACAGCCACTGAACAGCGGCATAAGCAATTATGGAATGCAGGGGCCGGGCAATCGTGTGCGCATTTGAACCACGATAATACAATCTGCACAACCAAAGATGCTGCATATGTTTCAGCTATTAATGACATGTGAACTCAACCTGCTTTCGACGCAAACGTGGCATTAACGCACTTCCTGGGTGAGATTATTATCCAGCCTCTTTATTATCATAAAAACTGCTATAAAATACATTAAAATGACTTCATTTCATAAAGGTGTGAAATATTTGGTAATATCACCATGATTCGGTTGACAAATTTAAGAGGATATTTGCATTTATTTCCTCTCTGGAGAGACTGGACCTTCTAGACAAACACCAGCTGTTTATGTGCTGTTTCTATGCAAACAGTCTTTGGTATACCTGCAGACCACAAACAAGAGGATGAGACAAAACATCTATCTCAAAATGGAATTTTACTGCTCAATAACAGTGAGGACATGGAGATTAAAATGCAGGTTTCTGCAGGTTCCTTCACAGATTAAAGGGGGTAAATCTAGTATCAGACTTACAAAAAAAAAAAAAAAAAACTATTCAATAGAAAATCACCACTGACAGTGTAATTTAGCCTGAGACTAGACATAATCTCTATTCTGAGAAACTGTGGTGAGGGAACTGCTGTGAATGAAAACTACATTTCCTTCTCATCTCTAGTTTAACAGAACTTTAGGTCAGAATCTTAAACAAAAGTGACATATCTATGATCTAACGATTGTTTTCTTTCCTGCAGCATTAAACATGCTTTTCACATTTTCAATACCACAGGGGGAAAAAATGCTGCATATACTGTCATATTAATATTATTTCTTTTTTTTTTTGTCCATCCATTGAAAGTCTCTATATGATAAAGCTTTTTTCATATATAAGCAATCAATTACTATTACAATTATCTCACAAATATTTGCTAACTAAATGTATTTGTTTTTACAGTGAGGTAATTTACAAATTTAGTTCCAAATTGTTGTTTGGAACAACAATACAAATGAAATAGACTGCTTTATTTTTTATTTTTTTATTTTTTCAGGTAGGTCTAACAGCAGTATTCAGGTAAGAAACTGAATAAAGAAACAAAGTAAGCAAATTTAAAATAACATTGTATAATCTTCATTGTAAAAATTAAATGCAGATCAATCAATTAAAGTTGTACAAGTTAATCAGTCAAGAGCAGTAAGTGATTTTCTCTTGGTCTTTTGTTGTTTGATTAACATTAACAACATAGAGAGCAGCACATTTATTGGGCTGCTGTCCCTTTAAGACCTGATGCATGCACAGAAATACTGTTACGGTTATGGGTGCACTTTTGATGTGATCACAAAATCTGCATGAATGAGTAGAATTATGTGCAATATGCTGCTGAATGAGAGGCGGCGGGTGCGTGTCCACTCATTGTCGGAGACGAGAGCAAGAAGGCGTAACTGGTATCTGTGTATCTATGTTGCAGAAAGGAGTATTGGAATAGTTTCAGATATTTCAGTATTGATACATATCGAAACATCAATATTTTTGACAACACAAAGTAATAATACAAAATTTTATTTAAAAAAAAATGTGTACATGCTGCATTACACTGGCTCTTTATTTCTGTCCGGTAAAAACAGCAAGTTAAATCTCAGAGCAAATGCCATATTTTTAAATGCTGACAAACACCTGTTTTACTGACAACTTTCACTAAACGTGTTCTTTACAGGATCATTTTTCAGTAAACCGAGCTAAGTCTTGATTGTTGTTGGTCCATGTGGAAAGCAAGTCCCCACACATGCAGTGACAAAGATCTTCATGTATGTTATGCATTCCTGCCTATGTCAGTTGTTTGGATAGTCTGCGTTTAAATCAGTGTGCCTGCATGTATGCACTTGGTAATTCAGTTTCCCAGATAAAGCAGTGTTATGAAAGATTCATGAAGTTTGAGGTGGGGCATGACGAAGGAGGCCCTAAAAAGCTGCTAGAGGCGGAGAGAGCCGTATCTCCCCCGGGGCACACGGGCAGCACCGAGCCCTGTGGGTAGTACACTGTGGGTAAGAGCTACTTTGTTTCACTTCTACCCTGTCATATTCACTCAAGCTGCAGTCATGGCATACAGAACACACACTGTCAGGCCCATTTCCTGATTCATGAATTTTTGGTAGTCAGAGTTCTGTGGACAGGGACCAACAACTATCAAGAGCAGCCATCTTACCTCATGTTTCTATGGTTATGTTACAAACACAAAATAGTGTCCTTTTACATTTTACAGGAAGGAAAACGTGAAATGATGTACTGTGTGAAGGGCACTGCAAACACATAGGGTTGAGAGTAATATTATAATAAAGTGCAACAAATGATAAACATAAACTGTGTATATAATAAATATTAATATGTATATTAAAGTCCCCTGTGGTGAAAATTAGGTTTTTAGTTTTGTTTATATGTCTATGTGGTGTTTTTAATATTCTTTAAATATTTAAGACTGCAGTGAAAATAAGACCAGTGGTTTGAAATCGCTGGAGTCTGTGACATCACAAACTACCTTGTAACCAATCACGTCAATGAGCCGGCGGGCTTTAGCATATCATTAAACATGAGCACTCTGAAGCAGGAGAGTCTCAAGAAGCCATCCTGGTATATTTTTCTGTTGATATAAAAAAAATCATGTTGATTTAGCAATATAGGTGTATGATGTATATAATGATGTTATGATGAACTGTATGCCTTTCTCCACTGATGTTCTAAGGTGTTCAAAGTGTTTCTAAGGATACTGATTTTTAGAAGACTACTGTCTTGTGAGCAGGAACATGTTTGTGTAACATTAGCAACACATTATTAGCAGCTGTTTGATAATGTAGTCAATCAAAACGCTAATCATTAATTACCGTCATGTGTCAGACGTTGTAAAAAGCCATACCATTGTGCAGCGTTTACCTCAGTAAGTTCTCTGAGCTTGTGCATGTGAGTGGAGGCTGGGCTAATTAGCATATTCATACACCCACGTATAATAAATGAAGCAAGGGTGTAAAGTTAAATTCAAGCTATTTTAAGGCATGAAGACATTTTTTTCACAGGCAAAAATGTGTCAATTTGTTGATCAAAGATGAGTTTTAAGGGATAAAATAATTGACTACAGGGGGACTTTAAAATTATAACTAAACCTAACATCTATAGATGTAGATAGATAGATTCACGGATATATAGATGTGATCATTTATATTTAAACAAATTATTATAACATTCATATACCACCATATAATATATTAATATATTTAATATATAATATTATTGTATAATTTATTAATAGATATATTGTATATTAATGTATTTAAAATAAATTATATAGTGTGGTAATTTATATATATAGAAAATAGTACTGCTAGAGTGGGCACAAACTTGTCAAGACCTTATATCTAGTGCTGTGACTAACAGTAAAACTCAACCTAACTGAAGGAATTGTCTTTTGTCAGATTTTTTTTCTCTCCTTTCATGTTTTGTGTTATTCTGTGACTGTACTGTTTATATATTTTGATGTAAAACTTGAAAATACTGCAATAAATACAATAGACAAAAAATGACTGAGGTATTATTGTATTGACTGCATTCCATTTTAATACTATACCGGTCAAAAGATTTAAAACACCTGCTGATTCTTCTTGTTTTCTATATTTTAGAATAATATAAAAAGTCAGTCATTAATAACAGTGCAAAAAAAAATAAAAAAATAAAATCAAACTAAACTTAAGCTAAATTTTAGCTTCTGTAGAGTATCTTCATGGGAAAGACTTTCCCTATATCTACAGTTGTGGCCAGAATTATTATACCCCTTCATAAATATGATCAAAGATGACTCTAAAAATAAATCTGCATTGTTTATCCTTTTGATCTTTAATTTATAAAATTAGCAAAAATCTAACCTTTCATTGAAGGAAAAGAATTGAAAGTGGGGGGGAAATAACATTATGAAATAAATGTTTTTCTCCAAAACACGTTGCCCACAATTATTAGCACCCTTTTATTCAATACTTTTTGCAACCTCCTTTTGCCAAGATAACAGCTCAGAGTCTTCTTTTATGACGCCTGATGAGTTTGGAGAACACCTGAGAAGAGATCAGAGACCATTCCTTCATACAGAATCTCTTCAGATCCTTCAGATTCCCAGCTCCATGTTGGTGCTTCTTCTCTTCAATGCACTCCACTCATTTTCTTTAGGGTTCAGGTCAGGGGACTGGGATGGTCATGGCAGAAGCTTCATTTTGTGCTCAGTGACTCATTTTTGTGCTGGTTTTGATGTTTGTTTTGGATCATTGTCCCAACGGATGATCTAACCGCAGCCCATTATAAGATTTCTAGCAGAAGCGTCAGGTTTTGATTTTTTATCTGTTGGTATTTGATAGAATCCATGATACCATGTATCTGAACAAGATGTCCAGGACCTCCAGCAGAAAAATAGGCCCACAACATTAAAGATCCAGCAGTATATTTAACCGTGGGCATGGGGCACTTTTTATCCATGTGTGCACCAAACCCATCTGGTGGGTTTGCTGCCAAAAAGCTCTTATTTTAGTTTCATCTGACCGTAGAAGCTGGTCCCGTTTGAAGTTCAAGTCTTGTCTGACAACTGAATATGCTGGTGATTGTTTCTGGATGAGAGCAGAGGATTTTTCTTGAAACCCTCCTGAACAACCTGTGGGGATGTAGGTGCTTTTGATATTTTTTTTTTAGGTTTTCTGAGACTCAAGACTCAACTAATCTCTGCAATTCTCCAACTGTGATCCTTGGAGAGTCTTTGTCCACTCAAACTTTCCTCCTCACCACACATTAGGACGATTTAGACATGTCCTCCTCCAGGCAGATTTGTAACATCTTTAGTTGATTGGAACTTCTTAATTATTGCCCTGATAGTGGAAATGGGGATTCTCAATGTTTTAGGTATGTTCTTACAGCCACTTTCTATTTTGTGAAGCTCAACAATCTTTTTCTGCACATCAGAACTAAATTCTTTGTTTTTTCTCATTGTGATGAATGATTAAGGGAATTTGGCCTTTGTGTTTCCTCATGTTTATACTCCAGTGGAACAGGAAGCCCTGGCTGGACAATTTCATGTTCATGATCACCCTGGTGAGCTAAAAAAAAATTTAAATATGAATGCGAATATACTTCAGAGATATTTTACTCATAAAAAATTCTAGGGGTGTTAATAATTGTGGGCAACGTGTTTTGGAGAAAAACATTTATTTCTTAATGTTATTTTCCCCCACTTTCAATTATTTTCCTTCAATGAAAGGTTAGATTTTTGCTAATTTTCTGAATTAAAGATCAAAAGGATAAACAATGCAGATTTATTTTTAGAGTCATCTTTGATCATATTTATGAAGGGGTCTAATAATTCTGGCCACAACTGTATATATAAGGAGTAGCACTACCACCACGTACAACACTGTCTCCTATAATCAGTCCACATGCTGGCTTCTTATCTTCTAACAATAGTGAAGTGCAAAATTTGAATTTCATGCATCTCTCTGTGGATCTTCAACCACTGCAATATAGTTTTATAAAATGTGAGCATAGGCCACAAATCTACATAGATATAAGGTGATTTTGCAATTTGACAGAAAAGGTTGTTTGGCCTAAATGTTTTATTTAAAGAGTGGCTTTGTAGAAGCCCCTGCTTCAAAATAGGCTTATTTGTCCAGAGGCAACTTTGCATATTAAAAGGCACAATATGTAAGATTTTTGCATTAAAATATCAAAAAAAAAACATGGTGTTACATATTTTGTTCACTTGTGTAATTATTATCCCAAAAATGCTACTCTGTTGTTGTTTTGCACAGTCGTTATGGCCCACGATTATTCTTTATCATTTACAGCATGTTCTGTCTCCAAAGATAACTTAAACGTAAACCTACAGGTGAATCAAATGACCCAAGAAAGGTTTTGGAGGTTTTGGAGTGTCAACAAAACTATCCAATGCGAAGGCCTCCTTCCCTTTCCTTTCCCTATGTATAGATAAAACGATACAGTCACACGTTTGAGTCCCGTTGGATTGATTTTCATTGGCAGTGGAGCTGAAGACGACATCTCCCATCATTCCCCACTCCTTCAAGCATCATCAAGTTACGCTTTTGTTATTGTTCTGAATATGTGACTTCTAGTGGTTAAAATTACATACTGTGCCTTTAATCCACCCCAGAAACATACCCGATGAAATCAAGCTTCAGACCAAAATAACATGTAACCTATTTATCTGGCAAATTACACACAGCATCAATGAATTAATACCTTGCCAGGCAAAAAAGTAAGCTAAGTGGAGAACACGGCATCTTCCTCATTTCTCTCTATCTCACTTCGCCAAGTCACCAGCCAGCCCCCGTTCACCACAGCACGCATTGAAAACAACCATATTGGCTTTACTTAACCACATTAGCCATGAACACAGATTGACAGCACCTCTCTGCGCTGCCTCCACATCAAATAATACAGAGCAAATGGCATTCAATACAGCCTCATAACCACAGAATTGGAGATTCAAAAACAATTTTAGAGCAATAAGTGGAAGCCACTGAATGGGATGAAAATGCAAATGTGGACAGCTCTCCGGCATGTCTCGTTCTAGGCCTCGGTCTGCCTTTCATAATATCCACATTCAATGCATTAAGAGTGTCATACAAAGGCAGAGCATGTTTGCATTTTGTAATTTGTGCCTTTTCATAACCACCAATAAACGTGGAGCAGTTTAGAGAGATGTCTAATGGATGGCAGTGCCCATGAGCGACAGCAGCACTCGTGAAGATCCCGCTCGTTTGGAGCGGCTAGGACGCTGGTGTCTGCACACGCCACTAATTCTGACATGCGATTTCTATGAGCTCATCTAGTAAGAGATAACATCTACTGCAAATACTACCAAAGACTATAGATATAGAAAGTCGGTTCAGTCCTATTAGGCCACGTTCACACAGCAGCACAATACGGTTGTCAGTCCTGTATTTGAGTCCTTAATATGGTTACCTTCACACAGTACGGTTATTTACAGGAGTGACAACCGCATTGTATAACCAAACTCACACCCGTAAATTTTCAGGACTCACAACAGCAATCTCGGAATATCCGCGCTGTGTGAATGGAACTATACTGGGCAACTTGTTGTCTACCACGTCAAGAGAGCCGGTGTTTTGTGTGTGGTTTCACTTTCGGTAACTTACAGCAAGAGAGATGTGAGCTGCGCGTCATCTTAAGGTGTTAGAGACAGTTACTGTTCTCCACCGGAGCGGCTCCCATCAGTTTTGTGTTTCTTTTCCAAATTCAAATGCCATGTCAAGCACGAGACGTCGCAAAGGACATGACACGCGAGTGCAATGGTTAAAGACTCCGGCTAGTGCATGTTTACATGCTGCTGTTGGTTAATGAAGTTTTGATGGATGAACTTGTGGTTCAGTTAGTCTCTTTAAGTTAGTCTCGTAGCTTTAATTACGTAGTGAAGGGGGAGTGGCTAACAGACGCTGATGTTAAATGACAAAATTACCTTAAATTCATACACTACACGGTTGAGTGTATGGTGCATAAGTAGATAGTGTAAGAGTATACTGCATCATTTGGGATTCAACTATAGTCATTGCGTCACTGCAGCTGCCGTTAGAAGCTCCGGTTCCCATAGAAACCTGAGACTCCCGCTTAGGACTGCATATGTGCATTGGCTCATCTAATCGTTCAGGATTCCCCATTCAAATATTTCAGGATTCCCTGTTCAAATAGATAGGTCTTGGTCTTGGATTCCTGAAATAGTTGCCCAGAGACGTTGCAATTATGGCCGCCGAGTGTACAGACTTTCATTGAAAGGGACTTTGATACAACCAGGTTAACTGGACACAGAGGTCATTAAAGTTACACTTTGGCTGTAAAAATGAGTGACTAACTGTGTGAAAAAAATCAGTGGTTGTCAAGTGTATTTGCTTCTGCATCCAGATAAAACAGTATCAAAATCAAAAGGGATAGTTCACCCTAAAAATGAAAATTACATCAACATTAACTCACCCTGGTGTTCTAATGCAGTATGTTCTTTCTTTTTCAGACCACAAAATAGAATAATAATAAAAAAATGTGCCGCTCGCACTCGTCTATACAAATGGCAGTGAATAGTTATCCTAACAGTAATGGCAGGCATTTCAGGAAAGTTAAGCAATTTACTTAAAGTCATAACACACAAAGAAACTTTAAAAGGCTCCTATGTAGAGATTATTTGCTTTGTCTACATGCTTTCTTATTGGTAGGCAGAGAATAGAAGGCTAAAGCAAGGAGATAGCAGCTGCACACCTTCCTATATAAAGCATCTCTGCAGCACCCCATTGTAAATAAACACAGATATAACATCAAGAGAACAATTTAGGCAGTAATTAACGGCGAAGAACAAACAGCATGGTTAGAGGGGGGCATGAGCTGATTGAATTAAGCGCACAAACAGAAACAAAAGCTGAAACAAAGCATCAGTGCGCCACAGCTCACCATCTCCTCTTTGTTTATTAAACTACAGACTCCCTGAATGCTAGTCAGCATAATGAATCTGACTTGGGCAGAGGGGTTCTGAAGGGCCCCAAAGAGTCTATAGCCTCAGCTTTCGCATTCAGCACATTGGGGCCACAATGGGTTACAACAGATAGAGATCAGGAGCTACACAAAGCAGGAGGGAGATAGAGAGCCAGCCTGTGCAGAACCCTCCTGTTTAAAAACAATGGTCTAATTACAACATTTATAACCCCAGAATTCTGGAATTGAATTTAGCCCCGACTTAAGGAGTACGCTGGCATGAAAAGACTATTTGATTAGAGCAGCAGTTGTTTCATTTTCGGCGCAGCAGATTGCCGAGCATCTCGATCCGGCTGCGCAATCTGTATTCATTATGGCCTGTAAAAGGATGATCCTCGACCCGCCGCTGCGCACGTTCGTGCAGATGCGCGGCGCTCTGCATGGCCCCTGCCATTCCCTTACAACGCGCCCCACTAGCTGCGCCAAACACAGCAGCACCCAGCCGCCAAATTCAGCCTTTTAGCCACTCAAAAGGGCCCCGCGGGCTCCCTCCCATTCCTAGCAGCGGCCTTTATCAAAAAGCCCTGAAGTCGAGGCGTGAGATGTTTGGCTCTTTTAATGTATATAAATGGGCCACCTGCCTGGGTGCTTGGTGTTTCGGGGGAGGTGGATGAGGGACGCTGCAGATGTAATCTGAAGCTTTCATGCTGGCAGGGGGTCCGCGCATGGCACGGTCTCAGTCTTTCCCGCAGAGGGAGTGTATTGGGCTCCGTATGGAGCGCAGATGCACCCGCCATCCGGATGATCGCCGCGGTGCCGAGGTGCTGCTGGAGCCGCTCTGTGCAGCGTGCTTATATATCTGTGAAATGAGCTTCCTGTGCAGATCCCCTGGCAGTCTGGCCAAATCACAGTACATTAGCCACATTAGCCGCTTGTATAGCAAGACTGTAAATAGACACGCCATATTGGGAGGAAACACTCAGCTTGTGTGACCACATTAGCAATGGCTTGGAATGATCGCAAAACAAAGCTGGGGCTTAATCACAATGTTTTTCTAAATGAACAAAGAATATAACTGCTATTCTACTTTCTGCTGTTATCAATCAAAACATATATTAATAACAATTTAATCACAATTAATGGCATAGATCAATATTTGCTGAGAAAAGCCACAGATTAAGGTAATTCTAAGGCATTAAAATATTGTGGCAGACAAAGTACTGAATAGACATTCAAATTAAAATATTTGTTTTAAATATACATAATATACCCTAAGCCGGGAGTTTGATTGACAGACGATCTAACCAATCAAAGTGCCGAATCCACCGTTAAGTCCGACAAAGCAGTCAGGGGAGTTAGTAGATTAATGTCAGTGGATTTGAAATTGAAAAATGGTGTGTTCATTCCTTCTGATGTTAATTTGTTTATTTGATGCTATAAATTAACCAGCAGGAAGAGATGATTGGTTCACGAACCGCTTGAACTGAGGCGCTACAGCGATGTCACGACATATCAAAGAGCCACAGAACAGTATTTATTGTTTAAATCTCTTTAAAAATGACAAAATTTGACATTTGTCTGTCGACGTGTTGTTAATGTCCTCTTTGCTCCGCTACGTATTTTTCACTCTGTGGAAAACATGATGTGTGATGTTCAGAGTGGCATGGCTTGTTGTACATAGCAACAGTAACTAAAGGGGGTTGTATCATTTTTAAAATGTGTTAAGTCAAGTCATAAGAAGAGATCTCTGTGCTGTACTTCATTCCACCACACTGAGTCCACTGTAGCTGTTTTTAAAGATGCATCCTGTGTGAATGGCCCCTTAGAAAGAAGCTCAACCTTTCAAACATGCAAAAAAGCATCACAATCATTGTGTTCTGTTCCATTCCTTTGCACTCTATCCAACATGTACAGCAGCTGGCTGCATTGGTAGTACTTCAAGCTTGAATTGCTGCAATGGTAGGAAAAATAAATAAATCTTATAATGACACTTACATACGGGTCAGGGGGCATGATTAATTGTGCTTATTTTTAACAAGTTATATTAAACAATTAATCCCACTAAATCAACATGTTAAATTGACAACCCTAATTAATAATATAAAAATAAAAACAAACAATATCTGCAAGTAAAATCAGAGCTGATGGATCAAGGAAGGCTGTTTATTTCTAATATGACAGATGACATTTTAAGATCATGTTTATGAAGACTCCAGCAGGAGATTTTCAACCTGCATGAGAATATAGGAGGTCTACGTCTTGCTGGGTGGGCTACTTTACCTAAATTACAAGTGTAATCCTCAAACAACTCACCAAGGGCTGAACAGGACCCCTGCTACATCCCAGACATCTGTTCTCTCCTTCCACCCCCCTGGAGACACCTCAAAATCGGAGGACAGAGGGATGACAAGGAAATGACTTAAAAGCACTTTTACACACAGACTGAAAATACCAGCCAATACACAGAAAGACGCAAGAGGAAAGTGAACAGAACAAACATGATTGAAATAATGTTATTTTTTGATTTGTTCTTTTGCTGTCTTTATAGTGATATGAGGTGTGAAGGACAGCATGTAACATATTTAACTTGAGAAATGTAATGTCTTTCCTAATGAGTGGGTTTTATCATAACCTCTTACATAACCTCTATGAAATTTAAATTAGAATTATATTAGAATATTTATTTTTATTTTCTATTTTCCTGTCATTGTACCCATCTTGTAATGATATATCTATGTACAGCAGTATATCAACTCCAGTAATGTTCAAATGAAAATGGTTAAATGTTACAGCAACAAAAATAAAAATATTAAATATCTTTTAGTTTGCATTATTTTGACATACCTACAATATATTTCTTTCATAAGCAAGTAATTCAATATTATGATTTTCAAACATAATCATAATAAAACAAGAAAAAAAATACTATATTTTATATATATGTATATATATATATATATATATATATATATATATATATATATACACACACACACACACACCAAATAATTCAGGTATATACAGTTACCATGATCCAAAAAAATCACATTTACATTTTGGTAATTCCACCTACCCCTAGATGCAACCTGTTTTATGTTCTCCTTTTTAGAGACTGCATCGGTTGCCCTCTAATCCTACACCTCAATATCAGATGCACATGTCCACATACACACTTACAAAAGGAAACACAAATGGCAACACCCTTGGCCACACAGATCTAGCTCTGTTCCTCTAGAGACAGATCTGCAGACATTCATTACCCCTCCCATCATGTCCCTCAGTCCAGTCTGAAGGACACCAGAAGGGTTAAATGTCCCTGTACGAACACAGAGTGTTGAATGAGTTTGAGTGTGTGTGTGTGTGTGTGTGTGTGTGTGTGTGTGTGTGTGTGTGTGTGTGTGTGTGTGTGTGTGTGTGTGTGTGTGTGTGTGTGTGTGTGTGTGTGTGTGTGTGTGTGTGTGTGTGTGTGTGTGTGTGTGTGTGTGTGTGTGTGTGTGTGTGTGTGTGTGTGCTTTTGTTTATATTACATTGTGGGGACCAAATGTCCCCATGATGTAATATAAACCTGAGTTCACCTACATCGTGGGGACCAGCCAGCGGTCCCCACAATGTAAATGGGTTTATAAATCATATAGAATGAGTTTTTGTGAAAAAGTAAAAGTTTGCACAGTTTCCTGTGAGGGTTAGGTTTAGGGGTAGGGGCAGGGTAGGGGGATAGAATGTACAGTTTGTTCAGTGTAAAATGCATTGAAGTCTATGGAAAGTCCCCACAATTCACAAAAACAAACGTGTGTGTGTGTGTGTGTGTGTGTGTGTGTGTGTGTGTGTGTGTGTGTGTGTGTGTGTGTGTGTGTGTGTGTGTGTGTGTGTGTGTGTGTGTGTGTGTGTGTGTGTGTGTGTGTGTGTGTGTGTGTGTGTGTGTGTGTGTGTGTGTGTGTGTGTGATAAGAGTCCATTATGCAGGTTTACAGAGTCAGATGCAGAGGCCGGGCTGTGCCAAAGAGCTGATGTTACACAGCACAACCTCCAGAAGCCTTCCCAGAACACACAGCCAAGATCACTCGGCACACGCCCATTCCCGCAAATCTCTCTCTCTCACTCGCACACACCGAGACCACACTGACACACTCACATAGACACACATTGATGCTGATGCACAAACACAAGCTAATGCTACTGTTAATACAAGCACACACCTACTCCACCCAGTCTCCCTCCACTCCAGAAAAAATAAAAAAAATAAAAAATCAATATGCATCTCATCCATTACAGCACTCACAGATGGGTCAGGATCTCTACTCCCATCTCCCTCTCTCCTTTCTCTTTTCCTTTCTTTGTGCAGATACAAAACGTCAAAATGTTTATACTGTGCTGCCGTCACTCTGATGAGCTAATAGCAGTCTTTGATTCTCATACAGAGCACAGAGGAGGAAAAAACACATACTTAATGACATTAATTAAGATCATCATATGAATGACTCAGAAGGTCCTTTCATCTATGATCAGGTGTGATCAAGAACCTATGCTTATAATAGTGAAAGGAAAGGAAAGGAAAGGAAAGGAAAGGAAAGGAAAGGAAAGGAAAGGAAAGGAAAGGAAAGGAAAGGAAAGGAAAGGAAAGGAAAGGAAAGGAAAGGAAAGGAAAGGAAAGGAAAGGAAAGGAAAGGAAAGGAAAGGAAAGTTTTTCTTTTTATATGTAGGGCCCTATGATTTTTTGCAATGCAGAAAATGCAGATGGAATCACGGAATCATGGAATCCAGTCATAAAAACAGAATTTACTGCATAACTTGGAATGTCACGGAATTTGTCAAATTTTTGATTAGGTCACTTAAATCAAATTGCGATATACCTGTAGACTAAGCATATGTGAATATTAAACAGCAATAAGACTATATAAATATGAATCCTCGTGTCTCTGTGTGAATGAATGGCGCAGACGAGTGGTTTCATTTACCACACACACAATGAAGCACAAGTGATGCTTGTGGTGTTTTCAGCCTCTGCCGCCTCACTATATGAGGACAAGAATCCATGAACTTCATCTCCAGAGCAACTCTGAGAGTCACTTCATGAGAATTTTATCATTTAATTCAAGAAAAACCATCATCATATAATAAACACAGAAACTCAAAGGTCTTCATGGCAACCCATCAAAATCAAAGTTTGGTTTAACTTGAAGCAATTGTGACAGAAATATATTACTATTGCCAGAAAAATTAAAATACACAACACAAAATGGAGGAAAAAAAAAAAAAAACATTGCATAGTGCCCTATTATTGTAGGTATTGTCAGAATTTTGAAAAAAAATTTGGGGGGGAAGAAAAAAAAAATCATAGGGCCCTAAAAATGTAATTTTTGTTCAACTTTTTATAAATTGTTGTTAAATTGTATTATTATTTATAATTTCAATTAATTAGACATGCTTTTTAATTACTAAAATTTAATTTAACCATTAAAATGGAGTCTAAATATAAAACTGGAGAAAAAAAAAATGGAATCCAGAAAAAATAAAAATGGAAAAAACAATTTAGAAAAAAATAAAACTGAATTTGGGAAAAAAATAAAACGGATTTCATAGGGCCCTATATATCCCAGTATTTTCCTGTCCTCTCTCAACTGTAGCTTTCAATAAAAGTGCCAAAAGAAAATGAGAAATTTTAAAGCATTATATAAAATCAAACACACACTCTCATCCTTCAAGCTTCCTACAGTGTTTATAGGGTGTGTAGTTCTACACTGAATATAAACAAGCACAAAATCATCCAAGCAATTAATAAAACCAGCTTTAATATTCACATCAATGTAAATCATGGATGTGAACATTAAAAATGGCCAGAGCAAAATCACTGTCTCTCCAAAAATAAAAAAAGAGGAAGAAACACCGTTGATTACAAAATGACTATGAATTGAATAAAGCACCATAAGCACATCTTAGATATGTGATCCAACTAAGGTGTTCCTGAGTTCCTTGTTCTCCAGCAAATACAACCATCCCATCCAAAGAAAATTTAAATTCGTTTAAAAGCATTTTTTTTTCTCCAACTCAGGAGCCAGTATAATGCACATTCTAGATTTGCATTAAAGCAACACCTTCATGACGGCACCACACACACACAATTACAGTCTTCGATTAAATAGAAACCACAAACTCCACCGCATTGCAAAATAATTAACCCCAGCTCAACGAGAGGGAGCCCAGGTTCTAAGGTAACCGTTTTTTTTGGGGGGGAAGAAGAAAAGGAAAAAGACATCCATCCATCATAAAAAAATGCTGCAGCCAATTTCCACAAAGCCGCTAAGCTGATTGAGACGACCAAATCTGTTTCACCAGCTTACATTTACTTCAAAATGGTCATCTCAGCTTCAGTATCACACACATTCACTGCTTCCCATTCCCCAGTTCTTTAGTAAAGAGAGAGTTGGTGGGTGTGCAGGAATAAAACACTCGTCAACTTCTCTATGCCTGGCCTGATATCTCTCTAGCGCAGGGCTGCCCAGATCACTACACTTTGATTTAACCATTCTGTTATTAAGCTTATTTGTGTTCTTATTCTCTTTTTTAAATAAATAAATAAAATAAATGAACAAAACATGCAATGTGTGTTGCAGTTCTCTCTCACAGACAACCCTTACCAAACAAACTCCATTCTGCTAAACCAACCAACCGCCCCCACCTCCTTCTACTGAAGTAGATTAAATTCACACTAGTCCTCATTTTAAACGGAAATTGGATTGATGGAGAAAAGATTACGGAGACAGAGGGCAAGGTGGTGACAGCGGGAAAGAGTGGGGAGGGTGGAGCCGGCACCAACAAAGCACCTCCAAAGCCAATAGTGTAAATGTTTCTCTTTTGCCACCTGTAGTGTGTACGATGTGTGTGTGTGTGTTTTCTTTCCCCTCCTGATCTTTCTCTTTTTTGCCATAGCAGCAAATATCCTGTTGGCGCAGGATGCAGAGTGGTATCTGGCCCTAAAATCGATCAGACTCCCGGACTAGGGCTTCCATTCATCTCTTGCCCATAAAATTTGATTAGCGCTGACTACAGCACTGCAGGGAGATGGGCTGATAGAGCCAGGCTACAGGAGATGGCAACAGCATCCCACATTTTCATCTAGTCTCTCTCTCGCATGTTATATTTTGTCTCTCTTCATATTTCTTTGTAAAGCACTTCCTATTAATAACAGCCCGTCTCTCTCTCTCCGTCCCTCCTCATATCGTCCTCGGTATGTACAATCCTTGCGTGTAGGTATCTAAGATCAATGAGATAGCGTGTGTGCCCTCCTTCCGCCCCTCCTTTCTTAGTGTAAACCGTCCTCTAGCTATTAAACAAAAATGACAGCCGTGATGAGGCTTCGACCAGCGTTAACAAAACTAAACAACTGCAGCCCGGCCCAGCCAGCTGGCCTGTCCGGCGGACACGCCCTCTGTTCCCACATATCACTGTGGCATGTGACCACTCCTCTCCACCAATGACAAAGTCCTGAGCTCATGAGTGGATGCTGTCTGTCTGCGCCGTGAAAGGCTAAGAGGACAGGAGGGGGAAAAAAGAGCTAGACAGACTTGAAGCTTGACAACAAGGTGAAGTTTGTCAATTTGACTTGAGCATGTTTCATGGGAAGGACACTGCCACTTGTTGATTTGTCAAACCATATGAAAATGCAAAAACATAAAATACTAATGGAGAAGTTTATTCATTTGAGAGATAACTTGACTCAATCATCCGTAAATTACATTGTGTGTAAACCAATCTGTGTGCCTGGCGCGTGTACCGCAAGGTCTCTGTAAATTGATTACAGGCATGAACTGGCACTTGAGCGTCACGCTTCTGCAGAAAAAAGTGATTTAAATTCATGTAAGCCTGCATGATTTAAGATTCATTTGCGATATCGATTCTTCCAGGAGCTTGAGATGTCATTTAAAGCATCAGTCAACCAATCTGCTGAGGATTCATGTCAGCATAAGGGATGAATTTATTTGGATGCTAATTGTCTGCCTTTGGGAGCATGTGGGTGACACTTGAAAACTTTTGGCATATCATCAATGTGATAATGACAAGCAGACCTCACTGGCCCAAATATCTTTCAATCACTCTTGACATGCAAAACTTCTAGACAGTTTCATCAAAAGTAACTTGCATATATTACAAGAAAGAAAGAAAGAAAGAAAGAAAGAAAGAAAGAAAGAAAGAAAGAAAGAAAGAAAGAAAGAAAGAAAGAAAGAAAGAAAGAAAGAAAGAAAGAAAGAAAGAAAGACAGACAGAAAGAAAGAAAGAAAGAAAGAAAGAAAGAAAGAAAGAAAGAAAGAAAGAAAGAAAGAAAGAAAGAAAGAAAGAAAGAAAGAAAGAAAGAAAGAAAGAAAGAAAGAAAGAAAGAAAGAAAGAAAGAAAGAAAGAAAGAAAGAAAGAAAGAAAGAAAGAAAGAAAGAAAGAAAGAAAGAAAGAAAGAAAGAAAGAAAGAAAGAAAGAAAAAGAAAGAAAGAAAGAAAGAAAGAAAGAAACGTTTTCAACAATGATAATTAGGGGTGTAACGATAAATTGTTATATTGAGATATCAAGATATAAAAATGCAACGATATGTATCATATAGATTTGTGATATAGTTAGTTTTATCAAAGTCTCAGCTTACTGTATTTACATGTTATAATTGTCATCATGTACTCGCCATCATGGCATTTTCATTCAACTTCCAAACAAAGATACAGACTTTCAAATGCTTGCGTGACGGGCGAAAACAACATGAGAGTGAGTAAATGCAGATTTTAATTTTTGGATAAACTAACTATTTACAGTTTGGTAATAGTCATTTTGACATGCTTTCTTGTGATAAGAACTGTGATTGATTGCACTGATCATTTGCGATGCCGTTACAGCACTCCTCAAAGTGAAAGTGCAAACATTAAATTGTAAGCACCATATCACTTTTAGTTTTAGTAGTATGAATATTCAACGTGTTTTAGATGGTTTATTCTTATATGTATAATACATTAATAGCAGGAGATGCGGGACATAGCGAGCACCGGGAGAGTCTGTGCATGGGTGGTTTGTCTGTGTAGGAAATCCTACGAATGCCTGCATTGAAAGCATGAGTACTGTGTGAAGAAAAAAATTAAAGTTTCTGTGACATTACTACATTAAACTATTATATGTACTGTTGAATGTAATGTATAATAAGGCAAGGGTTGAATATTTGTGGGTTCTGACAATAATAAAATAGTAATAAAGTAACAATAATTTTTTTAAAAAATGCTTTATTTTGGCTTAAAATATTGTGATAGTATCGTGAGTTCAGTATTGTGATTTGTATCGAATTGTGACGAGTGTGTCTTTACAACCCTATTGTTAATAATAAAAATGTTTCAGCGTATTAGAATGATTACTGTTGGATCATGTGACAATGAAGACTGGAGTAAAAAAAAAAAAAAAATGTTCCTCAATTATCATTTTGAAACCTGGATACATCTATATCCAAGCCTGACAAATGATGAGAACATCTCCGATGGGTAAGCTTTTGTAAGGAGTCTCTGTGCTGGTCTGGGCTCACCTGAGTCTCTCGAACGTTTTCCACTGTGAAGTTAAACCACACTCTGAACCGCGGGTTACACGTGTCAGGCCTGATGAACAGATCAAACTCAAATTCGCTGATGTAGTCAACACGGCCCAGGTTACCTATGGAGAGACATAGAGAACAACAAAGAAGTTGTCCAGAGTTACTTTCAGGCCGTGAATCTATTCAGTAGCTCTATAATACACTTTAATATATGCATACAGAAACATATACATTTCAAAACATGCTATTCTTTAGCTTTACCTTGCAGACATATATATTTCCACACAGACAGCAGTGACTGGGAGAGATTTCCCGGTAGACTAATAAAATGGACTATAACTCAGTTGGGATCCTGCTGATATTTGTGTGCGTTCAAAGTATTTCATTTATGTAAAGGGAAATAAAATGCTGCACTGCCATCTAACCTTTTCTTTCCCCACAGATTTTGACACACACATACACACACTCTTTCTGGGTGGGATGGAGGAAGCCGAGCCGAGACGCTTGGCAGTCGCTCAGGTGACGACTAGACAGCTTTGGTAGCAGATCGCAGAATAACAAACCTCAACATGGCTGCCGCAAACAAATAAATACTAACAAACCAGAAAAGTGCTTTGTTGGTAACATATTATCCTGCAGACCCCACACAAATGTCAAATGGCAGGTAATAAAGTTCAGCCTTAAACAAGCATGCTAATGGGAACACAGGCAATCTTCTCACATCATCAACAATATTACAGAGAAAGTTTGATATCCTGCAACAAAACATCGCCACGATACAACACACAAATACAGGCGGCAATCTGAGGGTTTCTCTACAGTCTTTAGCATCACTGACTGATTTTGGAATATGAAAGAAAGGAAAGCTAAGGCTAATTGCTTTACTTATTTCATCCATCCAGAACACATGAAATTACTTGATGTATTTTATATTGCATTTTTGTCTTTAAATTTAAAGATAAAGTACTAGAGAGTAACTAAAAGACACAACACTCAAATTTAGCTTTCATAAGGTCTTTAAAGGGATAGCACATCCAAAAATTAAAATTATCCCATGATTTATTGACCCTCAAGCCATCCTAGGCACAAATGACTATCTTCTTTCAGGTGAAGACACTTTTTAACCACAAATGCTCATCTTGCACTGCTCTGCGATGTGTAATCATGTTAGAAAGAGCATGCGGGACGTAGGCGAAAGTACCGATCCATTGTCTACAAAGCGTATGTTCAAAGAGCGTATGTTCCCTTTACAAAAAAAAAAGGTAAAACAACAATGTCAGACGATTTTGAAAATTAGAAAATTAGATGGAGTTTTTCAGCCTACTGGGGTACTTCCGGCTACGTCACACATGACGTTTCCAACATGATTACATAATGCTTGGCACACTGCAGAGCTAGTGCAAGATAAGCATTTGTGGTTAAGAAGTAGTATATAAATTTTTCTTTTCTTCAGAAAATGACATATCGTTTCGCTTGATAAGACCCTTATTCCTCGGCTGGGAGTGTGTAGAGCCCTCTGAAGCTGCATTGAAATTGCAATTAGGACCTTCAACCCATACAAGTCCACTATATGAACAAAAATCCTGGAATGTTTTCCTCAAAAACCGTAATTTCTTTTCAAATGAAGACAGACAGACATAAACTGTCACGGAATGAAGGAAGGATGCAGATGCAAGTTAAATCTCTTTAATAGAGCTTCACACCGAAGGTAGTCAGATTCAACATACACAAAGAACATATAACAGTCAGCAGGAGAGTGGTAACACAGGGACGTCGATGGGCGGTGAAGATCCGTGAAGAGTGATGACCGAAGAGCAGTGTCCGTGAAGTAATCCGTGCGTGAAGTCCAGAGAGTAATCCAACGAGAACACGAAAACCAGGAAGCAATGAATCAAAATCCAGTCCAGGGAAACACACAACAAGCAACACAGGAAACAACACGCGGACACCGTACAACGATCTGACAAACAAGAGACGAAAGACAAGGCGTTATATAGGCAGATGGTAATTGCTCACAGCTGCCGCTGATCAACAATCAGCGGCGACGCCCACACAAAACAATCAGGTGACACACCCACACCATCACACAGACACCAGAATGAGACAGCGGATTCATGAACCGTGACAGTACCCCCTCTCCTAGGAACGCCTCACGGCGTTCCCAGAACTCCTTACCTGCCGATTGTAATCATCGATAAGGGAGTGATCCAGAATGTCTCTAGCAGGAACCCAACTTCTCTCCTCCGGACCGTAACCTTCCCAGTCCACCAAGTACTGGAATCCGCGTCCCCTCCGCCTCGAGTCCAGAATGCGATTAACCGAATAGGTTGGTTCCCCGTCTACGAGCCGCGGCGGTGGGGGGAACCGGAGTAGGCGGATTAAGATGCGAGTGAAAAACAGGCTTAATTTTGGAAACATGGAAGGCGGGATGAATCCTCCTGTACGCCGGAGGCAATTTGAGTCGGACTGCCACTGGGCTAATAATCTTAGTGACAGGAAACGGGCCAATGAATTTGGGAGCTAACTTATTGGCAACGGAACGGAGCGGAATGTTCTTGGTAGAAAGCCACACTTTTTGACCAACGACGTATACGGGAGGCTTTGACCGGTGGCGATCAGTCTTAGCCTTGGTGCGCGCCCTCACTTGCAACAGAGTCTCGCGGGCTCTGTTCCAAGTGCGGTGGCACCTCTGGACAAAGGCGTGAGCAGAAGGGGACCGCGACTTCGGATTCCAGACTGGGAAACACAGGTGGCTGGTAACACAAACTGCATTCGAACGGAGAGAGGCCCGTAGAAGACACTGGTAACGAATTGTGTGCGTACTCAATCATAGAGAGTTGTTGGCTCCAGGAGGAAGGATTCTTGGACGCCAAACATCGCAACATACGCTCTAAATCTTGGTTGGCTCTCTCGGTCTGTCCATTGGTCTGGGGATGGAACCCAGAGGAAAGACTAGCCGTCGCGCCCAGCAGTCTACAAAACTCCTGCCAAAATTTGGACACAAACTGGGGACCCCTGTCGGACACCACATCTACCGGGAGGCCATGTAACCGAAAGATGTGGTCTACGACAGTAACCGCTGTCTCCTTGGCAGAGGGCAATTTGGTCAAGGGAATGAAATGAGTCGCCTTCGAGAACCGGTCCACTACGGTCAAAACGACCGTGTACCCCTGGGTGGGGGGGTGGGCGGTGACAAAATCTAGAGCGATGTGGGACCAGGGTCTCAAAGGGACAGACAGCGGTTGGAGTAACCCATCTGGAGGGCGGTTGGACGTCTTACCAGTGGCACAAACCGAGCAAGCCAAAACAAAACTGCGGATGTCCCGAGCCATAGCAGGCCACCAGAATCGTTGCTTAACCAAAAATCTGGTTCGATTAACCCCTGGATGACAAGCCACGTTGGAACAATGCCCCCACTTGATGACGCAGGACCTTAACTCCTCCGGCACAAACAAACGGTTCGGTGGGCACCCGGGCGGAGGCATTACCCCTTCTAAGGCCGCCAGGACCTTCGATTCGACCTCCCATGTAAGAGTGGAGACTACTAATGTCTCAGGAAGAATACACTCGGGGAGTAGACGGGCGCTCGGATGGATCAAAAATACGAGATAAAGAATCGGGCTTGATGTTTTTGGAGCCCGGGCGGTACGATAGAGCAAAGTCAAAACGTCCGAAAAAAAGTGCCCACCGAGCCTGCCTGGAGTTGAGTCTTTTGGCCGATCGAATATATTCTAGGTTCTTGTGATCAGTCCAAACGATGAAGGGCACCCCCGATCCCTCCAACCAATGACGCCACTCTTCCAACGCTAATTTGACTGCCAACAACTCTCTGTTACCAATGTCATAATTGCGTTCAGCGGGAGACAAACGATGAGAAAAATACGCGCAGGGATGCATCTTCTCGTCCGGGGCGCCCGCTGGGAAAGAACTGCTCCTACCCCCACCTCTGACGCATCGACCTCCACCACGAACTGACGCGAAGGATCAGGGGCGATAAGAATGGGAGCCGAAAGCAGAAGCGGCTCTTCAGTTTGGCAAATGCAACCTGAGCTGCATCTGACCACCTGAAGGTCGTTCGTGGTGAGGTCAAGGCGGTCAGAGGCGCGGCTAGCTGGCTGAAATTGCGAATAAAACGCCGGTAAAAATTGGCAAACCCCAGAAACCGCTGTAGGGCCTTACGGGAATCTGGACTTGGCCAATCCACCACAGCCTTAACCTTGTCAGGATCCATGCGAATTCCCTCGGACGAGACGATGTACCCTAGAAAGGAAACAGACTGTGCATGAAATTCGCATTTCTCCGCCTTGACAAAAGCCCATTCTCTAGCAGACGCTGGAGCACTCGTCTGACGTGTTGAACATGTTCCTGGAGAGACGACGAAAATATCAATATGTCATCCAGGTAGACATAAATGAACTGATCAACCATGTCTCTCAACACGTCATTGACGAGTGCCTGGAAGACCGCGGGCGAGTTGGAAAGCCCGAAGGGCATAACCAAGTATTCAAAGTGCCCTCTAGGGGTGTTAAAAGCGGTCTTCCATTCATCCCCCTTCCTAATGCGGACCAAATGATAAGCGTTCCTCAAGTCCAATTTAGTGAAAACGGACGCTCCCTGCAACCTCTCAAAGGCTGAAGACATCAACGGCAAAGGGTAAGTATTCTTTACCGTGATGTTGTTCAACCCTCGGTAATCAATACAAGGTCGCAGAGATCCGTCCTTCTTCCCCACAAAAGAACCCCGCCCCCGCTGGAAGAGGAAGAGGCGGATGAACTTAGCTGCCAGAGAATCAGAAATGTATTTCTCCATGGCCTCCCTCTCGGGAACAGACAGAGAGTATAATTTGCCCTTAGGCGGAGACTTACCCGGAACTAAGTCTATGGCACAGTCATAGGGACGATGCGGAGGGAGAGAAGCAGCACGGGACTTACTGAACACTTCCTTCAGGTCCAGATACTCCGCGGGCACGTTAGACAAATCCGCAGCCTTTTCCTGTAACACAGAGACAGACACAGTGGGACAAGCAGACTTAAGACAAGACCTGTGACACAAAGTGCTCCACTCGGTGATGGTGTTGAGTTGCCAGTCGATCCGAGGATTGTGCTTGGTGAGCCAGGGGTGTCCGAGAACTACGGGTGCTTGCGGTGAGTCCAAAAGCATGAACTGAATCCTCTCGTTGTGGTTACCGGAGGTGGTGAGGGTGACGTAATCCGTGATCTGAGAGATGTTAGGAAGGCGTTGACCGTTGAGTGCGTTGACTGTAACCAGGTGAGTAAGTGAAGAGATGGGTAGTCCATGCTGTAGTGCGTAACTGGTGTCCATAAAGTTCCCCTCAGCCCCGGAGTCAACGAGTGCATTGCAGGTGATGTTGTGAGAC
This sequence comes from Chanodichthys erythropterus, assembly GCF_024489055.1. NCBI lineage: Eukaryota > Metazoa > Chordata > Actinopteri > Cypriniformes > Xenocyprididae > Chanodichthys > Chanodichthys erythropterus. The sequence goes on from NC_090229.1 coordinate 12,217,876, forward strand.
GCCCATCTCAGTCTTACCGGGAGAAGAGGTGATGGTGAGGACTTCTCAGCGGAGATCCCGCCCGATAGTAGCCTCGAGTTTACTATCGGGCTTGGTCTTTTACTGGACAAGACCTGAGAAGATGTCCCGATGCTCCACAGTATAGGCATAAGCCCAGGGATCTCCGCCTTTCTCTCTCCTCCCGGGAAAGCCGAGCTCTCCCTACCTGCATGGGCTCAGGATCTGTGGCGGGACCGACCGTATTAGCAGCGCTGGCCGTCCGGCCCTCCGCTCCCTGTAGTCTGGTGCTGGGGACCTCCAAAAACTCCAGTTTCTGGAGGCGGGAATCCACCCGTAAGCGAGATCAACCAGCCCGTTGAAAGTCTGAGGAAGGTCCAGGGTGTAAATCTCGCGGTGAATACGGCCGGCCAGCCCATGCAGGAACACATCCCACTGCGCCTCCTCGTTCCAACGGCACTCCGCCGCGAGGGTGCGGAACTGGATAGCATAATCCGCGACCGTGCGGCTGCCCTGCTTGAGTTCGGTAAGCTGTCGAGCGGCCTCCTTTCCTGCCACCGCACGGTCGAACACCCTCTTCATCTCGGCGGAGAGTGCCTGGAACGAGGAACAACATGGGTCTTTATTCTCCCACACCGCCGTTCCCCATAAAGCCGCCTTCCCAGTCAACAATGTAAGGACGAACGCCACCTTGGATTCCTCATGCTCGAAAGTACGAGGCTGCAGAGAAAAATGCAGGGAACACTTATTCAGAAAAGCTCTGCAAAACTCTGGCTCACCGGCGTAACTCTGGGGCACAGGCAGGCGGGGCTCCGGTAGATCGCGTCGCTCCAGCGACGCGAGAGGGCAGGCGGTGTGGGTGGCGCAGTGGGAGCGCGAAGTTGTTGAAGTTCCCGGGAGAGCTCGGACACCTGTGTTACCAGCGCTTGGACAGCGCGTCCGGTGGAAGTGATGCTCTCCTGCTGCTGGTCCATGCGGGAGATGCTGTGGTTGATGAACTCCGTTAAAGCTGCTGAACTCGCTGCATCCATATTGGTCAGATCGTTCTGTCACGGAATGAAGGAAGGATGCAGATGCAAGTTAAATCTCTTTAATAGAGCTTCACACCGAAGGTAGTCAGATTCAACATACACAAAGAACATATAACAGTCAGCAGGAGAGTGGTAACACAGGGACGTCGATGGGCGGTGAAGATCCGTGAAGAGTGATGACCGAAGAGCAGTGTCCGTGAAGTAATCCGTGCGTGAAGTCCAGAGAGTAATCCAACGAGAACACGAAAACCAGGAAGCAATGAATCAAAATCCAGTCCAGGGAAACACACAACAAGCAACACAGGAAACAACACGCGGACACCGTACAACGATCTGACAAACAAGAGACGAAAGACAAGGCGTTATATAGGCAGATGGTAATTGCTCACAGCTGCCGCTGATCAACAATCAGCGGCGACGCCCACACAAAACAATCAGGTGACACACCCACACCATCACACAGACACCAGAATGAGACAGCGGATTCATGAACCGTGACATAAACATCTTGGATGATATGGGGGTGAGTAAATGATCAGGAAATTTTAATTCTAAAATGAACTAATTTTTTAACCCCCTGAAGCTTTTTGGATTATTTTTATGATGGAGGGATGCACTTTTTTGGGCTTAAAAATATGCCCCATTCACTACCATTATAAATTATAAATAAAGATTGTTGCTGTAATACAGATACAATTTTCTGCTAAATGACAACTAACTAACTTATTTACTAACTAGTGGAATGCTGCCTTGTGCTAGTCCAGGATCCCTGTTCTATGGTAATGAGAGTAAAGAGTTAACTCATAAGGCTGGATGAACAGAAAGAAAGAGGGAGGGAGGGGGAGATGCATCTGGTTGCAGTCTGGGTTCAGGGAAAGAAGTGTGGAAGTCACCGCCTGGTGGAAGCTAGCTCAGAGCTAATTACTGACAGATGGAATGACCACCATTCCGTCACACCGGAGCCCAGCGGAATGTCATCCTTCTGCCAGAACAGAGACAACACATCCCAAGCATTTCTAAACTCATTGCAAACTTACTCGCCTGTCCAGAAAATCGGATCCTCTCAGGACGAAACTATAAAGTGTGAAGTTCAACTTCCTGATATAGTCAGTTCTCACTCAATAAAGTTTGGCTCACAACAGAAAACTCCATTATGAATGAAGATTACAAATAAAACATGAAAACTTGTGACCTTTCTTTCCCTAAATATATAACTTCATAAACTAATTTATGCCTATCTGTTCATTTTCTGAATGCCCAATGGTTCTAATGGTCACTGCGTTTTTCTTCCAGTGTATTGGGTACAGATTGATAGTGCTCTCCAGATGAAATGGATATTGGCACTTTAGCTGATTAAAGTCACTTTCTTTTAAACACAAATCTCCTGCAGCAAGAATCCAAGTATGACAGCAGCAGCACACTCCCGATGGAAAGGCGTTTTTATAGATTATCAGACAACTATTGCAAAGGCCAATGAGTGACCTTTATAAACATATCCGATTGAGATGGAAAGGTCCTTGTGTAACTCAAACATGATATGTGAAGGAGAAAAATTGAATTCAATTTAATGTGTGGATCAATAGATGCATTTTGCAACATTTTCTGAAAGTGTGTGTGCATTAGGGTTAGACTGATGCCAAAATGTTGGCTCTAGTATGACTGATAATAAGCCATTGATACTAAATCAAAAAGTCTAGGGCGAGTAATGAAAATAAACTAGGGCTGCCTGTCAATAAATTCAATAATTGAATGAGAATCATTTAAAATTAATCTCATAAACAGTAATTTTAAGTTCTTTCTGAGGAAAGAAATCAACAAAATGTGCAAGTGTAATAATGTCATAGACATTATACAGCTGAATATATGTGGAGAGTGGAGACCAGACAGCTTGCTGTATATTTCTATTTCTCAATTTTGATGCGAATTTAATTCTACTATACAAATTGTAATATGAACCAGTTATACTGTCAAATTCTATAAATGCATTCAAATTATTTAATTAATAAATTACCTTTACACTGCCTGAACTGCAATGAATAGCAGAATTTGCTGATGATATGTAACACTAAGATTTTAGTACTATGGTAATATTTTAGTACCAGGATACCACACAACTGCGGTGAACACCCAATTTAAAATGAGACATCTAGATGAATGTAATCAGTTTTATAGTCCAAAACCTCCAGAGCAGCTAAGAACAAGATGTAATGCCATTTCACATTCCCCTTCATATCTCAACCTGAATGACAGACATGAACTCCCAGCAGCAGTGATAGGGCTCCACACCGCAGCTCTCAGCAACTGAGAAGAGTCAAGTCAAACACACTTTACACCAAAAATAACATCTGTTTCACAGCTCTAACATGTATTTTTTATATATCAGCCAACCATACAGAGAAAGAGAGAAAGGATCAGTAGCTGAGCCAGTCACTGGAGGAGAAAAAGAGAGAAGGAGAGAATGGGAGATTGGTGGCTGCACCTGTTCCAGACAGATGTGCACTCTAATTCATCATTCATCCATTCCAGCACATTAACCATTTACACCACTTTTAGCATCAAATATTGGCCATCGACATGCAGTAACAGTGATCCAGTGATTTGGTCTTAATTGTGATAGTTTAATTGGATGAGATGAGATTTCTCATAGATTTCATGTGATTGTAAGACAAGCTACAATTAGTAGATTAAAAAGATTTTTAATGTTTTTAAAAGAAGTTTCGTCTGCTCACCAAGGCTGCATTTATTTAATTAAAAATACTGTAAAAACAGTAATATTGTAAAATATTATTACAATTAAAAAAAAACGTTTACATTTTTAAATATTTTCAAATAGAAGTTTATTCTTGTGTTGGCAAAGCTGAATTTTCAGCATCATTACTCCAGTCTTCAGTGTCACATGATCCTTCAGAAATCATTCTAATCTGCTGATTTGCTGCTCAAGAAATATTTATTGTGTACAGATGTACAAAATATTTGTGTACAATTTTTTTTTCAGGATTCTTTGATGAATAGAAAGTTCAAAATAACAGCGTTTATTTGAAATATAATCTTTTGTAACATTATAAATGTCTTTATTGTCCCTTTTGATTGATTTAATGCATCCTTGCTGAATAAAAGTATTCATTTCTTTAATTTCTTTTAAAAATAAAAATAAAAATTCTTACTGACCCCACACTTTTGAACGGTAGTGGATGTTTTGTATTTCAGATAAATGCTGTTCTTTTGAACTTTCTATTCACCAAGGAATCCTGAAAAAAAGTACAGAACTGTTTTCAACAATAATAAGAAATGTTTCTTGAGCAGAAAATCGGCATATTACAATGAAGCTGAAAAATCTAAAAATCTTACAGATTCCAAACATTTGAACAGTTGTATATTATCAATTAAATATTTATATATAATATATATATATATATATATATATATTTTTATATATAATATATATATATATATATATATATATATAGAGAGAGAGAGAGAGAGAGAGAGAGAGAGAGAGAGAGAGAGAGAGAGAGAGAGAGAGACAAACACATATAACTGATAACATAAGTCAACACGTGAAACATGAAAATGATCAAAATGATGGTTACAATGTTCTTTTACAAACCCTACTCTGCCACAATATGCACAGAAAAAAAAAAAAAAGATAAATAATAGCATTTTCATGAGACACAAATATATTTTCATAAAATTATGCAAAATACAGTTCCATTGCCAGTAAGAAACTTTTATAGTCATTAAATGTTCTTAATTTACTTGCTATTGGCAGGTATACAAAAAAAGTTAATTTTGGACCCTGGCTGCATCTCATGTCATAGATAATGAAACCAACAGATTGAGCTGTAAAAAAAAAAAACACTTTCATACTGAAAAAAAAATATAAAATAAAAAATAAACAACTTTTGATCTGCGATTGATTTTTGTTTATTGCAAAGCACAAAAAAAAAAAAAAAAAATGGGAGGGGGGATGGAATCAATACTGGCCAAAAGTTTATTTTAAAAATCATTATTTGCCAAACAATTTTGGTCCATTTCTACATTAATTAAATTTCAGATAATATCTTCAAAATATAGTAAAGCACACACAAACCCTTTGAATCTAAATAGCAGATCATACTGCCTTTCTTTCAGAACATTTGACTTTTCAGAACCAAAGACAGCTCCCCCCATAGACAGAAGAATGAAGCCGCTCTCCGTGGTGCTGACAGATCTACCACAATTTCCCTCTTAGAAATGCATTGCTAGGTAACTTAACATTATTTTTCTCAATTACCCCTGCAACATTTTTGATACACACAAAATTTCAATATGAATATAAGCACACACAAAAATGCTGATTTAGCTGCAAGCATGTGATTCATTTTCCTTCAATCTTCAGTCTTACAGCCTTACATTTGTGAGAAGAAAAAACACACTTCAGGGCTTCAGGGCAACAAGTCTCTGCTCAGCTTGATGGGAGAGGATATGATACACCATTGATTTGAGTTTTAATTTTATGGTGCCTGACTCCAGAGTCAGACCATGATGAGCTGTAATCTACAACGCTTCGGCCAGCCCTAAACAAGCATAAATACTACAGTGGAGGAGAGGTCCGGCCATCACAGCGTGGAGGATGAACGCCATTTTGGATGACAGTTCACTGACAACACAGATAATTCAATGTATAACCAGGGGAGGAAAAATCAATGACTGTATTTTAACTTGTGGTAGCATTTGTGTGCGTGTGTGTGCGTGTGCGTGTGTGTGTGTGTGTGTGTGTGCATGAGTGAGTGAGTGTGTGTAGAAGGATAGAATGGAAAACAAATGGAGAAAGAGCAAGAAAAAGAAAATTCAAGCAAATTCTCCTACGTTTCAACTCTGTCTTGAGAATTTCATCTACATACTCCGTCATAAGAGACTTCTACAACACAGTGCTTAGGATTTAACAAATTGGGTTTTTAGGCAAATAATGCAACAAGCTCAGAAGAGAACTCTATGGAGTTCAATGGGAATAGAGGCAGTGTTGTTTTATAGCCTGTTTGCTCTCAGCAGAACGACACTGCCGAGCTGCTGGGAGGAGAGACACTTTCTCATTTATAGGGAGTTAATTCCCACTGTTATCAGCAAACTGAAATAAACATTCCATATAGAGAAAAGAGTGGGAGGTTGAATCATCTTATCTGGTGGCTTGTGTGTGTGTGTTTGAGTTGAAGCTTGTGTGTGAGTGTGTGTTTCTCATGTGGTTAACCTTGTTATAGATGTAGAAGAGAAAAGCAAATGGAGAATCCGTATTAATGTAATGTGTTTGCTGTCTGGAGAAGCATGTGGGTGGTCTCCACTCAGCTACCTCACACTGTTCCTTCCTTCCAGCTGTTCAATTCAGACACTTATTTCTAAAACATACACTTGGCCTCCATTGCTTCTCATCTGATCTGCCTTACTTATATTCTTCAGTTTCTATTACTATATCATCGTTCAACACCTAGAATCTACAAATTATGTGTAATGTTATATATTATATTATATTATATTATATTATATTATATTATATTATATTATATTATATTATATTATATTATATTATATTATATTATATTATATTATATTATATTATATTATATTATATTATATTATATTATATTATATTAATTATATTATATTATAACAAAAAACATAATTGTAAAAATGGCAGTGATTTTAAATGGTAAAACACTGTAAAAATGTTACAGTGAAAAACAGTTAATTGGTTTACAGAAAGTTTCCGTACTATATACGGTGAATAACGGTATATTTAAATGTAATTTTATGGTAAAATACTGTTAAATTTACAGTTTTTGGAAGTGAAAAAACAAACAAATTGTATAATTTACAGTGAAAAACTGTATATTGGCATTGACAATTCCCTGTGTGACACTTCACATTTGATGTATTTTCGTTGAAATAACTTTGTTGAAGTTTCTTCTTAGTTTTTCTTCTTCATGTACATTAGGGTTTTATGTTACATCTAATGTAGTTAAATTAATGTTTGTTGTATTTTTTAAATTTCATGTGTGTTACCATGATGGTGTTTAGTGTTTGTGTGAATGACACTGTGTGCCTCTTCTATATATTAGTACTGTCCTTCTCAGCTTGTGGAAAAGCTGCTTGTGATGAACTTTGATTCACTAAGGATAGACCGATATGCATTTTTCAGGGCCGATGCGATACCGATTATTACAGATTAAGGAGACCGATAACCGATATTTTGAACCGATATGTGTCTAGTGTAAAAATGAAAATTAATGTCAAAATTAAGAATAAAAAGGCCTCTGACAAAGACTCTCTTTAAATTATTTTAACACATCTTTAATTCTGAGAACTGTTCATAATAACAACATTAATATTAATAATAACAACAAACATAAAAAGTGCTGGGAGCATCCATCAGCAGCATTCTATAAACAAAGTAAAACTTAAAGCAAATTTAAACAGCAACAAATGAACAAATAATGGAAAATAAATGTAATCTCTCTGAAGATTTATAAAGTAAATTAAAATGGGTAACAATTAGTAGTATACAGGACAGCGACATCCAGAAACGTGCAATGTGAGATTATTGACAATATACGTTATTAGCATAGGGTTATTAGTCAAATCAGAGAGCGCGGCCGCGGAGATAACTAAATCAGGAATAGGGAGCTCGCGTCGCGTCAGGGCGTCAGAGCTCGCGCTTAATGCCCTTTCAGCTCTTCAAAATTGCATAATGGTAATTCTGAATTCTGTATGATAAATTATTTTGCAATCATGTAATAAAGCAATATTTCTCCAAATATGCGCAATTCTATTCTATTCTAGCATTCAAACCCGCAGCAGACGTGAGTGAATTCATTCGTGTTGATAATCTATTCACAATATAACGTTAAGTTGGCCGAATGGTGAGAGAAGTAGGTTTTAGTTTCACTATCTCAGCACTGATGTGATGATCCGTTAAAGCATATCACTGCAATGACGGACATTGACCGGGAATTCACAGTATAATAACTGAACGGGGCTTGTCATCATAAATCGATTATATTTAGGTGTTTTGCAACTTCAGTGTAGTGATTTATTGCAACTTCAGGAACGTTTACTGCATTCTTACCTTCAAGAGATAACTTATTGATGTGTGATGATGAAGCAGCTCCTGTGCTTTCGGTGTGAGAGTGGAACATTTTCCAGCCGCGCCAGCCGTATTGATTGGCCAGGCTCATGACTCCCAACAAATCAGACGGACGATGGGCGGGGCTTAGTCTAGGCCACAGAGCGGTGCGCTCTGACTGAGGTGGCTGGATCAGTGCCAGATCGCGCATTTCAAAATAAAATGGTTTTATCGGCAAATCGGTTTTGAAAATGGCCGATGCCGATAACAATAAAAATGCTTAATATCGGCGCCGATAATCGGCCACGCCGATAATCGGTCGACCCCTACTCATCACCACTGTGTTTGGTGGCTGTCAGTGTATTACAAAGGTACAAAACAGATATTAAAACTTCATTAGGTTGGTAAATTAACATTATATCAGTTAATGTTTTTTTTTTTACCGTAAATTTAACGGAATTGTTTTTACAGTGTGTAAAATAAACAGTTATGAACCAAAATTATTATATAAACCTTTAAATTATACAGTTTTGTACTGTACAATTGTATGGCTTGATTTTCCTGCTAAACGAAAACTGAGATCAAGCATCCTGCAATAAAGCAATAAAGCGTATCTGGAGAGAAGATCTTAAAGGGATAGTTCACCCAAAAATGAAAATTTGATGTTTATCTGCTTACCCCCAGGGTATCCAAGATGTAGATGACTTTTTTTCTTCAGTCGAAAGCAAATTATGATTTTTAACTGCAACCGCTGCCATCTGTCAGTCAAATAATAGCAGTGATTGGGAACTTGAACAATAAGAGTCGAAAAAACTTCCATAGACAAATCCAAATTAAACCCTGCGGCTCGTGACGGCACATTGATGTCCTAAGACACGAAACGATCGTTTTGTGCGAGAAACCGAACAGTATTTATATAATTTTTTACCTCTAATACACCACTATGTCCAACTTCGTTCAGCTTCCGGCTAGTGAGGTCTGATCGCGCTCTGACAACGGAAGTGATGTCTCGCGCTCATTGAAGTATATGGGCGAGACATCACTTCCATCATCAGAACGCGTTTTTTGACCTCACTAACAGGAAGCTGAACGAAGTTGAACATAATGGTGTATTAGAGGTAAAAATTATATAAATAATGTTCGGTTTCTCGCACAAACCGATCATTTCGTCTCTTAGGACATTAATGTGTCGTCACGAGCCGCAGGTTTTAATTTTGATTTGTCTAAGCAAGTTTTATTTACTGTTATAGTTGAAGTTCCCAATCACTGCTATTATTTGACTGACAGACGGCAGCGGTTGCAGTTAAAAATCATAATTTGAAAAAAAGTCACCTACATCTTGGATGCACTGGGGGTAAGCAGATAAACATCAAATTTTCATTTTTGGGTGAACTATCCCTTTAAAAGAATAGCATAGGACAACGCCTTGCCCCACCCCAACATTCACCCATCACTGTGTATATATGCATTTCTTTGAGTAATCGATGTTATGCATTTATCATTTCTGAATTGGCTTTAATTGGTTATTTGTGTAATTGACATGATACACTTTTACCTGACAAATAAAATGTTAGCAGTAGCAGTGAGCAGTAGGCACTTCATCTGAAGACCTTTTGATTTCCGTTTATCGCTGATTTAGCAAGTTGTATGGAAGTGGCTAAATTAAAAAACACTTTTGTTCGAGTGAGCAGTAGGCAACCGACTAAAGGTATTAGCCAACTTATTACACCCTCTGACGAAGATCAGACTGGCGAGTTTATGTCCGTGAGTTTACCGCGAAATCCCGGGGCGAGTATCTCTGTGCGGCATCGGGTCCCTAATGACTGAACAATTGAAATATGGAATATCCAGAATCATCAAATATCTAAATTAATGCATAACTAATGATGAATTTCTAATTGGAAATACAACCTAAGTGTAAGAATCATTTGAAATTAAGTGAACTTAATAGAGATGCTGAAAAGGCATACACGCGTTAACCTTCGCCCAACGCCGTTGGACTCCGTTTTTTGGGCCGATGTGGGGGTCCTTACACAATAGACAGTAAACTAAGTGCTGTCCCATAAAACCTAAATACCATTTTTTTTATGGTAAGTTCTGGCAACCACAGCTGCTGTTTTTTCACCGTGAATTTTACTGGGATTTTTTTTTTTTACAGTGTAATATAATATAATGTAATACTTTAAGTTTTTTTTTTTTTTGCAGACATGTTTCTATGATTCATGATTTGTTTCGTTTCTGCATGTGAAATAGAATAAAAAGAAAAATGAGGGAGCTATATGATACTGAAAAGAGAATGAAAAAGAGAAACAGAAAAAGGAGAGAAACAGAATGGGGGGCAGGTCTGTCAGACATTGGCATACAATAGGAACATGGCTTGGCTAATCCCAGGCTAAGCCTGGTCAGTTAGAGCAGTCCTCCTGCTCATCCAAAACAATGAGACACTCTGCAGTCCACAGCTGCCTAACAACCCACAACCACAGAACAGGACCATACAGGGAGAAACCGAGAGACTGTAAAAGAAAGATAGATGCAGAGAGAATAAGCCAATGATGAAGGAGTGTAGTTAGTCATTGTAAAATTCAGTGACGGATTATTTAATTAAAATATGCATGGTAAAACATAGTATGGAACTCATATACATGTTATGCAAAATAGCGGACTATAAAACAATAAATAATAGGGATAAACATCTATTTGAGCACCAAGGATAAGCACTATCTGGTATCTACTGACTAGCTGTACTTTAATTACTGGTGAGAAATGTGGTAAATGTAGTGAGTCTAGAGCATCCCAGGTACTGATAACGGCATTGGACACAGATATCTTTCAACCTTTCTACAAGTTTTTTTTTTTTTTTTTTTCTTCTTCTGTAACAAACTGCATTGGAAATTAGAAGTGACTCTGGAGACTGGCCACCTCTTAAATGTGTTTTTGCCATGTGCTCCTTTTCATTATTGGAAAACACATCAGACTCTCCCACGGGTGAGAATACCTGGACACGGACAACTGATAAAGCTGGAATTGATTCAAACCCCAGGAAAGGTATCTGGCTCAAGACCTCCAGCCAGATTCTCTTCATGCAGTTTTTCCTGCCCTCTGTCTAAAGGCAAGGTGTCACCGAGGCAACATCAATCTCTCTCTGTGTCCCTCTTTTTATCTCTGCTAAACTTTTTCACATTTTTATCGTTAAATCAAGACAAGAATAGAGCCATGACCTCTAACTCTCAGAACGTCTTTAACAGGTGTCAAAACTGTAAAAGCCTTCAAACTAGCATTCTTCACAACGCCAGCACTATTTCCATCGCCATTCTGGGAGTCCCATGAGGAAGGCCGTGCTGTGCATGAATGTGGGTTTTTAGCTAAGCGGCCTCTAGACGCTAATTAATGACATCAATTACACAATGTCACCCAAATCACTAGACTGTCATTAAAATGGTACTAAATAGTAAAATAATCACATGCATTAGCATTTTATCAAAAATGGGGCAGGAAATAAATTCAAGAGTAGTAATTGCTTGACATCTATCTTTTAGCATGGATATGCAGAACCCTCAGTGGCACAAAATACAGAGCGTCTGCATCTGCGCTTTGCAGCCCACACGCTTGGCAGCAGTGATAAAGGGGCCAATGAATCTGAAAAGGTTCAAATTTTCTTGCTGCCCTTGTATCGGTATTGCTCGAATAAAAAAAGGGCCCAAAGCAAGTGTGTTCATTTCATAACAGTTGGCAGGTCACAGGGAGGCATTCACTGTGAAATGTACTAAATTGTATCATCGATCTCAGCCATGAAACATGCCGGCTTTTCTGAAGCCCCAGACTCCTGGAGGCACTCTCTTAAAAGAGCCACTCATCCCCGTCAACTGTGGTCTTCCCTCTTCCTCTTATTTCAGGAGAACGGGTTAACGTTGTTACCCCCTTTATATCCAGATTTAGATTATGTACCGCTTTGTTCTCCTTCCTTTTCATTCCTCGCCTTATCATTTTGTTAGCTGTACGATTTGAGTCCTTAGTGGGTAAACAGAAGTCACTTCAAATTTCATGCTATCTCTTTACGAGTTAATTATATGAAGTCCTACAAAGGACAAAAGACGCTTTGCCAGCGGGACAGCAGTCCAGGTCCTTTTCTTTTTCTGTCGGCTGTTTTTTCAGGCTTTGTCTTTTTGTTTTCATCTCTCCCTAACACACTCCCTTGCTCTCTTTTCGTTATCTCTTCCTCTAGTTCCTGCTCGATATCCCTGGCCTGGCAATAAGAATAATCTTTCCTGCGGAGAGTTGGGAGATAAAGACAGAAGAAGCTGAAGGGTCCTTGGTGTGCCTGTGGCGAAGAGAAGGTCAACAGTGCTGCTAAGAGGGGTCTGTTATCAGGGTGGTAGCATCCTATTGGGGAGCGGCTGCCCTGTTTATTTACAGTTAATGCTCCCTGTTGGTCTCCGCTCTGATGCCTGGGGCTGACTGGTCTGTAATGGGAGGTGGGCACCAAAGGAGACAGGAACAAGGGAACCCTGAAATTAACAGCAACTCCAATAGGTCACCAATAAGAGAGGGGGCTTTCATTATGAGGCATGAAATGTCAAAACAAAAACTGAATAAAGATGAAATGTTGATCAGTTCTATTAAAGTGCAACAACGGCTGACACAAACACCAGCAGGGTTGTGCACCATTCTGAATTCAATTCCAAATCACTTTCTGATTTAAAAAGAATTTGAATTGAAGTAGCAAACAGGACACAAATTTGAATTTAAATATAATCTATTCAAGAAATCTGTCTATTAAAAGAAATGTAGGTAACACCTTTAGTTTAGGGTTTAGGTTTAATTCTCACTATTACCTAGTTGCTCAGCATGCATATTACTAGATTATTGGCGGTTTATTAGTACTTATAAAGCACATATTAATGCCTTATTCTGCATGAACATATTCCGCATACCTCATTCCTAAACTTAACAACTGCCTTACTAACTATTAATAAGCAGTAATTAAGAGTTCACTGAGGCAAAAGTCATACTTAATAGTTAGTTAATAGTGAAACTAGACCCTAATCTAAAGTGTGACTGAAATTTATTAAAGTGTTAGTTTACCCAAAATTGGAAATTCTCTCATTAATTACTCACCCTCATATCGTTAAACACCCGTAAGACCTTCGTCCATCTTCAGAACACAAATCAAGATATATTTGATGAAATCCGAGAGTTATATGACTCGTCCATAGACAGCAATATGATCAACCTTTTCAAGGTCCAGAAAGGTACTAAAGACATCGTTAAAACCATCAACGTGACTGCAGTGGGACAACCTTCATTTTAAACTTTTTTAATAATATCTTCTCTTCTGGGTCATTCTCATACATTGTTTATGTTCAACGCTTCCAGGTTCCATGTCAGAACGCCGGCTCATTATTGGCCGGCTCCTGCGTCAGCATCACACGGATGCGTTGTGCTGCTCACATGATCAGCTTTGGCCAATACTGAGCCAGCATTTGGACATAAACACAGAAGCCTTCACTGTGCTTACTGCAGCAACTACATAATGACAGGGAAGAGAAGATATTGTTGAATGAAGTCATTATTTTTGTTTTGTTTTTGCACGCAAAAAGTATTCTCGTCGCTTCGTAAAATTAAGGTTGAACCACTGCAGTCACATTGACTGTTTTAACGATGTCTTTAGTACCTTTCTGGACCTTGAAAGTGGTGGTTAAATGGCTGTCTATGGACGAGTCATATACCTCTCGGATTTCATCAAAAATATCTTAATTTGTGTTCTGAAGATGAATGAAGGTCTAACGGGTGTGGAATGACATGAGGATGAGTAATTAATGACAATTTTCATTTTGGGGTGAACTAACCCTTTAACTGTAATTTTAACTTGCATCGTTTGAAAGTTTTCTTTTTAACTGAAAAAATTAAGTGTGAAGGTTTATCCACAAGTTTCCTACGCCCCATGAGGCCTTTTTGGGAGCGTCTTCCGGTTCGAAGTAAACAAGCTAGATGTGACACTCATTCATTCAACAGTTGACAGTCATTCAAGATTTAACGATCCAAACTTGCGAACGTTTGTTTTTTACTTAAAGATTTAAGATTCCGGCATCAATATTTGAACAATGTTTTACAATAAAAAATTTTTACAGTAATAGTAATGTATTAATTTATGTCAGGAGTGCACATCAATCATGCTGAATCTATCTGATATTTATATTGACATAAAAAGAAAACACAGAGCTATTCAGTTGCGCCTGCTTCCATTTATTTGCGATCACAATAACGCAAAAAACAACTCCACTAAGGCTTTTTAATCCAAAGGCTTCCACATTTAGAAATATATTGATAACATACCCTATGTTTACGTCACTTTTCTGAGCCTTTCTATTGATTTTCCTCTAAATTATGCGATGATTGCAATCCGAGGATGTTTGCACGATCTCTCCGTCTATCTAGCCTGATCCTTTCAGCCAGAGCAACAGAGGGAGCTCATGAGAAGACAACAGGAGTTATACGAGTTAACCGGAGTGTGTGAATCTGTGAAAGATATGCATTTGTCAGGAATCAACAGGCACATGGAAGAGACAGATAAAACATTAAACCAAATAAATACACGATTATAATCACATAAGAATTGTCTTCGTTCCTCAAGCAGTCACTGCTATTTTCCATAAACGTGTGTATTTATTATCGCAATGGTTAACATAAGTAGCCTTTAGCATCGCATACAGTGGAAACGCGACTGGCTCTGGCACGCACGATACGTTCGGAGTAAAATATAACATCATGTGGCTTTGGTGCATCAGTGACGTACAGACAGCGGGTTGTTCATGTATTGCAGGGTCAGGATGCTCTAGTCTTGCAGCAGCACTTTTGTGGAAGGTCAGTAAAGTAAAGAGCAATTAAGGGCACGAAAACTGTTTATTGTATTGTGATATTATTAACTAATAATGTAGTAAACACTAGCCTCTTCGCTAATTAACACACAAAATACCATTGGTATGCTGCTTCCGCCGCCTCACCGGAAGTTGTACCCACGTTCTCTTTTATAGCAGTGCCCCGCGGAAACAAGTGGATAGGATTTACACAAAATAAAAAAATAAAAAACTTTCACTGTTGTTAGTTTCACGCAAACCATCCTTGTAATAAACATATCATTATTGAGTAAACTGCACATATTATATAACAGTGACAAATTCAAATGATTCGTATGTACTCAAAGAAATTTTATCAGCTTTACTTGAATTTCTTTTGTTCATACAACTAAATTGTTATTTGTACAAATTACTCAATAAAGTTGCATGGAACCACTTGACTGCCTTTTTTTTTCTTTTTTTTTTAGAATCCATGAATCCATAGACAGAAAAATGGATTGCTGTTTTCACAAAAATATTAAGTAGCAAAATGTAGTTTATTGAGCACCAAACCCACATATTAGAGTGATTTCTGTTGTTGGATCATGTGACGTCGACTGGATTAATGACAAGTTACATTTTAAAATATAGAAAAATGGAAAACTGTTACTTCAAATTGTAATAATATTTCACAATATTACTGTTCTTACTGCATGTTTGATCAAATAAAATGCAGCCTTTAATTCCAATTCAAACTCCAATTCTTCCGATTCTTTGGGGTGTAGCCAATTCAAGTCAAATTCACATTTATGAATTGAAAGGGAGCCAAATTTTGCACAAACCTTGTAATCAGATGTGTTCAAGAAGCACTAGTTTTTTTTTCTTGCATGTTTCATTTAAAATTGGGGAACAACACAGCTAGGGGCAGCACCTGATTCAACAAAGCACATCTATTTCCTGTAGGTTTACATCCAAGCTCAACCAATTGATTGTGTTTCATCTGGACTGTGCCAGGGAATCGGTTTGGAGTGAATACTAACACATGACTCCTCTAGCAAGCAACAGTCAGCACTCTAAGGGGTTGGTTTGCAGTGATAAACTCAGAGTTGAGTCCCATAGCAGTAGCATGCAGTAACTAGCGCACATCTGGTCTGTGCTGTCGTGTTGTGCAGCAGTGTGATAAAACCACAGCAAGCAGCCATTGTGGACCAAGATGGCTACAAAATGCCAGCAAGACTTCTTGGCCATCCCAAGCTAGAAACACAGCAATCTCTCAACGTGCAAAAGCTTTTCAAAGCAGGGAATTACATAAAGTGATGCTACTGTCAATGGCCTGATAGACTCGAATGGAAAGAAAAAGAACAGAGGGGTTCAACTGCAAGCTGTTCAGAAATCTTGGCAGAAAATCAGTGCTCCTTCTCACCTCCCTTTGCACAAATCACAAGCACTCTAGCAAACTACACCCACCACGGTGTAATTACTTAAGAGAATTAAGCAACAGTGCTCTAAATATATAGTAAAAGGAAAAAAATAAATAAATACAAAGTAGAGAAACTCACTGGGGGGGAGGCGCACTTTTCGGATTTCTGCAAGACAGCAAAAGAAAATTCAGCTACACTTCCAATACTCTTATCTAAACATCTATTTTTGGTCCATTGACCGTCAATGTTTGAGTCTGGCAATCATATTTACTAACAGGAGACACTCAAACTGTTCACATACCAGCTTATATATTGTATTTTAGCCATTACTGTATAAAGAAATAACTGAAGCCTTTTTTAATTCTCATGATTTATTTATTTTGTTGTTGTCGTCATGTCAGTAGGGCAGAGTAAAAAATATAAATTATTAAATTTAATCGATTCTCATTTTTAAGAAGCAATATCGTTTCTTAAATCCCAATTAATCAATCTTTCAGTCTATGCTGTTTTCAGTTGATGAATGAACAACGCTTTGTAATACACCTCCCATCCAATAAATCATAACAAGCATTGTGCTTTGTTACTTCTGAAATGAAACAAAGTCTCAGCTTTCAAACTGTGTCAATTTTATTACAAAACTCGAACAATAAATACCACTTTGGTGCACTTTATTGTAGCGTGACAGATCGCTGTATCGCCTAAGTTCAAGCGAAGTGGCAGCATGTGAACTGATCATCTATTCTGCTTTACTACTTGTTACAGCACAAAATAAACATGAATGTACATCAGTAGATATGTTGAAAGATTATTATTACATTATAATAAAAGCTTCCTTATGTATAAATTGAATGTAAAGTCTATAATTCAGTTAATTTTAACCTTATATTATAGTGATGTACCACCTTGAGTTTTCTGTATAGTTTACACTATTAGTTGAGAGATTTCTTTCCGTGAGGAAATTTTCCATGTACAGTACTGTACCTGATAGGCCCCAGTTAATCAATACTAAAGGGAATTTAATCGTAATTAAATCAAACCACAAGCTTTTGAATCAAAATCGAATGGTATCGTGAAATTTGTGTCAATGGCCAGCCCTACATATCATTTATATATATATGAGAGAGAGAGAGAGAGAGAGAGAGAGAGAGAGAGAGCGAGAGAGAGAGAGAGAGAATAGAGAGTGTTTAACTGACTAGTGTGTGAATGTAACCCTATAAATTGTGACTGACAACTGTATTCTGCTATTCTGCTGCTGTGTAAAAGCAGACTATGAGGGATTATAAGGGAAAAAAGCAGGGATGGTCATTTTTGGCTGCATGGTAGGAGGCACTGGAATCAGCAGTGGCTGCCAAGAGCAAGGAAGCTTCTTGAACCTCCTTCAAAGGACAGATGCAAAGTTTTTACTCTAATTAAGGGCGAAGTGTTTGCACACTTAAAATGTTCCCGATTCAAAGGCAGTGGGCGGTCTAGAATTGGTTTTCTGCTAGACATTGGCCTTTTTAGACTCTCTCAAAGAATTTTCTTCGACAAAAATCTTCTCTGACACACTCCTCACAGCCTACAGCAGCAGATGAAAGGCTATAGATTTTGCTATTAACGTTACCATCTACCACGCTAAATTTAGACTGAATAATATTCTTACGTGATGAATATCACATCCTTTTACAGATCAATACTGTTCATTCTGAAATAAAATGCTTTGCTGTGCTCACAGAGATATCACAGAGTGGAGAATGCAAACAAGAGGTGCTGTTAGCAAAACAGTAAATCTAGATTCACTACGGCACTTTGTGATTCTACGTAACACTGAAGTGTTTGAATACAATCTCAGCAGAGAGCAACAATCAGAGCTTTTATCTTTGTAGGGGGGAATGTGCTCAAATCATGAAGAATAACAGTCAACAAGTTTAAGGACGGCAGACAGGAAGCAGTTATCTGCTAGCAAAACATTCGTTATATATCCCTGAGTAGCACTGTACGTGAATGTGAAACGCTGCAAATATCAGAAATGGCAAAATCTGACAAACAGGTTTTGGTTCAGTCTCAAGAAGCTGTCAGAAAGCAAACAGATGGTATTTCTATTAAAATTCCTCCATGTTCTTATGCATCGGTTTACAAACATACCCAGAGCATACAAATGTGTGATATCAAACGCAACCTGACACATCAATGAACTTCATCTCAAAGAAAATGTTTTAAATAAATCAGCAATATAAACAGAGGTGGTGTAAAATAAGTAAAAGGAAAAACACAGAGCGCTAAAGCGTTACAAATCTCCAGTGTTTTCCCAAACTGCATGTCCTTGCCTAGAATGAGGAATGACACATCCGCCTGGCGCCTGTGTTTACGGCATCAGGAGAGCTGCTGGAGAAATGGATTACTCCATCATCATGGAGCAGCGTGTTCATGCGGCAACGTATCACAACACGGCTGTGTGTAGTCATTTTCACCTGCGAGACGCTCTCTATTCCCCGCTCGCAGCGTCGTTTCCAAACTTTGCTTCTGAATGCACAAAAACGGCATGTTTTTGATCAAGAGCTTTAGCAGCAAACAATGGCCCGACAGGCAGCCATGGGTCCTTGAAGCGTTAAATATGAAAGAAGTATTTAAACAAAACCCGAACTGTGGAAACAAGTTGAAATGACTTTACTACACAAAGTGGAACGGAGCCAATGGTGATGCTGACTCGATCACTTGACCTAGTATATTAAACACTCTCTACACAAGAGTGGCGGCTTAGCTCTGACAGCTCTAGCACAAGAGTGGGTTAAAGAGCTCATTGACAAAAACACGCATACGGCATGACCCTGCGCAGATATTCAGGAAAGACGCCATTTGTTGGAGTCTCTCCTAATAGGGGTCAGCGTCCGGCTAAAACTGCACAGATTCCATTTGCTTTAAAGAAGAGGCAGTTGTGCTCTGAGTTAACCTCCTGCTAATAACTGTAAAATAGAAAACGCTGAGGCTGTAAGTGTTATGCTAGTCTTCATACCGCCCATTATAATGTGCTGGTGAGAGCATGTGAAGGGTGCTAATTGAAGTTTGTGTCACGTTCGCAAGTAAAACGCATGGCAGGAATTAGTTTCTAAACTGAGTGGCTGAAAGTGGGAACGTGTTGTACGGTTTGAAAACTGGTTCCTCGCTGTGTCTAATTTGATAGCACTGAACCAATACAACGTTCAGTAACATCACATATTGCATCTTCATTCTTCTGGAGAAATCTCGGCATAGGGAACATGCATTAGCAATCAAAATACTTCAACAGAGAACAGATAGAAAAAGAATTGGCCATAAGGTAAGATATGATGGATCCAAAGACTTGACTCTGAAAGAATGCTAAAATTTGTATTGCCACATGCATGAACATGTACACTGGGTAAACCCAGCCTGATCTGCCAGTGATTTGACTAATAAAAATTAAACATTTATAAATAATTCAAGTCTAATCTAATTCAGTGTACAGTTCTGAGAACATATTTTAACATCCTAAGTATTTATATTCTGTATCTTTTTGAATAAAATCATAACATTTTACGCAAGGTATCAGCCGTTTCCATCACGCGAAAAGACCTATGCGACAAGTCGTGACTCACTTCGCATTCCTGTATGTTGGTTGCATAAAATTAAATGATATACGTTAATGAATTTATAGATAAAATAAAATGTATTATAATATTATTATAATATAATATTTTACCGAAGACATTGGTGCAATTTGACAGAGTTGCACTGCTCTCTCCTGAAGAGGTCGCAAAAAGCCCGCAATAAATAACTCAACCCCCGGCTTGTTACGTTTGACCCAGGAGCTGGGTTACACAAAAACTACCCAAACACTGGGTTGTTACATCTGACCCAGGATCTAGGATAAAAAAAATAAAAATAACATCCCAAAGCATGCACAACAGCACAGGCACTGAAACCACACTAAAACACTGACATTCGCAGAGTATGTTACCAGAGGAAATACCTCAAAGTACAAGTCAATAAAATATGCGCAACCACACATGTGCACTCCATGACATTCCCATGCAGGTATCTCAACAGCCATCAATAGCCTAAGAGCTGAGGTTTCATTCCAGATCTCTCCAGGCTGCAGGGCTCTGATCAAACATAACCAAGGCTGATGGTGGGAATGTCAGGCAGGATTATCACCTGTTTCATTTGCTTGTGCACATTTGAAATATCTGCCCACCTGGCTCATTCCACAGTGCGGACACACACTCTATAACCAAGCACTCTAGGGGTGGGTAAATATTACAGCATGACTGTGTGCAGACCACTGTGCACTTCTGCTCTGAGAAGTAGTTTCTATGATGGCAAGAAGAGTGAGGACCAATTCAAATTACAGTTCAGCTATGAGGTTCGTCTCTGTGCATGAGACTGTGAGGATGTGGAACAAACATGCAAAGTTCATATACAACTGCTTGTTCTTTCATGTTAAATTACATTGAAAAAACAAGTCTTAACGGACAAAAAAATGTTTAAAAATGTGAGATGCTGGGCAATGGAATGAAAAAAATAACACAAGGCCTAGCTATGCATCTTTTAACTAGATTGCCGCATTTTTAGAATGCGTGTCATGCACTTGATGCTGCAAAAGATGCAAGACACAATTACAATGGTCAAACATGTTATGTCCAGTTCAGACCATATGATATTTGCCTGATTTTGCCACAATCTGCTTGATGTAGGGTGTCTTGATGCAAGATTAGATCATTTCAGCTTGTGTAGTTTGTCATAGTGGATGTCACGAAGTCACAGAAAGATGTTTAATTTTTTTCCGGTCGTCAAATCGAATCAGTGATTCGGATCTCCTTTCAAACGTCTAAACTGCTGAAATCACGTGACTTTGGCGCTCCGAGTCACTGATTCGATTCGTAAAGCTCCGAAGCAGTGTTTTGAAATCGGCTCATCACTATATTGTTGAAAAGTCATTATATTGTTTTTTTGGTGCACAAAAAATATTTTCATCGCATTATAATAATAAGGTAGAACCACTGAACTCACATGAACTGTTTTAAATATGTTTTCAGTACCTTTATGGATCTTGAGAGAGGAAGTGTCATTGCTTTGAATGCAGGCCTCACTGAGCCATCGGATCTAATCAAAACATCTTAATTTGTGTTCCGAAAATGAACAAAGGCCTTACGGGTGTAGAACTACATGAGGGTGAGTAATAAATTACATTATTTTCATTTTTGGGTGAACTAACCCTTTAACGGTGCATTGTGGCGCTTTGATTTTGTGTTGGGGAGGGGTGTAGTACAGTCCCACGCTAATGCTTTGCAACTGTTGTTTCGTCTTGACATTTACCTAGCGGATCAATTAGAAAAAGAAAAAAAACTAAAACTGTATTTTGTCACAGAAAGCAGACTGCTCAGACCACTTTGTCAAATAACTGTAAATGTTACAGCTGCTTGGCTTTGTGCATTGACTTGAGTGATATATGACTAAAGGGCCACAATGAGTAAGGACCCGTTACAGTAAAACTCAAGAACCGAGGCTGTTAACCTTGTGGTTTAGGAGGGGGAAGAGCGCAAAACCCCTTCCACACATGGTCTCTGAGTGCACAGATATTTTCTTCAGGGTCAGAGCTGTATAACACCACAGGCCTGAGTATCAGTTAGAGGAATGAAAGAGATAAAGCTACAAAATTGACAAAGGACAAGCAGGCTAGCTTCAACCAGCTAGATGGGGGACAAAAAAATGCTTGATAAAAACAATAAATCAGAAAACTGTGCTGGTTCTTCTCAGAAAACCGCCCAAATCAATTCAATTCAATCCTTCTTAAAACCTCGAGGAAAAAAAAAAAACCGTAAGACGCTGGACAGTGATGTAGCTTTCTTAGTAGGAGCATGACTCTTCTGCTAAACACCAAGGCGTTTACAAGCATAACTTTCATCTTCTAAGCGCTAAGCACAAAATCTGCAACTAATATCCCTTCCACTTGTCTTTTTTATGCTTGCCCATGTTGTTATGTTTTGTTGAGGACAGGAATACATCTATAGTAGCCTAATATCTGTTTAAGTACTCTTCATCCTCCCTGTAAGCCCTGCTGTCTCCTGCAGCCACTTGTGTCGGGCATAAAGCCTGATTGTTAGAATGTTTCCACTTCTTTAATCAATGGGGATCTGACTGTCTTGATTCTGGGTACATCTGAAGTATATAAATATCTGCTGGCAAGCCTGGCTGCTTTTTGTCCCCTTGGCCTCCTTACGTTTTTTTTCTATCCCTTCATTTCCCTCTTGTCTTTCTGGGGTGTTAAATGTAATCATTCATCCACTAGATGCACTCTGCAAGAGTGACATGAAGCATGAGGACTTTGAGGGAAGATAAAAACAGACGGAAAAACTCTACTGAACGTTTAAGAAAAAAAAAAGCAAAACAATTAAAGCCCCATCAGCGGAGAGATTTTTCCCTACTGTTTATCCTCATTAGCAAGCGTGCGGCTGAGGCCTTGTCCCCTCTCCGAACACATTTCTTTTGTTCGCTGAATCGAAGGTTTTTTTTTTCATCTATTATGATTACAATGGATAATTTAAAATCCCCAGTGCAAATCCGTTAAATGCTTAGGGGGTACCGCACGTCTTGGAT
Organism: Chanodichthys erythropterus; assembly: GCF_024489055.1. Classification (NCBI taxonomy): domain Eukaryota; kingdom Metazoa; phylum Chordata; class Actinopteri; order Cypriniformes; family Xenocyprididae; genus Chanodichthys; species Chanodichthys erythropterus. Next base: position 12,240,848 of record NC_090229.1, read on the forward strand.
TGTCATTGGTGGATACGTTATATTCTGCCCTGGGTGGGAATCGAATCATTATGTAGACACACATACGCATATATGCACTTGTGTACACACGCACACACCTTCTTCCTCTGCCTCTAGCTGGCACCAGATTTAATCAGCAGCTACAGTCAATAAGTTTTATCACTCAGAGCCTCTGATAAGCATCAGCATGTGGAGAAATATTTTTGACATAATTTACCCCGCAGAATGAATTATGAAACTGATGTGAGAACATCTACACGAATGAAAGGGAGTGTGTGAGGTAATGAATGACATGCACTTTAAAACCTTCAAGATCTCCTCAAAATGCTAAAAGGTTTACATTAAATATACTTGATTCTGGCATGCTAAATTGGGATGCTTTTATCTGGAGGCCACAGATTAATGCAAGACTATCAATCCTATCATTGTCAGCTACTCCTCCAAAAAAATTGACAAACAAATGTTTCTAAACTAGAATAAAACCACATTATTAAAAACCTCAGATAATATCACACGATTAAAGTGCTAATTATAACCATTAAAGCTCTTTTAAATTCAAGAATCTATGGAATTTACATAATGCGGCAAACGTAACTATATCTATAGAACCATCAATACCGTTTTAATGACGCCTTCGGGAAATATTCATTATGTTTTTTACTATCAAACTGTGCATAATGGGGGTTATTTTAATAAGTTATGCTAAAAAAGACAGAGGCACAGAAGTGAGAGAGAATTAGAAACCTGTAGGCCCAAATGCCTAAGAAAAGATATACCACTGACCTAATCTGCATATGGCTGACAAGAAAATGAGTTACATCTCATCTAAATGTAAATTAAGTGTTTTATGCCTTCAGTAAACAGTTTACGTATCCATGGTCTGTTTTAATTAACCAATTAGAATTTATTACCCGGATACTAAAGATAAGAGACATTTTCTGACTTTTTTTTTTTTTTTTTTTTGGTAAATTCATGACAGCTGTCTAAAGGAAGAAAGAAACAAGACACATTTTTTCTGGCAGAGGGAAGGAACTTGAGTGATATCTTGGCTTTTAAGTCAGACACATTTGCTTGAAGTCCCATTGGGTGGTGCGATCCAGGACTGAAAGCTTGTGTGTAGAAGCCACAGTGTATATATCAATGTTAGAGAAGCTACTTTGAAAATATTGTTTACTGAGCTACAAGCTAATCATAATTTGAAGTAGTTAGACTATACTCATGCTACTGCTTTGTAAAAGCAATTCCTGCAAGATACAAAAGTAGCTAACTACAGTACATAGGGTTTTTTAACTTTATAAATAAAAAAAATATGAGTAAATGATATATAATGATGTAATTTATCATTTAAATCAGAGGTTGCACAAAGGCAGTGACATGAACAATCTTAAACATGAAAATGTACACTGTCTAGAATACAACAAAAACACCCTAATTTAAATAACAGAGTCAAAAACAGTACATTGTGCGGTGACTTGAATCATTTACATGAGCTGCCTGAATGAAATGATTCACTAGAACTAGATTCACTAAGATGACTAAAAGTATCAATACTTTGAAAACAGCTGAACTAAATGTCACACTACTGAAAAATGCAGTTAAATGGATAATTCACCTAAAAATTAAAATTCTGTCATTATTTATTCACCCTTAGGTTGTTCCAAACCTGAATGAATTTCTTTCTTCTGTTTGACTAAAAAGAAGATATTTTGAAGAATGTCGGTAACTAAAGAGTAGATGGGACCCATTGACTTCCATAGTATTTTTTTTCTCCATATTATGGGAGTCAATGGGGCCCATTAACTGTTTGGTTACACATATTCTTCAAAATATCTTCTTTTGTGTTCAGCAGAAGAAAGAAATTAATAAAGGTTTGGAACAACTTGAGGGCGAGTAAATGATAACAGATTTTTTTTAATTTCTGGGTGAATTATCCATTTAAAGTAGTATCACTTCTTCTAGTTAGTTAACACTGGTATACACTGTACACACATATACTGTATACCAAATGAATTTGCTAAACTGGCTGCACAGCCATTTAATTTGAAAAATGGTTTAACTTTTTTCTCAAAATCCGAACGAGTAATATCTAATGCATCTATACTATTATTTTCATTTTTTACGAGCTATCTGAGGGGATATTTTATCCTCTGACTGCGTATTAAATATCATTTCCATTTTGAAGGTGCTGACTTTCACTGTAACAAAGGAGAGGCTACGAACGGTGAAAAGTTATCACTCGCTGACAGGTGGCTTTCTGACAAATGAGCCCACATCGCCACAAACCTTTACATTTCCACATCTTCTTCAACATAAAGAGAAGAGCGTTTGATTAATGACCGGGTGTGTCTAGCTCCGAAAACTTTGCTGAACTATTGCATCTTAAGTCCTTCAATTGACACGGGGGCTTCAGCTCTCAAAGTCACTTATGTCAAAATCGCCGATTGCTGCCAAGAAAGTGCCGCTTCCCTTTTGTCAGTGTGTAAGTGGTTAACATCATTTCACTGCAGTGTTGCTTTGCTGAAACAGCAACAGGACATTAATTTGACATTAGCGCTGTAACATCAATTCCTCTCCATTTTCCGACTTGGATAATGCGTTTACTGGAAGCAGATTAATATCTATTCCATAAATCATTCAGAGAATATGCCGAGCCAGAGACATGGGGGTAATGTCATATATGTTAGCTGATCCTGGTCTTGCGGCTGGATGTTCATTAATCAGTGCCTCGGGGTCCTCGGGGCCAGAAAACAGAGAAACTTATAAAACATCCTGATTATTTATTTATATTGACTTTGGCTCTGTAACTTATGTTAATATTGTATGTCCTTTTATTGCCGCCCTATGCCGCAAAACATCATCCACTCTCGGCTATCGCTTTCACATGGCTACTGTCGACATCCAAGTAAGCTTACGACGGCCGTAATTGTTTTGATAACAGTAATAAACATCTGTATGATGACGGATGGCTCAACTCCTAAAGCACGATGTGAACACGGTTTTATTATTAGTTCTGGGAGAGTTGCTTAGAATAATATTGATTTATCAAGTTACTTTGGAATTGATTAGAAACGGTCAGTCTTACGTTTCAGGCACTGGATCCATAACCAACTGCTTTCTTTCAGCTTAACATTCAACCCAAACTACCTGAGAAGACCAGAAAGACTCCCTCAAACTAAAAATTGTACCATTACAGAATATTTCCAAGACCAAAAAATCTATATAAAAAAAAAAACCTCCCCACAGGGAGCCTAGCCACAGGCGAGCTCTTTCCCCGCAGAGGGGTGAATTGGTTGGCTGTCAAGAATATGAAAGCTGAGTCTCATCTGCTGGAGACCCTGAACCTAATCTCCCAGCAAAGAATGATATTGTGCCTGTTCCAGCCATACTGATTCACTGTCAATCTGGCCCAAAGCTGCTCTCAGCTGCCCACTTGACCTTGTCACTGCAAAAGCACTTTATTTTCATTACATCACTGTTCATTCAGACCGGCAAAAAGTGCCAAACAAAGGCCATTTACTCAAAAGCATTCTTCAAAATATCATAACTTGCTTTAATTACAGTTTTCAGCTAGGTAGAGCGACAAGAGCAGTCACTTTCAAATGAAACACTTCAATTTTTACCCCTCCATTTAAAAGGGAGATAATTATCCATTAAAAGCCCCGCTCACATGGACAATAGTCTCTCTCAGGCTGTGCTGCCATATGCTAAAATAGTATGGTTAAACAAAAGACACTGACAATGATTTTTGCACAAACATGTTTGACGACAGAGGTCTACTGCTCTCCTGGGAATTCAAGGGTGTATCGCATTTGTAGAGGTAACAGGGTTATTCTAGCTGTTCACCGTATACATCCTTCTTAATCTTTAATTAACTGCCATGTCAACATACTGTTCAACTAAGGTGCTGCTAAATTGATATTCTGTTTATATACTAGATAAATTAGATCATGAACATGTCAACATCACACGCTTATGTTAAAATGTTACATTCTGCTTACACTCATGAAACTTAGCAAAAGCTTATAATGGCAACTTAGCCTAAGTAAACAATACTGATAAAATATTGGTTCTAAATGTCTTTACTTGGTAAAAGTCTAATAAACAATCCTTATTTAAAATGACTTATTAATAATTATTAATCGCGATTAATCGTGTGCAAAATAAAAGTCTGTGTTTACGTAATATATGTGTGTGTTATGTGTATAATAATTACGTATATATAAATACAAACACATATATGTATATATTTAAGAAATATATGCATGTATAATATATGTTTTTATACAATTTATATTATATATAAATATAAATATTTTATATATAAATATAAAATTTTCTTTAAATATATACATGTATGTATGTGTGTGTATTTATATATACATAATTATTATACACATAACACACACATATATTACGTAAACAGACTTTTATTTTGCACACGATTAATCGCGATTAATAATTATGCAGCCCTAACAGAAATCACTTTTTAAGGACTACAACAAATGGCTGGTAGGGACTACAACAAGCTTTTTTCGGGACTGGTGACACCACAAACCCCAAAATTGACATGAACCCTGCCCCCGGGAACACACAACAAAAGGGGGTGAGGCCATGTTGGGATGCTTTAGAAAAGAGGAAGAGTTGTAGTAGAGTGTTGTTACTATGTGGTCATTTTACGCCAGACTGCTTCACAAACGAGGGTCAATTCAATGCTGGATTTGCACAAAAGATTAACATGATGGCATATACTAGTCGATGAGTTGAATCACCTCCACAGCAACTAAATAAATTTATCCATTCTAAAAGTTGTAACTTCTTTCTGAGGGTCTCCATCAGTGTCCGACTCCAGTTTGAACAACATAAGGCTGAACACCGTTACTGACAATCATCATTTTGGCTGCGTGAGATTCTCCAGCTTTGTTGTTGTCCAGCAACCAAAGCGCGAGCTGTTAAAGCTCCACTTTCTTCTGGAAAGGGGTCCGGGAGCAGCAGCTCATTTGCATTTAAAGGGACACACAAAAACTGTGTGTTTTTGCTCACACCCAAATAGGGGCAAATTTGACAAGCTATAATAAATGATCTTTGGGGTATTTTGAGCTGAAACTTAATAGACACATTCTGGGGACCCCAGAGATTTATATTACATCTTGTAAAAGGGGCATTATAGGTCCCCTTTAAAGTTCTATCCTTTGCTAGTGGTGAAATGTACACTACCATTCAAAAGTATGGGGGCAGTTAGATTTTTTGTTTTTTTTTTAATAAATACTTTTATTTGGCAAAGATCCATTAAACTGATCAGAAATTACAGTAAAGACATTTATAATGTTACAAAATATTTCTAATTTAAATAAATGCTATTCTTGAATGGTAGAGTTAGGGTTGCAAAATCCCAGGAATTTTCAAACCTGAAAACTTTCCATGGGAATTAACAGGAATATATGGGAATTAATGGAAAAAACAGGGAATTTGCAAATTTGCAGGTTAGCCTATAACAGGGTACTTAAATGTAGTTGAAAAAACATCTTGGTTTTGGTTAAAACAACCAGATTTAATGCAATTTCAGTAAATTTTTTACCCTGAACATTTCTCAATCACATTCACACAGCACACTACTTACTGCAGCGCTATTAAGGCCACACCCCCTGCATGCACTGTGCATTCCCCCAGTCCATAACATGCACATTTGATCAAAAATATAAAAAAAAAACAGTAGTATTGTGAAATATAACTATTTAAAATAATGGTTTTCTATTTTAATATACATTAAATATAATTTATTTCTGTGATGCAAAGCTGAATTTTCAGCATCATTACTCCAGTCTTCAGTGTCATATGATCCTTCAGAAATCATTCTAATATGATGATTTGATAATCAATTATCAATGTTGGAAACAATTGTGCTGCTTAATAACCTGGGATACTTTTTTCAGGATTTTTGATTTATATAAATTTAAAGAACAGCATTTATTTAAAATAGAACTCTTTTGTAACAATATACTACCATTCAAAATTTTGGAGTCAGTCATTTTTTTAATACTTTTATTCAGCAAGGATGTGTGAAATTGTTAAAAAAAAAAGTGATATTAAAGTGATATTGTTAGAAAATATTTCTATTTTTAATAACTTCTGTTCTTTTTAACTTTTTATTCATCAAAGACTCAGCAAAATATTCAGCAGCACAACCGTTTCCAACATATCAAATCAGCATATTAGAACGATTCCTGAAGGATCATGTGACACAAATAAATAACACATAACAATTTCTGCAATAAAAATATATTTATTTTACATATTTACTAAATTAGAATTAATTGAATGTGAAAAATAAATGACTGTTATTTCATGTTATGACCAAACAAAATGTTTATATTTATGTTTTTATATGATAACATTTTATAGCAATATTATAAGTTTATATAAATTTCCCAAAATTTCCAATTAATTCCCATAAATTCACATAAATTCCTGTATATTCCCAAAAAATCCTGTTAAGTTTCCAAATTGGAATATTTCCAGAATTCACCAGGTTAGGTTCCCGGAAATTTACCGACACTTTCTGCCCCTTTGTAACCCTAGGTAGAGTACATATAACAGCATTCAGTATAAGAATGAAAAAGGGACTAAAAAATACAAATACTCTTACCACTCTCAAAGCAGGCGTCGAAGATGACATGACCTTTCTTGGGTGGTCCGGTGTATCCTGGTGGTGTGATCATCAGTTTGTTCACATTCCCCACCAGAGCATCCTCTCCCCCTGCTTCATTATCTGCCACACAAAATTCAGAACTCCATACAGTAAAATTCATAATTATCAAGCAACAGTTATACCATATCCTTGTTACACAGCAATTGAAATCGGCCATCCAAACAGGGTTGTTGATCTGTGTATACTGTGTATGAGAAAAAAAAAACACTGCCAACATCTATTGAATCTTTGACTCTTTTTCACATTAACATGAGCTGAAAAATGACAATAGAAACTACACATAAAAATAATAAAAGCAGAAACTATAAAAGAAATGGTTCTCCCAAAAAGGTGTCTTAATTTACTCCAAATCTGTAACACTTACTTTCTTCCACTGAAGCCAAAAGGAGATGTTATGCAGAATGACAGAACTCAGTCACAATTCACTACCATTGTATGGCAAAAAAAAAAAAAAAAAAACCTTAAAAGTGAATAGTGCCTGAAGCTTTCATTCTGCTCAAGTCTTTGAAATGAGATGAGGTTAAATAAATGAAGATGAATTTTCATTATGGGGTAAACAAACCATATCCAATATAAGAATGGAATATCCAAAGAAGAAACAAAAGTTAGAAAATATTAACATAAAATTAAAGTATCTTTAAAAATCTATACACTTAAAATCTATACACTTTTTCTAATTAAATAAATTCTACAGTATTTGCCTGTGTGTGTGTGTGTGTGTGTGTGTGTGTGTGTGTGTGTGTGTGTGTGTGTGTGTGTGTGTAGGTGTACAGTATAGAGACAGAGAGAGGGAGAAATATACAGTATAGACATAGGTAGGATGTATTTATATAGGAATTTCAGAAGATTTTCACAGAGAAGGCTGTCTGATCATATTACTTCTAACATAGCTTGTGTAAATAATAGCAAAGTAGTAATCATCTAGTCTAGCTGGTCAAGACTTGTAAAGCTAGCATAAACGAGTAACTTAAATGTCTAGTAAATTTTACCAATAAATGCATTTCAAACCTTGTATAGTCTCGTAAAGATGCTGTAAAGTGTGAATACATCAGTCACAGTATCTGGAAACGTCCACTTTAACAAGGCTGGACTACAAACGCACGTGGTATTGCGTTTCATGACTTTTGAATATTTATCGCAATACATACACGCTTTGTAATAGCTTGACTCTCTGAGTGCTGGAAAGTATAACAATAATAAGCTTTATTCGGCTAACGTTAGCAAACAGTCACTGTGTTTACATGGACGAAGCGCTCAAATCAGGCATCTAACGGCTAAATTTGCACGCTCTACATGCACAGACATCATCCAAAGCGTGTCTGTCAATGGAAAAAGGTAAGATGACTCAGTATGAATGTGTTTTAATTTTACACACCAGTATCGAGATGCTCTCTGCTGCTTTCTTCCATCATCCGTTCATACAACCTCACACAGGATAGCGACGCTGGAGGAGCGTTTCCAAGACGACGGCGTGCTGCTGCGCGAGAGGAAGGAGTTGACGTAACCAGCAGGTGCAAGCGCGCGAAAAGCGCACAGCTCCCCCAGCCACACGGATGTCTCCACACAACGCGCCAATTGAAGCGTCCAAACGGAGAGGAAATGTCAGCAGTGTTTACAGAGTACAAGCCCTTTATTAGCTGCTGATAAAACATGCACTATAACATGCACTATATTATGCGCTCATGGTTAAAAAAAAAAAGATGATTTGTGTGTATTTGATTTGAACTCACCTATATAAAAGTGTACCAACTACTAAAAGTTTAACTTAAAATGTACAAACTTTCTTTTCTGGGGAAAATAGGTCAAACATATTGTCCCTCTCACTAGGAAGTAGCAATTTAAGTAAATTATAATTCATGGCTGACATAACTACAGACTAATGGCAAAAAATAAATAAATAATATGTTCCAACCAAACGCCCTGATTCAATGGGAAACAAAGCAAAGGAGGAGAGACAGATGTGTCTTAAAATTATAGGGATGTGGATCAGTGTTGTAGTAGTATCGTGACCACAGTCCGAGAACAAGTCTGCCTCGAGTCTCAGCCCAAGACTATGGAATTGCATTTGGACTTGGTCTTGATTCAGACTCAATCTATTCAGGTCTCTGGTGTTGACTAAAACACTGATGTGGATGCTATTTGCAGGGTCATTCCAGACTAAATTGAACAATTGAATTCCTTCACAAGGAAGCCATTAACAAAAGGTACATTGAGTGGTCAGTATAAGAAAGTAATTTTAGTGTTAATGATCGCGTGATATTGGGTGGCATGTTCTTGCACTTTCATTTCGGAAACATTTTTCTTCAACAATCATGTTTGTTTCTTACCAAACACCACACAAATAGCCAGTACACAAGCTTAAATAAATATTTAAAAACAGACAGGTTATGTCTTTTTGTCTCCTTTGTTCCTTGTTCCACCTTCTGGTTAGTCTCATTGGTTACTCATTGTTTGATCTGTGTTCACACCTGGTATTTGTTGCATTGATTGGTCTGGTCTGTGTATTTAAAGGGTTCACCCAAAAATGAAATTTCTGTCATTAATTACTCGCCCTAATGTCGTTCCATACCCGCAAGACCTTTGTTCATTCCCGGAACACAAATGAAGATATTTTTGATGAAATCAGAGAGGTTTTTTTTATCTCCCACAGAAAGCAACGAAATTACAACATTCAAGGTTCAGAGAAGTAAAGACATTGTTAAAATAGTCAACGTGCACTGTAAAAAGTAATACACTATCTACTCAATAAAATTGTGGCAACAGATTACAAGCAATATTATTAATTAAAGTCAACATATAAGAATTGAGTTAGAGTTAATAAAATTAATTCCTTAAAAGTCAAACATTTAAAATGTGTAAAATTAGCAAACACTGTTACAAAAAAACACAAACTGACATAAAAAGCAATAAGTCAAACTGGGCAACTAAATGAAATACCGATCACCACTATGGTGACCAAACCTTTTCAATAAAATCAACATCTAAACCTCTGTTAACTTGTGTGTTTCTCCTTCATTCAGTTATTTTACTTGTTAAATGTTGGCAATAAAAAATAAAGAGTTATTAATTAATCTTTGACGTCTGTCTGTTATTCAGATATTTTTGTTTAAATTTTACTTCTTTTAAATGGTTGACATTTAAGGAATTCATTTGATATTAAACTCAGTTCTATTTGTTGAATTTAATTAATAATATTGCTTGTAATCTGTTGCCAAAATGTTATTGAGTAGATATAGCGTATTATTTTTTGCAGTGCATGGTTCAAACTTAATGTTATGTTTTGTACGCAAAAACAAAACAAAAACAATGACTTTATTTAACAATTTCTTCTCTACCCTGTCAGTCTCCTACGCAGTTGATAGTGCTCTTCCTTGTTTACGTCTGAACACCAGCTCAGTATTGATCGACGCTGTTCAGGTGGGCAGCACAATGCATGATGTGTTGCTGAAGCAGGAGCCGGCCAACACAGAGAACGTAGAACACAGAAGCTCTTCAATGTGTCTTCAACGTAAACTGCCTAGGAGACTGACAGGGGAGAGACGAAATTGTTGAATAAAGTTATTACTTTTTGTTTTGTATTGGCACACAAAGTATTCTCGTCACTTCATAACATTAAGGTTGAACAACTGTAGTCACATTGACTATTTTAATGATGTTTTTACTACTTTTCTGGACCTTGAATGTAGTAACTTTGTTGCTTTCTGGGAGATAAAAAAATATCTTAATTTGTGTTTCGAAGATGAACAAAGGTCTTACTGGTTTGGAACAACATGAGGGTGATTACTTAAAGACAGAAATTTCATTTTTGGGTGAGATATTACTTTAAGTTCTGTGTTTTTCTCAGTTCATTGTGTGTCTACGTTAGTTATTGTTGTGTTATTCTGTTCATGTTTTGCCAGTTCTAGTCACCTGAGTATCTTGTTATTTTGAGTTTTGTTTTATTAAAATAATTGCTGCACCTAGATCATTTATCATCATTGCCTACAACCAATGCTGATACACAGACTTTTTGGCACAAAAGTTTATTTATCACAAAAATGTTATTCTATACATGAATATTATCTTTACTATATGTCATCAGGGTAACACTCAGATTCACAATAAAGTGCCAGCAATGTGTAGCTTTGTGTAGGATTTTTCAAATGGCCACATACAGTTTGAGACTTAAATTGTTCTACCCTTCGGAGTGACCATAGCGATGCTCACTTTCGAATAGAATTCACTCCCAGACAAGAAATAAAGCAGATTAGCACTCAACATTTAGGCCTTGTATGAATAGGAAAAATGAAGCATATTACTATACCTTGAACCTGATATTTCTTTTTCTTATACTGTGAGGACAGATTGCAGTCATCAACCATCCCTCTTCAAGTGTCTAATTTTTTTTTAAAAATTGCAATGTCCCTCACAACTGACACTGGCTGTCTCTCAATATAGATTGATTAAAGTGTATGGATTCCAGGACAATTGGAGCATAGCCTCTGCCATCAACCACAATCAAATCCGACCTCATTCATTTTCCATTAATAGTGCAGCTTTCTGATTAGCCTGCAAATGAACAACCATATGACTTGCGTTTCAGGAGGACACAGGCATAGAGACCCTCAGCCACTAATTTTCAGGTTATGAGTGGAGCGGCGAGTGTCAGAAGCAGATGAAGAGAACGGGGGTCGTCTTTAATAAGATAAAATTGGCAATGATTTTTTTTTCCTTGCGATCATATTTGATGGCAAACTACAACCAGCAGGGCAGCCGGGGTAGTTTGATTGTTTTAAATAATGAGGAATTGTGCTGCACAGTACACCCTTCAAACTGAAAATTGAAAAGCTGTCCTTCATGGTATGTCATTCCCTAACATCTCCAATTATCTGGCTCCATGCCTCCCTGTTTATTTATTGAGACTGTCAATTCGTATTATGAATCGGGCGACAAAAATATAGATCGCTCAAAACGATCTCCTCCTTGTTCTTTTGTGTCTGCAGACGTCTGCGCATGCTCCAGGGTGCATGCGATGCACATGCGTACACCAACCACGTAGATCTGTGAACAAAAAGCAGGAAATATAATTGTAGGGGAAACAGAATCACAGCAGATATTCCTATGACAATTGTGACGTGCCTGCAAAAGCAGAATTTCTTCTTCGCACATTGGTCCTGTCATGCGGTCTGCCAAGTGAACAGATGATTTAATGAACCCATCAATCATAGAATACAAAAGCGAAGTACAGTCCACTTCTTGATCCTCTGATTTTTTAATTGGTTCCCATGAGACACAATGTTTTTCCACATCAAAATAAGTTTTACCCCTCCATTATAACCAACTCTGCTGCTAACAATCATGCGAGACAAGTGTGACGACAACGACTAGGATGGCAAAACTGGATTGAGCTAAACATTAAAGATGAGACTTTCTCTTTGGGCTGGAGGTATCTGAAGCAAGCATTCTAAGAAGAGAACTTGAGTGTATGTAAGTGTGGGTGTGCATTTCCAATGTGCCCAACATGTTTTTGGTGGTGTACAGGGAAACCCTTTTTAGACGGACCATGTTGGGAATCCACGCATGAGTCCCTTGCAGTGAATGGCAGGTCATCTGCATGGAACAGACAGCACACAGGAGAAGCGGCAGGCTCTGAACAGGCTTTATGAAGACACATAGAGTCACTATGGAGACAGCAATCAGAATCCTCCTGGGACCCTGGTGGACAGAGGAGGGAGAATGAGAGGCAGATGACTCTGGAATCAAGCAGTAGACTCTATGATTCAAGTGACAGCCCATCCCAGTGCGTGCTCACGTACACACACCATCTCCTGAACAATTTTTAACCAGGTCTGTTGTACATGCTAAAATCCAGTATAGGCTACGATACTTGACGAACAGAAAATCCTGCACAGTGATAAAGTAATTACAGCGTGAGTGAGAAAACTGTGTTTCTTAGGATTTTTAGCAATGGTGCCTTAGTAGTATGCAACACACTAAATGGATTCTTAAAGGATTAGTTCACCAAAAATGAAAATTCTGTCATTAATTACTTACCCTCATTTAGTTCCAAACCTGTAAGAACTTTGTTCATCTTTGGAACACAAATTGAGATATTTTTGATGAAATCCAAAAGGTATCTGACTCGTCCATAGACAGCCATTTAACCACCAATTTCAAGGTCCAGAAAGGTAGTAAAGACATCATTAAAGGTGCCTTAGAATCAAAAATTGAATTTACCTTGGCATAGTTGAATAACAAGAGTTCAGTACATGGAAATGACATACAGTGAGTCTCAAACACCGTTGTTTCCTCCTTCTTGTGTAAATCTCATTTGTTTAAAAGACCTCTGAAGAACAGGCGAATCTCAACATAACACCGACTGTTACGTAACAGTCGGGATCATTAATATATACCCCCCCAAACATTCTTTATAAATCTCTCCAACAGTGTGTAATGTTAGCTTTAGCCACATCAAACTCATTCAGAATCAAATGTAAACATCCAAATAAATACTATACTCACATGATTTGAAGCATGCATGCATCATGCATGACGAACATCTTGTAAAGATCCATTTGAGGGTTATATTAGTTGTGTGAACTTTGTTTATGCACTGTATTATAGTCGAGAGCTCGGGGGGCAGGGAGCACAAGATTTAAAGGGGAAGCAGCCTGAATCGGCGCATAGTTAATGATGCCCCAAAATAGGCAGTTAAAAAAAATTAATTTAAAAAAATCTATGGGGTATTTTGAGCTGAAACTTCACAGACACATTCAGGGGACACCTTAGACTTATATTACATATTGTGAAAGAACGTTCTAGGGCACCTTTAAAATAGTCAACGTGACTGCAGTGGTTCAAACTTAATGTTATGAAGCGACAAGAATACTTTTTTTGTGCAAAAACAAAACAAAAATAAAGACTATTCAACAATATCCTCCCTTCTGTGTCATTCTCTTACGCTGTTTACGTTCAGCGCTTCCAGGTTCTACGTCAGAACGCTATCTCAGTATTGGCAGACGCTGCTTATGTGTGATGCTGATGCAGGAGCCGGCCAATAACGAGTTGGCAATCGGACGTAAACACGGAAGCGCTGAACTGCGTTCACTGCGTCAACTGTGTACAAGACTGATATGGTAGAGAAGAAATTGTTAAATAAAGTTGTTATTTTTGTTTTATTTTTGCGCACAAAAAGTATTCTTGTTGCTTCATAACATTAAGTTTGAACCACAGCAGTCACGTTGACTATTTTAATAATGTCTTTAGTACCTTTCTGGAACATGAAAGTGGTAGTTAAATTGCTGTCTGGATGAGTCAGATACCCCTCGGATTTCATCAAAAAATACCTCAATTTGTGTTCCGAAGATGAACAAAGGTCTTACGGGTTTGGAACAACATGAGGGTGAGTAATTAATGACAGAATTTTCAATTTTTGGGGAACTAACCCTTTAACCCCTTCTTTAGTTTCAAACCCATAAGATCTTTGTTCATTTTCGGAACACAAATTAAGATATTTTTGAAGAAATCTGAGAGCTTTCTGTCCCTCCATAGACAGATGCAATTACCACTTTCAAAGCCTTAAAAGGTATAAGATATCGTTAAAATAGTCCATGTGACTTCAGTGGTTCAACCTTTATTTTATGAAGAGACAAGAATACTTTTTGTGTGCAAAAACATCAAACAAAAATAACAACTTTAACTATTCTTCTCTTCCGTGTCAGTCTCCGATGCTGTTCACGTGTGTCACAGTCACCGTCTCGTCCCATTGGTATTGGTTGTCATATGCTGGGTGTGTGTTCACGGTGTGTGTGTTCACTGCTGTGTGTGTGCACTTGGATGGGTTAGATGCAGAGCACAAATTCCGAGTATGGGTCACCATACTTGCCACATGCCACTTCACTTCTTTGTTCCTAGTTCCCGCCACTCATCATTCACCATGGACATTAATCAGCCTCACAGCTGTTTGTCATTTACATTGTGTAAGTCCTGTCTTCAGTTAGTTGTCCGGTATTGTTTATGTCAAGGTGTGTGTTGCTACCTGTTCTTCTGTGTGTACACAAAATAAACAACATTTTGGATTACATTCTTCTTCCTAGTCTATTTGCCTGCGGCTGCCCATGACAAAGTGAGCACCATGACGCATGCGTGGCCGACGCAGGAGCCAGCCAATACTGAGACGGCATTCTGACATACCCGGAAGCGCTGCACTGTGTTTACAATGTGAAAAGCGTCGGAGACTGACAAAGTCTTTTTTTCCACGCAAAAAGTATTCTTGTTGTTTCATAAAATTAAGGCTGAACCACTGTAGTCACATGGACTATTTTAACGATGTCTTTACTACCTTTCTGGGCCTTAAAATTGGTAATTGCGTGTTCTGAAGATGAACGAAGGTCTTGCGGGTTTGAACGACATGAAGGTGAGTAATTTATGACAGAATTTTCATTTTTGGGTGAATTAACTTTTTTAACTTCATAAGATTTGCCTATAATGATGTTATTCTAAATGAATTTAGCATTAAAAGTTCCAACGCAGATGCTGTGGAGGTACAAAATGTTCTATAATAACAAAAAACAAATGTGATACAGTTTTTAAAAAATGCCTCATGCACACACCCTCTATGACGTAAAATGGTAGTGTTCTCTCTCAATGCTCTCTCCATCTCTCTTTTTTCATTTGGATTCAGTCCACCCTAACAGATGGGTCGGTGTCAATAGGCTGCTATTAACTGGACACACGCCTCTCATGGGGCCTGGAGACCAGATCATACTGTACCATACGCAGTTTTCAAAAAGAGGAAAGAAAGAAACAGCTCATTTTCCTGCAGTCATACCCACTTTCAGCTAACCTCCGCTTTTCACACTCACTAGAAACAAAACAGGTTGAAAATGACTTATTTTTGCCTGCTTTGTTATTTTGAGAGGAAAACATATGGTTTTGTGGTTTGTCTTGTACCTGAGTTTAGCTGCGTCCATTGGCATAAAGATGATGATTAGGTTTTTCCATAGAAAATATTATATTTAATATTAAACAATTAACAAGTAATTGTTTAACCCAAAACAACATAATGAATCTTGACAATTTTATCCACTCTCTTTATAATTACAGCTAAACATTTTAAATTAAACATCTTGTGAAAGTCTAATTTAGTATGCATACTGAATAATATTTTTTTAAATGG
The DNA here is from genome assembly GCF_024489055.1 of Chanodichthys erythropterus. NCBI lineage: Eukaryota > Metazoa > Chordata > Actinopteri > Cypriniformes > Xenocyprididae > Chanodichthys > Chanodichthys erythropterus. Next base: position 12,256,711 of record NC_090229.1, read on the forward strand.
TAAGATTACAAAGTTATGCGGTCATTGGCTGATGGGAATATATCTGCGAGTCTATGACTAAATCAATGAATAACAATGACCTCAGGATTGCTCATGCTTTTATAAGTTTGTCCATATAAAAGAATTATAAAGGAACAATATTTTAAAATCTAAAGTCAAGAATATGAGTCACTAAAACCAGCTATTTATAGTACAAAAACAAACAAACAAACATTGTTAAAAAAAATTATGATTTAAATCTGATTTGATTACTATATTTTCCTACAAATAAGGCTACACAGAAAATAACCTGAATTGTTGGATAAGAATCAGGTTGTTTATTATTCTTTGCCATTCTCAAATCAAATTAAAGGGTTTGTTGATGTTTAATTATTCAGAGGACAGGTCATTAATCCTCGGATTTCTCCAGCTATGTGGGAATCGTTTAAGTTTCTATCTAACTACTTCTGATTAATCATTATGATTATATTTCAGCAAATTCCAACACAACACATTTGAAAGACAAAAAATGTCTATGCAATTTAATAATCAGGATTATGCCCATTTCTTTATACATACAATACATTGGCCCCAAAAAATATTTGAACACTTAAGCCACATTCAAAGTTTATAAACTTACACTGCATCAAACCAAGTGGCATATGTGAACAAATGATGCTAGACCTTTCAGAACTAACCAAGGTCACGTCATAATAGTATAAAGTAAGTTCACACAGTTGCCTCTAGCATTTAACCACACAGGTTACTTAATCACATTAAATATACCCCCTTAACATTTGACACCCAGAAAGTATGCTTGTGCAACCTTTCTGTAACATAAATACCACTTGGTTTGATATTTTGTTATCAAATGCAGTGACATTTATATATATACCTACACATTTACATTCATACATAAATATCCAAATGCATTTTGGGGTCAATGTAGCTATGCAAAGCAGTGACTCGAAGCACCGAACAGTGTGCAATTACGCCAATATCTTTCTCTGACGCCATTTCAGAGGAAGAGACGTGTCCGTTTCACAAATATGCTCCGGGAACGACATGCCGAAATCTCAGCAGGGGTTTTCTCCGGCTAGGTGCCACTGGTCAAAGTTTTCTTAATGCTATTGGTCTATAAATCAGCCCCGTTCTCTCCCATACATCAAACGCGGCTGTCGCGAGGCGACGAAGGCGCGGGGGGAGGCAAGAGAGAGGAGAACGGAGGTGAGCGGGTGCCAAAGCGATCATGTGTTCCCCGCAAGCAGCAGGAGGAGAGCCGTGAAGCCAAACGGAGAGGAAAAGATGAGCCAGGAAAGGCAGATGTGCCTGTGTCATGTCTGTTATGAACAGTCTTCCCACCTTGTGGTAACACTGTGAACTGTAACTGCAGGAGAGCGTGATCGAGAAATAGACAGAGGGAGCGAGTGGAGGGTGGGGTGGGGGTAAAGAGAGATAGAGAGAGAGAGAGAGGGAGTGTGAGGAAGGGAGGGAGCAAGGAAGGAGAGAGAAAGAGAAAGGGTGAGGGATGGAGAGAGAGAGAGAAAGAGAGAGAGGAGTTTAAACTAAGAGCTATGTTTTGGGACGAACTAATCTGCTAGAGAGCAGTGTGAGGATCGGAACGCATTGTGCGAGCGAGTGTGTGGAGGACAGATAAGGGAAGAAGCCCGGCAGACCGACTGCTTGTTTTAATGTGCTGACTCTGGGGAGCTAAAAAAAAAAAAAAATATTGACTCTTCAGTCGTGTGCCGTGAGCCAGGGCACAAGCGCCACATTTAACAGAGGTGCACCAGAAAACACGGGCGCGAGAGAGGAGAAAATACATCCAGCCAGACAGCACATATAGAGGATTTCTCCTTCCTTTTCTTCTTTTTTTTTAATCTGTTCATTTTTCTTTCTTTTTTTCCTCGGGACTGATTCCCATTTCCAGTAGAGAAAAAGGAGCCGTAGAGCCACGAGAACGCAAAAAAACACCACAAAAAAGCGACAAGAAACGCAACACCGCCAACAAGATGTTTGAAATCAGCCGAACACTGAACGCTGCTTTGTTGAGCAATGAGGTAAAGGAATTGGATTTTCTTCTTCTGTCACCTCACTTCTCTGAGTGTGTGTTCATTATTCCGTTGTGCGTACGTTTCTCTGTTTTATCAGTGTGTCCATGCTTCTAAATGTGGCAGCTGACAGGTCTAAATGAATGTGCAGGGATTGAGCATTTAGGTCCAGTTAAACGGCTGCTAGCTGAAGGCAGAACCTCTTTGCTCTCCGGGCGTACTGTAATGGATGAGAGACTAGACTCGCTCTCTCTCCCTCTCCCACGCACAATCATTTCATTTTCTCATTTACTCAAAGCAAGATAGCTGTAACTGCTGAGCTTGCTTGATGACTTGCCCATCTGGGGCTTGCACTGACTGTGTGCGTGCGTGTTTGTGTGAGTGTAGCGCCAATGTGAACGTAAGCACACGGCTCTCTATAACTGTGGCAGTCCAGTTTTCTCTTTCCTTTTGCCTCTTTAGCCTGTATATTTCGTTACCACCTTGGCTAGCATTCTGTTCTCTTCCTCTTCTCTTCTTTTCTCCTCTTCCCTGTAAATGCGCACCTCGCGAGCAGTGTCTGAAGATGATGGTAAGGTGTTCACAGAACTCGGCAGTAGCCCAGGCGGAGGGCTCCTTCCCAGGCATGGGCTCGCTGCTTTTCCCCCGAGATCCATCCAGCCAACTGGGGGCCAGGGAGCTGGGGGTAAGAGGATAGACGGATCCGTCAGACAAATGAATGAGAAAATAGATGGCACAGTAGAATAAGAATACTAACTTCATTTAGGTAAATGTGTGCAGCCCTAAGGCTTGAATTAGCCAGTGTTTTCATGCCTCATTGTGTGATGATACGGCCGCCCACTCCGACTAGATCTTTCTATCAGTTAGCCAGAGAGAAAGAGAAAGAGCGAGACAGATTGTGAGAGAAAAAGCAGCTTGTGTAAGTGTATTGTTTGTGTATTCCTGCTCAGAATGTGTTTGTGCGGCAATGTAATGATGCCTAAAATTGAAAGTGCGCCACGTGTGTGTGTATGTGTGTGTGTGAGTGTGTATGCGAGTGTGTATGCTTAAAGTCATTTGAACATAGTAACGTTAGATGGCTAAAGTACAGGTTTTTGTATGTATGTTTTGTCTTGGGCATCATTTTGAATTTCAAACAACTTTCCAAATGTTGTTTTGGTGCTCCATTCGGCACAAACGTGCTTGGAAATGTGTTAAATAGAAAGCATGCGTCTTATACTACGCAGTCAGTTACAAAACTACCTCAAGTTAAACAATATGTGAGTGGCTCCATTGTATTTCTTTCATTCGTAGCACATCAGAATTAAGCCGTTTTATTTCTCCTCCGATAGGTGGCCATAACAGAGCATACTAGTAGATAAATAGCTGGCAAAGGCTTTCCTAAATGTAATGAATGTGTTTTCACTTAAGTCTGGAGCTATGAAAGTGGATATCCATCCTTACATTCTCATTCAGTCATTTCTGAAATTCTACTACAATCTTGGGGGGGAAGAGAGATGGCTGTATGGGAAAGCCCTGGCTGGCTGGCTGGCTGGCTGGTGCTGTAAGCGCCGGTCGGTTAAGAATAAATCCCTGACTTGGTGCATTAAATCGACACGAAACTGTGGGTGTCTAATCTGTGATGGGCTCTCGTTCCTCGTCTCCACAAAACAGGATCAGCCTGCCTGCCTGGAGCCGCACCACATTCTCACACAAATCAGACTCATACTGACAGCACTGGAGCTCTTCTGCCAGTGCACAAACACACACACACACACACACACAAGTATACATACACACACTGCGATCGCATGCAGCTGGATGTTCACAGGCAGAGAGAGCAGATTTTTAAACCCTTCTTTGCAACCTTTCTGAGGTGTGTGTACACACTTGCCTTAAAATCCTCCACAGCTCAGGGATTTGAAACATTCTGAATATTCATCCTGGTGATTCTCCAGCTCTAAGAAGACAGAAAAAAGAAACATGGCATGTAAAGTCATAACCATAAATATTCTCATTTGAACTACAAAACATTTACAAGTAAATCAAGTAAGTCACTATTTGGCCTGGGAAAGCGGAAAATCTATGCAACGTTTAATATATAATGAAAATTAGTGACAGCGATATGTATGCGGCACTATAGTCGTTGTGAATCGTGTGACTGCGCAAAGTGTTATTCTGGATTTTTCACATTAGCAGAACACAGTTTACAAAAGTAAATTCTTTTTTTCTTTTTTTTTTTTGAAGATAAAGATGGTTTGATGAGAAGTGAAGATTCTCTCGGTTTCTCTTTCCACCTCGAGAGACTGTAAACAAACTGTTTTAATGTTCTACTTTTGCACTTTTCATGTTAAAGATAGAAATTAATAAGAATAAAATACTGATATATAATTTTCAGTTGCTATGTCTGGCATAATTTGATCTATTTTTTACTGTTATACAATAACGGTCATTGTACTTTATATGCAATTATTTATTTCCAGATATGAAATATACCCTTGCCAATATTCTTGTTTTTTAATTACATTTGGATAATAAATTGTGCTGTTTATTCATATGGGGCAGGGAAATGATGCTGGACTGTTGCTTCTCATAAAAATCTGCATTTGTGACTCACATTTATCTGCAAACACACAACTCACATTTCAGATTGTAATTAACCAGGTTAAATCAGACCATCGTTACAATGATTAATTGTGCCTTCATTAACTGAAGCCAGATCATTTGCATACATTAAATCATTGTACAGGGAAGAAGCAGAGGTCTGTCTAGGCTTTTTTTTTTTTTTTTTTTGTGAGAGGGAGATTTCATTCTCCTTCCTAGTTCTCTGTCAGTATTTTTTTACATGCATTGGGTTGCTCTCAGACATCTTGCTGAGGCAAATGACTAGAACGTTCCATTTGGATGCAGCTTTTTCAATTATATTTCTATATGCGCAGCATGTGTAGATTCATATATCAAAGTAATGATTGTATTTTATGATTAAGTAAATCAATCAAGCAATGAAAACACTCAGAGCTAGATCCGAAGATGTTTCTGCAAACATGAACTGACATTAAAATCCAAGCGCAATCATGAGAAGCAACGGATCACTAACTCAGAGATCATTTATTTATCTGTGCGCTTTACCTATCTGGAATTATTGAATAAAAATAAAACATTTTATTTGCGGAAGTAGCAAAACAGTTGCATCACATAACAGTAGTTATGTTAGATTCTGGTATACTTGTGCCAAGCACTCTCATGGGTTCTCGAACATCCAGAAGACATTGAAATGATTTCTAATCACGGTTAATAACCGCAGTGTTTTTTTAATTAAGCATGACACATTGCCACTCTAGATACTGCGCTAAGCAGGATACGGTGTGATTTCCAATTACAGAAAATTTTTTCAGCATTCAGCACAAATGATGAAAACCTCTGAAATAGCACAAAAGTACAATCATGAGAAAAACGGCACGTTCCGATGAAAATACATCAGACTTGGTAGGGTTATGTGTTGTGAATTAATCCAAACACATGAAGGAGGATTAAAAATTTCTGATGCTGATTGGAGATGCTGTTCATGTGCACACACGCTCCAGCAGTCCACAGGTTACTGCTGCTCTGTCAAATGCTTTCGCACTCGCTTTCTAACTTCATTTTCAGCCATTTTTGAAGGTTACGTTTACTCCTAAATTCGTTGGAGGGAGCTGAGAAACAAACAGAGATGAGGGGGAGAGGAGAGGGAATTGAAGAGCGATTGGCAAATGTCTGTTGGCAGTGTGAGAGATAGGCAGGGTCATCTCTATTTCACAACAATGATTAGCTCTGCCCATCTGCCGGCTCGACAGGCTCCTCCTGCTGTGATTGCAGTGTTCTCTGTTCAATGTAGCCCTGGAAATTAGTTCATTTGTGCTGCTCAACCCCAGCCTAACTGTACTGAGAACAGGTGCAGCATTCTACCCCCGCACAAAGCCGTAGCGAGCGTGTGCGCGTATGTGAATCCTCTACAAGAGCAGCCGAGCAGCAAGTAAAGCAGACTCATCAACTGTGAAAAGATTCGCATCTCGCAACACAATAGCAGTAGATTGCAGTAGATCAACTTCCTGTTCAGAAATAAGCACCTTTTTCTCCTTCTAGTAGGACGTCTCTCCTTGCGGAGTTATTAGCGTTCATCTCAGAATTTCGACATCAATACCTTCTTACCTCTGTGTATATTTAGCCGGGTACAAAAGCTACTTTGTTAAACCAAATATGACACTAGCACTTTATTCTCACTGGTGAGAATTTTGAGTACTTCCAATCAATATTCTGTCCAAATTTAATTTCCAACAGCTCTGTCAAGAAGCCTCAGTCCGTGATTCTGTGCTAGTGTGAAAATGGCAGAGCCATCACAGAGAAAGATCTGGAGCCCAGAGCCCTGCAGCTTCAGAGGCCGCCGCTATTGTCAGGGCACTTTGCCATTTTGGAAGAAAAGGCCGCAAGAATGAGCTATTTAACCTGTGGGTCACTCAACGGTCACTGAGCGCACACGCACAAGGTATTCGTGAGAGAATTAGCCACCTTTCACTGCTCAAACACAAGTGTGTGTGTGTGTGTGTGTGCATGTGTAAATGACAGAGTGCAGAAACAGAGACTCCTGTTCCGTAAACTAGTGATGCAGGACCACCTGTTTTAATAGACATACACCAAATGTTGCACAGGACTGCATCCAAATACTGTGTGAGCATTATGGTGACGCTCTGAGCTCATATGGATTGTAAATAGATGTGAAATTAGGAGAAACTAAACAGCATATTCCAAATTTTGTGAATACCAAAGTAAACAACATTGTTATTTTTATGTAATCTGATGGATGACAATACAAACGATTGTCTGTATAAAAAAAATAAATAAAAAAAAAACCATATATTATATATATATATATATATATATATATATATATATATATATATATATATATATATATATATATATATATATATATATATACGAAAAACAATTACAAGCAAATGGAACTGCAATTAGATCATTTTTTGTGTATCAGTACCACATAATCAGTGACATCTATCTATCTATCTATCTATCTATCTATCTATCTATCTATCTATCTATCTATCTATCTATCTATCTATCCAATATAAAACAGCACAAATGTATTCTCATGAATTGACTGCAATAATGGCCCGGTTGACAACTGAGTTTGGGTCTAACTAAAGAGGCAAACCCAAGCTACAATACACATGGGACCCTAGACATCCTCTGAAACGTGCCTAAGGATGCATTAGCTCAAGCAATCTGGCTGCAGAGCCATAAATGCTCACAGTTTTGTGATTTCAGGTTAAGCAGGGAAAGAGGATGAGAGTGCATATTAAGAAACAAATTAAATGAAATTAAGTTTGTATTGTCATCACAAGTGTGCATGTGTGTGTGAATCTGTCACATAAATATGACACACAAACACACACCTCACTTACATATACGCACTCGCACACTTGCAGCGTTTCAGGATGCTCGTGCATGTGAAAGTAGATGAAAAAGCTCCATTGGGGGCCGTCACCATCGAGGCGAAGAGCAGGTGTCTCCAGCCAGGCAGAGAGAGAACCAGGGCAGCCTGGCTCAGTTGAGTCTTAGCCCCACCAGAGCTCCCCTCGGCTGGGAGGACAAGCGACATCTGGCCCCTTTGCCTATGTAGTGGAAGACACTTCCTCCAGGGATGACAGTCACTACTGAATCTCTGAGCCCCAAGTCAGTATGGGAAAATGTGATTTTTTTTTTTTCACTGCCTTTTGATGATTTCACAGGGACTGGGTGTTGATGAAGATTGGAGGTCTTGAAATCTCTACCCTTTTTTCTTTGAAAATACAGCTTAAAAAAAGTCAGTGAAGAGAGGGGTCAGCGTGAGTGATACAGGCACCATGACCTGGAAGTAAAAAGCCTGTGATTTCAGCAGCAGGGGGCGAGTGCTGGTGATGATGGTCCCCAAAGAAAACATGTTCACTTACCTCTCTCTGCGTACAGAATAAAGGTCTAGTCTTCATCTGGAGTTTGAGGGCTATGATTTCTGCAGGGAAAAGGAACATCAAAACAGAGGATTCAGTGAACAGCAAGAGCTTTGTGTTTTAAGTGAGACTATTCAAGCAAAGCCATAAAAAGATACAAAATAAAAGAAAGAGCAGAAAGGGGGAAAAAATTACAAAGGAAGAGTAATTTCTATGGCTGAGCCAGCACTCAAGACTGTTACCGAGAATGCATACTAAAATTCACAGTATTTCCAAATGCAGAAAATAGTTCATGTTTCTTTCAGCAGCAGTGCTGTTTTATTCTTCCAGAAAAAGAAATAGACATTTTAATGATTCAGTATTTCAGGAATGATGATGGAGTGATTTCTAAAAGAGAAACGTTAAACGCTTACACATGAATGTGTGTTAAGTGCATGAATGCTCGCTTGTCTGGTTTACCCTGGCTTGCTTAAGTACTATAATTAATGGTTTTGTTAATTGAACAGGAATTGCGAAGGCGCTGTAGTGTAGAAAGCAGCACCAGTAATTCATCAATTTCAGTCTTTTTCTCCTTCCTTTTTTGACTTTGCATGCTTGTTACTTTTACAGCTCGAGCACTGGTTACAAGGACAACATTAGTTTGCAAATTATATGAGCTACCATATTTTAAGATGAACTCAATTCAAAATTAAACTGACCAATTGGACAAGATTTGTTTACTCAAATTGAACAAAACATGCTACTGATATTTTACAGGAAAAACAGATTGCAAAGACTCACTGAAACACTGTAATATGTTGGATTGCATGTTAAATACATTAAGAAAAGCAGTCAACCCTGACCGGTTGTTATTAAGGAAGTCCAATCATCCATCAGAATCGGCGGCCATTTTGTAGAAGGATTATCCGCTATGACACGCAGGCTGTTTCTAAAGTGATAAATGTGCTCTCTGCCTGAATGATAGCCTGTGCCCAAGAGCTGACATGTTGACGAACGGTGCTGTTTCCCCGAATTGATAGGTTCTGAGCCCATACATTTCATTGATTCGTTAATTGTTCGAGGGAGTTGGAGGCGCCTGACTGTCATGAATAAATGATAGATGCCTGGCATGTGTGCATTACCGAGGAAGACCTTTGAGGCGTGGTGTTGCTTCCTCAGAGACGCCAACCGTCCTCTTCACAGCCCCGAGGAGCTGCTGGTCCCCGTTAGTTTCCCCTCACATTAATAATGCATTCTCTCTAACAGCAGTGTTCAGCATTAAATGCTCTGCCATGGAGCCTGTTCAAAAACATCAATACAAACTCACTGAAATAACCCTGTTTCAGGCAGAGGGGGGAAAAAGAAGTTACATATGCTAATTGCTTCTTAAGGCATTCCTTCTGTCTACAGCTAGCGGCTCTTGTATCTTTTTCTCTTTCTGAATCTTTTCCTTTCTCTTGCCTTTCTCTCGTCTGCTCTGAATAAGTAAGGCACCATGAATTCTGGGAGAAAGACAGCATGGATGGAGGGGAATGGTGCAGAAATACTGACGATGCTTTTCCCAGGGCTCAGAAAGACAATGTGATGGAGTATCTACAAACAAGAAAAGATAGGTGGGAACAGGGGGAACGAGGAAAGGAAAAAAGAGAGATCGATGGCACATTTCTGTTCGATTTTACCCCAGAGATATGAGTTGTACATATAATATCAATGAGCTAAAAGTGACATACCAAATTCTATGGGTGCAGCTTTAAAAAACTACTACACGATTGCAGTTTGTCGTATAAATATCTATATTAAAGTCTAGTGGAACAGTTTTAGTTTAGCATGCAAGGGGAATAGTTACAATATTGACCTATTAGGTATAAATAAGTGTGTGTATATTTGTATATATTTGGCAGTCATACATGTTGTGAACATCAGAATTTAAATAGTATAACATGTATAGTTAAACTATTTTTCCATCGCTTCATATTAGAACTATGACAATGTTTTTTTCTTTCCTTTAAATCTTAAAAGGCGCCAAAACACACCATTATTTAGGCACCAAAACACAGCATTATTACAATTCACTATAGACTAATTAAAATCCACTATGGATATTCATTGTTGTAGAGGAATGAATAATATAATGAATAAGCTACATTCATCTTGTGGTTGCTCTTAGCAAAAGCTGGCCTGGTCAGCACAGTGAAAGCGTGGCCCCCTCTCTGAAGGGAAGCACTGATTAAAGACCAGGCCAGATGGACCACAGCGGTCTTCCTCATCGTGCTTGAGAGCTCCGACTGCGATCAAACACAGCAAAGGCCACCCTACAGCCAATCGTCATACAACTCGATCTTCACCATCGCTCAGTCTCCCTCCAGCCAACCATCAGTGACTGCACCACACAAATGAGATGGAGAGAATGTCAGTGATGTTAATGATCAGAAAAGAGCTAAAGTGTCTTGCTCAATGTCACCTTCATTTTGAACAGGCCACAAGGAGAGCCACCCACTGGGTTAGATATCTGCTCAAGGATTCACCAGTGCTACATTTATCTAATTTTCTTCACAAATAATGTGACTTTCCTTAATGTAAAAGAGAAACATACTCTCATTTCAAAGTCATCATGATAAGTACCATCAAAATCAGCATGATAATTATTAGGAGTCATATTTTTGACCTTGATATATTTTATTAGCACTGAAAATCTACAAAACTCTCAGAGTCTCTGAGTAAAAAGTGAACAGACATGGAGGATACATATGTTTTACCAGTTAAATCTTAACTCAAACATTACCTGAATCCTTATCCTCTAAAATATCTTGGATAGGAAGCACAACCATCGTTTTTGGACAGGTTTTTCGTATTTGAACGTGGCGAGCTCCATCTGGGTGAGCCGAGCCTGAGCTCAGCAGCCTGACACTTGCAGTGCTGCCTGGCGGTGAAGCCGCCAAAAAGAGTTGATGTGGTGTCGAGGTTCTCCTTTGAGAAGGTGACAGGAACAGGAATTGGACTGGGTGATACTCATGTCCTCTGACAGAAAGAGATATTCGCTTCAGAGGGAGAAAACTTCACCCCTTACTCCCAAGACGAATGAGAATTGTGACAATTGGGATATGTCAAATAAGAGAGAGAATTTGATGTGAGGAGAAAAACATATTTGTCATTCAACAAATCAAAATTGAATAGAAACAGTATTTCTGGGAATATCCATTTTTTTGTTTTCTCCTTAATGTTTTTCTAAAACAAAATTGTAGCTTTTTTATATGAACTGGATTTTTCAAACAAAGTAATTTGAGGGAAAATACTAACTAAAATAAACACACAGTTTTTTCTCTATCTAATCTACTAGTGAATTCCCAAATAGCAGGACAAAGTGAAGTGCCGCTGGAGAATTTTCTAAAATTTTAAAACAAAGCTCCAAATGAGATGTGCAATTTTTAACACACTTGAGCTGACAGCTTGCAGGGGATCTACACTTCAATGTCTTTAAATAAACCTGTTATTATTCAGGGTGAAAATTGAGACTAAATAAATACTCCATCTCACTGGAAGATTTTGCTCAGTTGAAACAATTATCACCATGTCTACTGCATGTTTTAACATGTTAAACTCTCAGAATAGATGCCTGGTGCTCATGGTGGAAGCAGGAGTGTATCTGAAGTGAATGTGTAAGATGCATATGGTGGAAATCGATAACATTGACAAGACACTGATTGAGCATGAGTAACACACTCATCCAAGTGGACTGCAGGTTTAAAATATTTGACAAACAAGAGCACTTGGATTTGTGGTTATGGCCAACAGAAGAAGTCAGGTGGTACGTGTGTGTTTGGAAGCAGGGAGAGATGGGGCATGCAAGGTTCAGAGTAATTAGTCAGATTGAGGGCTGAAATGAGGCAGTGTGAGAGGAGGCTGGGGCTAAGCATTTGTGTGTGTGTGTATTTGTGTTAGAGGCCAGGCTGGTGGGATGCTCTAATTGGAGCTAAGCGGCCGCAGAGGATCAGAGGTACTCCAGAAACAAAGGAGCACAGGCAGAGAAGGGAGAGAGGGAGAAAGAGAGAGGTTGCAGTACTGGGTGTGTGCATGTGTCTCTTAGTGTTTGAGCGAACAATAACTAAAGTGACATTTTACATGCTCAGCTAGCAAAGGCTTTGACCAAACCTCTGACTGCATGAAAATCACACACATGGCCAAACTCAGTTTTGAAAAAGAGAACAGACATTCTACATGAATTTTTAAACAAGTTTTGAAATGTATACATGAATATTTTCATTTCCAAGAAAATGTGTTCTGAGTAAAAAACTGCATTTCAACCCACAATGACACGAATTAAATTCCAATTTACAATCCAATTTAACTACTGTATACCGAACGCATCCAAGATAAAAAAGAATACATTTTCAGTGTCAATTAGTTAGCCGAGCATATAAAAACACCATTTTACAGAATGAAAATAAATCAATTAGCCTCGTTGCTTTTAGCTCGTTACTCAATTCGCATGCTGCTTCACTTTTAATGGCTTTTTGACAGCCGATAAATGATGTGATTTACATTAGCTGGCCTGTTATAAAACTCCTCCGCCGGTGGTCAGAACAGCCATCCTTTAGCTCCACAATACCTGCATAAAAAACCCATTTGGCAAAATGGCTGACATAAAATGCATGTGGGTTGGAGGACAAATAACGGCATCTTATATAAAATGATGCTATCTTAGTTTGACTGCTATTACCTGCTGTTCATTTTTCCGAGAGGCTTATCCAACGCATGATGACTAAATGAAAGTCATTTATGTGTACAGACATACACATACACTTTTCTGCAATAGTAAAGATCCCTGAGGTCACATCCTCCCACTCAAAACCTCCATGTATTCTTGGCCAAACCTCCCACCGCAGACCTCATGCCAGTCTAATCCCTAAGACCCCTCCCTCCATCTGTCCCCACCCAGCCCAGGAGTGAACAGAGAGACAGAGGGTCACACGCAGCCTCTGAGTCATACTGGACGCGTTCCCTCAGCCTGCACGTCTACTGTTGGTGTACACGGCCTCAATTCAAATCACTCTCTCATACTGGATGCTGCAAATGGGTAGTTGACAAATAACATTTTTTTTCATTAACAGGATTTTAGGTTTATATTCATAAGTGTGCATTTTTATTACATGCTAAGGCTGCTCATCATTTTTCACCACTTTTAGATTCTTGTGGTGTGATTTTTATAAATACAAATATTCCACGTAGTTTCTCAATTCATAGGGGTCCATAAAAATGCATGTGTAATTGTATAACAATTTGAAAACCATTTTAGTTGCGATTGGCAAAATGTTAAAATGCAGGACAGTGCTTGATGACAGGTCAACTACCCAAATACTGCATAATGATAGTGATTAAAAACAAAATACTGATATTTTCCAGCTATAAGCTATTTTGAAAATGGCAAGATAGCTGGTATATTACTATAAAGTGCAGATATTTTTGATTTGTCTAATGCTTATATGTTTTTAGTCATCTGTGGGATTTTGAATACAGGGAAAATTCAAACTGAACCTTCCAGATGGGCCTCGTCTCCTCTTCTATCTGCAGCATCAGCTGTTACAAAGACCAGCAGCTGACATTTAGTCCTTTATAAAGATTTCCAAGAAAGAGAAGGAAGAGAGAGAAAGAGAAAGATAACCGTCATTGTAAGAATCATTGTTATTTATGATTTGTTGATGTTTCTTTGACTCCTGACAAAACCAACCATAGTGTAGAATACCCAGTAGTGATGAACATTACAGTAATGTCACAACATTCTAATCTATTTTCTTTTATTTATTGTTGTTTGTAACTTACTATTGCCAGGAGCTGATCCGTTCTTCTATTATTGTCTGGAAAAGACAGAAAGAAAAAAAAATCAGGAGAATAAGAGAGCAAAACATTCAATCTATATGCAATAAACCCACTCCACTGAAATACAACATGAAAAATACATCTGCATAAAGGCACTCAGCACTTTGTTTACATCCAAATGAGAGTGCAGAGACCTTGGCATTGACTACCCACATGAATACGTCTCTCTCACACATACAGATCTCTGAAATGCCAATAATGTACAGAAAGTAAGAAGCTATACCGAGTGTAGCGGTCTCCCACTACCTTTTTCTCTCTTGCTCTGCATAAACACACAGTATGAAAGTGAAAGTCAAAGCACACATTTCCACCTGCCACCCATGTGATGATGAGAAACTGGGGGCATCAGAAGGGTGGTGAGGGATGCTACTCGTTCTCGTTCAGTTTGGAGGTTGTGAAGAGTTCAGTGATGGTTTCCATCAGTGGTTGCTAGACTTCAGAATGGTAAACTACTCACACAGGTTAATGGTCTGACTCAAGTTTGCCTGTGCTATGATGTGACGTCCTGTATAATTGAATCAAGCCTGCATATGAATGAAACGACAGGCAGTTTTTTTCTATCTCTCTCTCTGTTGGTGGGAGGGACCTGAATTAATGTCTTGTTGTGAGGAAGATGAAAGGTAATGCCTTCTATAACTCACATGGTGCCACATGGTTCAGTGAGCATAATGGGAAGCAAACAGAATAACTAAATTATGGTGTGTTTTGTGATATGAGCTGTGCATTGCGGTTTTAAACAATGCTATTTTTACTATCATGTGAGTGTTTTATGCATTTAAATATACGTAATAAATGTATTAATATTATATATATATATATATATATATATATATATATATATAAAAGCACAACATCCCGGGGCAAACTGGGCCAAACGCATTTGAAAAGAACAGGGAAATATAAATAGTCTACATGAAGTTTGGGTTTTTTCGGGTCGAGCTCTCAAGTACTGTGTCCCTAAGAGTGAGGCCTGGCCATCTAGTGAGAAATGTCTTTCATTTTTTATGGCTCCGCTGGACTCTCATGCCAAAAGTGGTTCTTGTCAAGTCAGTTACTCACCGTGAGGGACCTCCGCTGTGGTTTTTAGAAGTGCAGGTGCAGAGATGATAAGACCACAGCCGTTTCTCAGCCCATTCCAGCCCTGTGATTTGTTCTATTGTACCAGTACAGCAGCACAAAGACCCACACCATATTAAAATGACACCCCCATTATTTCCCCACAACAAACCTGAGAGTGAAATGCATTCACACAAAACTCCCCGAAGACCCATTGAATGTGTAACATTAGGATTGTATATGCGGAGTAAATGGGTGCAAGCAGGAAATGTGTTTTTGCCCGTGATGAATTCCATATCTTGGTAAATAAAACAAGATCTGAAATCCCTTCATTCGGCGAGCAGTCGCTCTCGGGCAGCCCTCACCGGTGAAGATGTGAAATGGGTTTTGTCAGGGGTGGGAGCGGCTGGTCTCGCGGTTAATTATTGATTCAGTGCGCGTGCAGCTGCGAACAACAGAATGTGGGAACAGTTTGCAATAATATTTAGAAATGAGAAAATGAAAGAAAAAAATAATGCATTGGATGACATTATTTTAGAAGACTGTTCTTTTCACCTGAGAAGATGCAATTGAAAGTAGTATGTGCAGGAATGAGGGGGAGCAAGATGAGCTTGTGACGTCACTAGATGAGAAGGTTGAGATCATGAATATTTATTAGCTTGTGCTGCTGTTGCTGACGTTCTACATTAATTTAACATTGAGATACAATAACAAGCTTGTTTTTTACATAACTTTTTTTTTTAAGTAATTTGGATTTTTAATTTTACATCAAGATACTACATATAAAGATCACATTCACAATATTATTGACACTAAATAAATTCAATGCCGTATTATTAGTAACCATGATTTGTGAGACTCATCCTTACACCTGAAATAAACGTACAAATACATTGCCTGGATTATTAAGATCTACGACACAATATTTAAACAATTTTTAAAGATTAGACAACAAGGGTTTAAACCAATCAAGGCCTTCCTTGAACCCACAGCAAAAGTATTCCAAACTAAACTTTGGAAGTTTTAAAAGTACACACATTATAGCCTATATATACACTAATGTAAACGTGTAGGCATATATACTGTGTGTGTGTCTGTGTGTGTGTGTGCATTTTTGTGATTTATGAGGACACAAATTTGTATAATGACATGGGTATTACACTGGTATTACGACGTAAACATGAAATATGAGGACATTTCATGTGCCCTCATATTTAAAATAGCTTTAAAAACATACTTAACAATGTTTTATTAACAAATGTTTTCTGTGATGGGTAGGTTTAGGAGTAGGGGTAGTGTAGGGGTAGTGTAGGGGGATAGAATGTAGTTTGAACCGGTATAAAAACCAATCAGTTACGCCTATGGAATGTCCCCACTAAGATAGCAAAACAAACCTGTGTGTGTGTGTGTGTGTGTGTGTGTGTGTGTGTGTGTGTGTGTGTGTGTGTATACACACACTTTTCAACGAGGTCTTCAAACGTTAAAAGATAAAGTTAGTTTTATCTTTCGCCAAGTAGACTCTTGCAAACAGATGCCTGATGAAACAGTTCGCCTGAGGGGGTAACCATAGCAACAATACGCTGTGAGCAATAACTATTATTTACCACTTTGTTATATGTATAATTCACAAATATATCATAAAAACGTTTGTTAATTTTTTCAAAATTCTCAGGTCGGTAACTATAACGTTACTAGTGGCGCCAAAATTACAACAATGCAAGAGACACACTTCAACAGATTACGTCCCGAAAAAATGCATTTAGAAATTACTTTAAAAATCGTTAAAGTCATTGCATAATTCACACACCGATATGACGAGTTAAAAAAACAACAACACTGTAACGTTATATGCGCGGGCGTCTTCCCTCAGGTTCCAAATAGTAAATAAACCCCTATTTTATTAACCTAGTCATCACAGGTACAGTTTGCTTTTGACACTACACTTTAACCCAAAACGTTTACCTGTCTTCCACATGCAACCGAGGGTCAAATTAGCTGTCAATCAGAGCCCGCTATTTCCCCAAAGGCGCGACGCTCCCCACTCGCGCCTCACCCTCTCCAACCGTCTCCTCAAGAGCAGCGCGCGCCACCCCCTGTCTGTCCCCGCTCAACCAATCAGATCTCACACCAGCCTGACACTGTGTTCCATAAATGGTGTAGAGGAAAAAGGGACGCTCGCACTACTAGCTCCACAGAGTCAAGGGAACCGATCTTTTTTGTTTTTGTTTTATTTTGGATATTTCCCCTCAGCTACATTCATTTACGAAAAAATAGGCGTTTTCCGACCGCAGCTGTAAGTTTTCGACTCCATCTAACCATCTCTCTGCCGACCTGTCTGCATCCGACTGTCCTTGGGTCCACGCGACACCTCTCCTTCAAGACTTTCGGGAACGACTCCCCCACAAACGCTCAAAAGCGCAACGTTTATTTTTTAACCGGGTATCTGAATAAAATAACGAGCTTTTTTTCTTTTTTTCCCCTTCACCTCCGGACACGAGAATGGTCATGGTGAGTAATGTGCTCGCATTTGAAAGAGAATTACACTGTAGTGAAATCACTGAAACACGCTGTCACGCGCAGCCTTAGAATAATCCCTTCATCCCTCGTAATACTCCTTCACCAACTTTGCTCTTTTCCTTTCTCTTAAGCACATAAAAGGCGACAATAGGGATGAAGACAGAATATTGTTATTTAGAGATTATTTTTAGGGTGCGCATTTTGCGTAAAGGTGTGTGTGAATGCGTTTGCAGTTATGGTTTTGTACAAAGAGCAGGTGTGTGTGATCAGTAACCTGTGCGTTCTTCAACCTGATACTCAGTAGACAACAACTGTGGTTTAATTAAACATGTTTCGTCCCACATTTGCCAATGACTAAAAATATGGCGTCTTAATTGCCTAAATCAGTTAGTGTTTACCACTTCTTTTTGCAGTTTTTGATATTAATGCACTGACTGTACAAATATACAGAGATAAATATAAAGTTTATGTAAAATCATATATATTACAGAACAATGACCATTGTCCAGGGCAACGTTGTATAAATTGACTGCTCATTTGTTTCTGGCCATGTTAATGTTCTGTCAACTAAATTTAACATTAATGTATTTATTTATTACTGATTTATTAAGCCCTGTTATAAAAGGGATGATGTAAAGTCAGCAGGTCATGATTACTGAATAAAGCCTGTCATAATGATTATCAGACTGTAAATTACCTGTATGTGTATATATACATCCTGTGTGTGTATGTGTTTCTGTATGTATGTGTGTGTATATATATATATATATATATATATATATATACACACACACACATATATTTATATATATATATATATATGTAAAGCTTTAACATACTCCGCAATCATTGCATGCTTTACTTGCATTAATTAGCAGTGCTGCGCAGGCATCCTATTACCATAATGACTGTAGGTGCAATCAGTCTGCTCTAACTCAAGCTGAGACCTCGGTTGCGATTGATTGCCTCTGCTGGTTCCGATAGGGCTTCTGCTAGCCGAAGCGCCTGTGCCTTCGTCTGCAAGGCTGCCAGAGCGAAAGTGTTAATTTTCCAGAGTAGAGCAGATGATGGACAGCTGAGGCAGCCAGTGAGAGAAGTGAGGAGGAGGGGGCTGCTCTGACCTCACCAATGAGGAGGGGGCAGGGAGTGGGGCTGCAGCGTTCAGCTCATGCCGAAGCCCGTGCATTCACAAGCAGCCTCACTCGGAGGAGGAATGCCCACTCTCTCTCCCGCTGGCCGCACGCTGCCTCGCCACCGCTGAGACACATACAGAGAGAGAGAGAGAGAGAGAGGAGA
Source organism: Chanodichthys erythropterus (assembly GCF_024489055.1). Taxonomy (NCBI): domain Eukaryota; kingdom Metazoa; phylum Chordata; class Actinopteri; order Cypriniformes; family Xenocyprididae; genus Chanodichthys; species Chanodichthys erythropterus. The sequence goes on from NC_090229.1 coordinate 12,275,426, forward strand.
GACCGAGAGAGATCTCCAAGTGAGGAGACATTAGCACGGCTATAGGCGAGAACTCTGCCCGCCGACTTACAAATGGAGTGGAACGGGTTTAAGATGGTAAGGATGCTGCGGTGGTTTTGTGCAGACAATTGTGTGTGTGTGCGTGAGTGTGTGTTTGCCCTTGCTGTGTCTCACTGCCTGCAGCTGCAGTGGCAGCATTGGAGTCTCTCTCTGTCTCTCTCTCCTTTCTCCTCTTTTTCAATTCTGCATGCTACTCCTCCCCTTTCTCTTAGGATGAGAGGAGCTTTATTTGAGAACAAGGCTGAGAAAAGGAGAAGAGCAGAGAGGAGAAGAGAGGAGAGAAAGGACAGGTGTAGCAGGTTATTAGATGCTGCGGTTTAAAACCAATCTATGATGTAGAGGCAGTGTTGAATCTTAATGCTCACCTTTTTTTGCTCTCATCTTCCATTTTCACCTTCATTTTAACGCTTGTCGCTTCGGTTTGATCTGTCAAAATAATACAGCCATATTATTCATATGAGTAATGTGATGATAATATCATTTTCTAAATGATTTCCCAAACAAATCCATATAAAAATCACATTTACGATGCATACGTTGAAGGTTGTGTAACTGTGTACTAGCGTATATGCCAGAGTGTAAGTTTGTAAATGAGAATGAGTGGGAGTGACCTCGTGTGTGTGTGTGTGTGTGTGTGTGTACGTGTGCATGAGAATCTATTAGGCAGTGTGCGAGGGTGTGTTTCCGTGCATGGTGTAGTTAGTGTTCAAGCACGTCTGGAGATCACTGCCTGTGTTTGCCCATCTTCTCTGATAGAGGTAGGGTAGGCTGCACTAAACATGCTGCGCTGTGTGTGTGTTTTGCGAGTGTATGTGTCCATTGTTGACTAAGGGCTCAGAGACTGCCTCCCCCGGCTGTCACCAGGCTAGTGGGAGACTGTGCCTGCCAGGAACCAACTCTCCCCGAGAGAGAAACGGAAAGAGAGAGAGAGAGAGAGGGAAGTAGCGAAGCTTATAGACAGAGCTGGGTAAGAAAAATCCTAGGCCTAAGTTAGCACATCATTTAAAGGTGGAAGACATCATAATTGCACCGTTTCGAATGGCCAAGACAGCACAGATATATGTATTTACTAACTTGCGGTGACTGTCAAATTCCTCATCTGAGTGGCGTGCCATTCAGATTCAAATGTGGGCAGCATTATTCATTTTTCAGGCAAATGTTTGACTGTTTGTGTGTGGGCTTTAACATGCAATCAAAATGCTAATTGAAAAGAGAGTGATTCCCAACAGTGAATCCCTGTCTTACCTCCTGCCTCCCTTTCTTTTGTGTGAAACACAGGCAGAAAAATATTTGGGCAGTGAGGGGGCTTGTCCACAATGCTTATAGTGAGAGAGGAAATAAGGTGTGGGAGGGAGGAAGTTAAGGGGAAAGAGCTTCCACATAGGCCTATACATTTCTCCTCCTCCTCCGCAGTGCTGACGTCCCTGCTTCATGCGATCCTAATGGCCATTACACAGAACTATGGCCACGTAGGCACAGCTTCTCCTCTTCTTTCACCTCTATCCTTCCTCATAATTTCACTCCCTCCTCCAAGCAGCCTTACTACTCTGCTTTAGGGCTTTCTCCTTTGTTGTCCGAATCCAAGGTTGCATATCAATGCTAATAAGGCTAAAGCTGGACTGAATATTAAAAAGGGGTGGATGAGGGCGCAGGTGGACAACTGAGAGAGAAAGAGATAGCGAGGAGAATAAGACAAGCTGCCGAGATGCTGAAATCTGGGCAGCAGGGGTGGGAAAAGTGCCCCAGGATGTGTGATGGCTGGGTGGAAGAGTTTGCACCCCTCTGCACACAGCGTGACTACAGATGACAGCTGAGTGTCAAAGTGGGCCACTTGACTTTTCTGAGAGTTAGAGTAGAGGCTCAGGTTGCCCCCCTCTGGCCGAGAAGACTTGGGGGCTCTGTGAGCATGTGACACCACTGCATCCATCCCTCATGGTTCCTGCTGCAGGAGAACAGCATCATCAATCTAACTGACTGGCTCGGCGTGTTTTTGCAACGAGCCCTCAGATGGTGGCGCCGTAGAGCTTCCACCTGAGTGAGTTTTTTAAACATGGTTCATTGTGCAAGTTTCAGTTTCAATATTTCAGGCACATAGCACTTTCAGTATTGCTTTTCTGTATAAAGACATTAATTCTGTTATTGGAACTTTTTGTCTACTTTAGAAGATATTCATCTTGAACTAAATTGGGTTGAATAGCTTTTAAACAGTTTTTTGGATGTAGGAAATTGTCAAAAGAAAATGGACAATTTGGTCCAAGAATGATTGTTTCTTTAATATTTAATGTCTTTATAATCAGAGGATGTGCCAGATGATAAAATTATTATAATGGCAGTAAATGGACTCATAAAGACACAACAATTGACTGAGATTAGATCAGATAACCTGAGATACAAGATGGGATACTGTGATATAATTTCTCAATCGTAGAAAGAACAACCACACAAAATAGAATTAATTTCTCATCCATTTGATTTAACACACTACATTTAAGATTAAAGGACAACAGAATAGCCCCGAGTCTTTTATATATCTGTTAAATAACATTAAAGACAAGTGTAGCCTTTGCTGTATAGTTTTATAATTAGAATCCATGTCAGATGCCATTTTTAAGTCTTTATGTTCTCATTGCTATTCCGACATGGCATCGTTAAAAGAGTAAACAACACTCTGTAATCTATTTGCTATGCTCTTCATTCCGATTTGAAAAAGTATCCTAATACTTAATCGTTTTCAACAGCTCTGACAGATTTAGAACACAAATGTAACCTCTGAATGTAATTACTGAATGAGTCTCACTCTGCCAACTGATTAGAGAAAATGCCTTGAGAGTTACTGAGGTAACTGAACATCCAGCTCTAGGGAGGATAGAGCGCACTGACAGGTGAAGTCAGAATGCGCTTATTAGACAAGTCTCACATTCAGACTTAAATAACTCAGAGAAGATTTCAGTAGCTAATGTGAGCTTTCATCACATTCCATTTTTGTGATCACTTCTGGGAGAGTTTTACCCTTAGTGTTTAAATGAGAATCGAGCAAGCCTATGAAGAAAACCCTTGGAAATTGTGCATGTAAATTTGAGCTCGAATTAAGATTGACCAGTTCAATGAAATGCTCTTATAAAATCTGCCCGCAAATGAGATCTCTTTAACATGTCAGTTGTTAACCCTAGACGGCAAACTTTAAGTCACCTACTTCTCAAATTCTGAGAAAAGTGCGTTTCAAAAGAAAATGTCACATGTTGTGCCAAGATACCAAAGTGGGCAATCAAAAGTTGAAATGTTTAAACGTTTCTGATCAAATTATTCCAGGATAAAATCATTGGTGCTATATTACTAACATTAACTTCATTGCTCAATACTTTATTTTTATAAATAATCTTCAAGAGAAATATCTGAGAAAAAGTTGATACTTAAAACACTACAGAAATTGCTCTCTTTTCGCCAGTAATTCTTCTGACACTTGATAGAGCAACACCTTAAATAAAATTTGGGTAAAAATTGAATGGCCTTTATGTAAAATAATGCATTAATAAGGCTCAGGTAAGATTAAACAATGTGCTATGAATAATAATCTAATATAATCTCAATAATGTGCTTTCGCAAAGAGGCCTTTTATTATGTCAAAGCTAAATATACATGAATAACAACAAAACGTTCAGGTTTAAATTTTAATAGGCGTCCACAGTGATTTCTCAGTTTGATTCATCCTCATTTTCCTTGCAGAAAGCCGAGTAGAGAGAGAGAAGGAGAGAGGGAGAGAGCAGGCTTCACAAGCGCAAGCATAATAATTCCTCTGGCGCAAATTCAAAGTGCCACGCACAGACAGACGATAATCAGCCGAATATACACAGCACACACAACCTGCTTACCAACACAACACACCGTTCGTCCTGGCAAACTGACAGATGCCTCTCCAGATACACATTGTGTATATATATGTATGTGTGTGTGATTATATATATATTATATATATATATATATATATATATATATAAAATTTAGCAAAGTCTCCATCACAAACAGTGATTGTTGGTTAGAGTTGATCACAACAGAGAATAGAGAAAGGTAAAAGAAGCGCATTACACCCATTTCTTTCAAGCTGGCTCTCATCCCCTATCATTCTAGCTTCCGACCTCCCTCTTCCTCCATCCCACTTTCTTTGTTTCATTTCTTCTCCTCTCTCCCCCTCCCTCTCTCTCACTCTCCGCCTGTGTGTTTTGGTATTCATACAGACGTTCGGATTTGAGTGGCAGGCTCTCTCGAGACTGTGCACAAACTGCACATTTCTCTGATCTACATTTTGCACCCCAGGAAAAGACAGCAGCAGCAGGCGAGTCTTTGCTCCCACTATTGCAAACGCAGTAGCTTTTCTCTCCTGCCCATTAGCCAATTAACTGACCTGCCTCCCGTGACGCTAAAGGACATCTCAAGGTCATTCACATTACAACAGCTCGCCTCACACAATCACATGGAAATCGAAACCTCTAAAACCTTTACAATGCATAGTTTTATGACAAAAAAAGACTAATGCTTTTTAAAAAAAAATTGCATAATGATGGCTGGTATGGCATTCAAAAGAGCACACTTGAGGAGAGATTTTATTTGTGCTTGTTTCCCGTGGGTGAAAAGGGGGATACAATGAGGAAAAGAAATGAGACAAGAAAGGGAACATGGAAATAAATGTCAAAGATAGTTCTGTTCTCCGAATATCAGGGTCAAAGGTCACAGAAGTAAGGGGTTACGGAACGTATGATGCACGGTAGCTCCCGCAATGAACCCCGACTGAGAAAGTGCAAATGGGGTGGTCCACAAAAACCATCTTCCCCACAACAGTAACCATAGATACCGCCGTTGGCATTTCACGAAGGGATTGCTTCGCGTGAAATCTTGCCCCTGTAGATCCGCTCGGGTTGTGGATATTGTTATCTCGCTGTCAAGAGGAGTTAGGTTGATTAGAGGTGAGAGCAGACCTTTAGCAGAAGTTGCTGTCTTGTCCGGGAGCAAATGTCTTTCCTTACACAAACACACCCTGCCTTTTTTTTTCCTTCCGAGAAGCCAGGCATTTATTCCATTAGGCCTCCATCAACCTGCAATCAGGAAACCATGGTTAGTAAAAGCACATCAGACAAACACTGGTAAATATTCTAAGCACAATCCAGAAAGCGAAAGAAAGAAAGAAAGAAAGAAAGAAAGAAAGAAAGAAAGAAAGAAAGAAAGAAAGAAAGAAAGAAAGAAAGAAAGAAAGAAAGAAAGAAAGAAAGAAAGAAAGAAAGAAAGAAAGGAAAAACACTATTCCCCACACAATCATCTCTGAACTCTGATTCTGATGGATTCTATGAGGATAACCCTATATTTTCTAACACATTATATATGAGCATAGATGGTCCCCTGTAGGCAATTTCAATTACAATGTACCCCGGCATTGGAAGATTAATCTGCTCTTTTGAATGCATGCCACATTTGCTGCTTTCGTTGATATTCTGCAGAGGTTTTATCTAACCAGCTGCAATGGAACACATTAGGTTGCTCTCTCCCTCATAATGCCATTCTTTATATCCCCACCTCCAAAGAAAAAAGGACATCCTGGAGATGTGTTGACACAGTGTTTAGGTCATTGCTGTTTTGTAAAACAAGATGACAGTAAAGTCTATCACTTCACTATAGTTGCAAAAGCGCGGGAGAAAGAAATGCCCTCTTGTAAATGACATCCATTAATCTGCATTTTGGAGCCTATATGACTACATTATAGGCCTGACATATATGAAGAGGTTAACAGATTGAATTTCATTCACCTTGTTTCTCATATTGAGATTGGTGCTATTTATTAGCTGCCTGTGCTAGTTAGTAATTCAGTCAATCTTTTATCAATTACCTCAGCGTTCTCTTATTAAAGCAGATGCTGTGGGGTTACTATTCTGTCTTGCTGCTTCTTTCTTTTATGAGCTGAAGCACAGAACTTAATCAATAACTAAACTGACTTCATGCATAGAGATGTTTCTCTACCAGATGCGAGTTTTGTAGGGTTAAAGATAGAAATGTATTGGTACAGATATTTTGGCCAATATAAATATAATTTATTTGGCTGAGAAAAAATGTAATGCCAATGATTATAAATATATACAATCTTTTGTCTGTATTCTTAGAACAGTAACACTTACAATAAAGCTCCGTCTAACATTTTAAATGCTTAAAATTCATTAAAACACCATAATGTACACTCCAAAAAACGCTGGGTTAAAAATAAACCAAGTTGGGTTGAAAATGGACAAACCCAGCATTTGGGTTAAATGTTTGCCCAATGTGCTGGGCAAACCTATTTTGAGTTCATTTTAACTGAGCAATACAGCAATTTAACTCAACAATAGTTGAGTTAAATAAAACTACCCAGCAGGTTGGGCAAACATTTAACCCAATCGCTGGGTTTGCCCAGTGTCAACCTGCCCATTTTTTCGAGTGTATAGTAGACAAATAATTTACTGTTTGATTCTGAATAATAAGATATGCCTATATATGACTAAATAGTAAAAACAATTTTTACATTGATTAGCTTTTCCCTTACTCATAATTTAATTAAAACAAATTTAATAACACTGTTAAATCTTAGTAAATCTCTAAATGAAAATCTATTTTTCGTACTGTAAATTATGATGTTGTGATGCCAATTTTATTTATTATTTAAAATGGTTAAGTATTATTATATTTATTTGGACAAAATAGTATACAGTTTAATTCTGGAAATTTTTCGGTTATCAGCCATAACATAAAAATACTTATCAGCTTGTTGTATCAGCCAGAATTAGAATATCAGTGCATGTGTATTTTAAAATATTAGTTAATATACTGGAACAGTCATCACGCTTCCCATTTATAGGATTGGATTTTGTATCCCTGTAGTTCTTCTGGACTGTAGTTCTTCCCTGTAGAAACAAAAAAAAGGCAGAAAATCAGGTGTGTTTGTTGGTGCGAAGAGAAGTCCAATGCTGGTGAAGAAAATTTTTTTTTAAAAAAAACATGTAGAAGGTAAGGGAAAACAAAAGATCACAGGGGAATGGGAAGAGAGAATGATGGAAGAATTGTGTGTTGTGTTGGAAAGGAAATGTGCAAATAAGAGATGATGTTTTGGAAAAAAGAGAGTGTGGAGAAAGGGACTTTGAGAAAAAGGCTGCAGGAAGATGAGGAGGCTGAGATTGGATTAACCAGAGCTCGTGTGTGGTTTGTTAGAGTAAAAAAAGAGAGAGAGAATAGGAAAGCTCAGTTTATGTGTGTTCAGAAGCCCACCTCATCCTCTCAGGAACTTGAGAGGCAGTTAGCTGCCTTACGAACACTGTCTTCCTTTCCTTTCGCTCCCCTCACACACAAACACACACATCTACTTTCAGGCTATTTGTAAAGCTTTTAATGTTTCTCTATAATGAGCAAACATTGCATGACAAGCTTAAACAGAGGAAATAATTAAAAGACAAATATATGGTGCAAGGTCTTTAGCTGGGTTTCACACTCTGCATAACAAAACACATTCATCCTAATTTTACCAGCTCTCCACACTCACTGCAATACTCACCAAGGGCTCCCAAGCGCAGCTTTAAAACTCATCTATATAGTCTCAATGTGATTTGTAGTTGGTAAAGCAGCTTGTTAGCCGGAGAGGTTCAGGAGTGCACAGTATGCATAGTTTCCAGGGCACGGAGGAATGAGGCTGTGCATTCACTCTCTCTGTGCCCTGCGCAGGTGCGGCACTGTTCTGCCACCTGCCAGCTACCTACAGCCATGTCAACACCCCACCTGGAGCTGACACAGCCTGCATACTGCATGCACAGAGTAAAAGGAAACCACATAGACACACTTGCACAACTAGAGAGACAAGACACATATACACACAACCTTGACAGAGGAGATATCTGAGAAAAGACTGAATGTGCACAGTGTAGGGCTGGGTGGTAAGACATACATTCTATGTGATAGTACAAATGCGTCAGTCAGTAAATATTATATGGAGTATATATAGGATTTGATTTAAAAAGAAGAAATCTATAGCCTACTCAGCAAAGTGGCTTGCATGTGATTGCTTGTGGATGTCGTTGTTGAGTGTTTTAGTTTTGACACATCTCACATTTTTGCTGGAAATTATAATATTGTAATTATATAATTGGTGGTATGGTTCTGTATTGGTCATCCATGCAGCCTAGTATGGATAAGAGCAGGGAGCACAGGGATAACCCCGTTAACAGAACAGAACCAACATGACTGTATTACAGATATCATTAACATTCTTAATGACAATAAATTAATTTAACAACATAAATCAAGATACGTGACAGTCTGATTCAAAGAGGAATATCAGAAGGCCAAGTCAGGACTGTGGATGAGAGAAAAAGCTGGGGATGAAGGAGGGTAATAAGCTCCTGAACAACACGAAAATGCTGCAGATAATACTGAAGGGTGGCATATACAGAGATGCTGTGATAGGCGTCAAATTCCTATAAGTAGACATGGATCAGCTGAGTCAGCTGATGCAAGCTTGACTGACGTGACCTGCCAGAACTGATGCTACGTGTGATTTTATTCAATATATTTTAATGATATATATCATATTAAATCAACCTATCATTATATCATTTGGAATAATATATGATTATATTGTGTTATATATACCATTACATGACAATCACTCATACCTTGATATAATACTTCAATCATACCACCCACTCCTTGTGTAGCTCAGAGATTTCCTCTTACAGACATGGCAAGGCCACCTTTATTCTAATGCAGAAGTCCCCCAAATGGTGAGAGGCACTAGTACAATATCTATATATGTGTAGGGGTTAGCAGAAAGCAGAAGGGTATGTGAAAGAGAAAGAGCATGTGGGGTTGGGCAGTGTATCTCTGCCTGTCATTGACAATCAGCTCGTGGTCCGAGGCTAGCTGACAGACAAGGACAACACATGCACATACCCAAAGAAGTCTCACTTTGATTATTACTCTGCACATAAAGTGAGTTTCTATATACAGATGTGAGTGATTTTAAAGACACATCCACCAAATACTCACCCATTAAATCTGCTTTGATATGACACAAGAGTCTTGTGTCTGATAGCGAAGGCCTCTCCACGTCACAAGCAGTGCTCGTGTCCATGGTAGATATCACAGCGATGGCCAGGGGCTGGACCATGTCACTGGCGTGCCACTGGGTGTGTATGTGTGTGTGTGCAATGCCAAGCCCAGCAGGCCGTTTGCCCCATACTGCCTGAAGGACGCGAGTCCTGCCGGAGCAGGCAGAGGGCCAAACTCTCTCATATTTCCATCCGGAGCCTGAGGATAGAACTGGTCACTGGAGCCACACAAATTTAAGTGTCATCCCTGAATCAAGATGCTCACCAATTTTCTGCTCGCCTTGGCAGCGAGCTGGGCCGCTACCAGCGGCTAACGGAGCCAGCGGCCCCATGGCAGCATGGACTAGATAGTGGATTTTGCAAAAAGCACACATGCAGTCGATAAATCCAGCTCTATTTGACTTTTTTGCATGATTATGGCTGCGGTTGTTTGTTTGTTTTAATCTTCATCAGCATGCACCGCAGTTGTGTAACTTCATGAAAACATTCATTTTTGCATTGCAGTTCATCAGCACAGCATTGAAGAATTTTTTGTTCCTTTTTTATTTGAAAACTCCGCTGAACCCTCACCAACACATTAGCCGCACTGTCACATTGGGCGCTAATTCGTCTCCACAGAAGATCTGCGAGAGAGGTTAATTTAAGGCCAAGGAGATCCCACGCACTGAGAGAAAATACAGCCATTCATCCAGAGAGAGAGAGAGCGGGGAAACTGCAAAGGAGCGACGGTGGATAGAGAGAACGAGAGAGAAAGAGAGTGGGGTCAGCTGATGAGGTCAACATTGTGAGATTTGGAGAGAGTGGATAGGGAGAGACGCAGGTGTTTCACCAGACCCGTAGCCCAAAGGAAAAACACGTGTCACTGATGCTGCCGTCCCCCACATGCACCCTCGCATTTTCTCCTCCTATCATCCTCCCAGTCCTTTCATCTCCACCTTTTCCTTCCTTTCATTTCTTGCAAGATTTTTATGTGAAATTTATATGAACAACTATTCAATTTCTATAAGATAGAACCAAGAATTTGTACCTTATTTCTCTTATTTCTAGTACTTGATGTGTCAATCTGTATTCATGTATTTTTCATTATTTAAAATGTCTGATAATGGTTTCAAGCAATTAAACCCTCAGACAATCAATCATCTCTCCATCATTCAGGCAATTAAATGAGAAAATTGATTTTTTTTTTTTTCAGCTTAAATGATTTCAATTTGGCACAAAAAAAAAAAAAATTATATATATATTGTATTATATATTATAGTTGTATTATATCTTGTAGGCTAGATCATCTGAAGCTAGAAAATCACTTATTAAATTTTAAATCTGTTTACAGTGTGCTGACCTAAAGTCAAACTGCTTAATATTTATCTTTAAAATACTAATTTTTTAATAACATAAAATTGCTCAAGCAATGATCTGCGAATCCCTGCCATCCCTGCTTTCAGCATTCAGGTGTTTATGTTTCTGTAGTGGCCTGTATTCAACCTCACCTATTACTCTACAGACCTGTCATTATATAGTCACCCTGAATCATCCCAGGAAGCAAATCAAAAGGTCAGAGTAATTCCTCTGAGATATTCATTGGACTCTTAGACGGGAGCAAGGAACCCATCTAGAAGAAACAGACGCTAAGAAAGAACACGAGGCATGGGCCAAATGAACAGCAGCCTTCATTACTGATCAAATGAGGCTCGCTGTAATGATGGGGTAATGTGATCAGGGTGTGGTCCTCTGCTTTCCACTAACGTCCTGGCTCAACCAGGCCCATCACCATCACCCAGGGGAGAGAGCCAGAGAAATTATGGGAGAACCTTCTTAGAAGCATCTATTGATCTTGCGTAACATAAAACCGGACTTCATCTACAGAGGGAAGAAGAAAATGTGTCAAGCAAAAGTTAAATGAAAAATTGCTTTTATACTGAGGCATTTATTATACGAAGTCCCTCAGAGGAAGAATAAGAGGGAGAGAGAGGTACTCAATGAGAGGAGGGAGGGAGGGTGGAGAAGAAAAAATCCATTTGGTAAAGTAGATGCGGATCGATGGTGACAGAGCGGAGCAGTCTTGGCGCATGCCGTCCCACATTACTGCCCTGATTGATCTGCCGGAGTGGCAGTCTGACCTGAGGGCTCTGGAGGAGGTGTCCCACTGAGGAGGGGAGCCCACGCAAAACACAGGGAGAGAAAAATAAAAATCAATACACACAGAGAACTTTACTGACCTGATGTTAAGATACAAGAAATGTATGAAGCTGCGTACCTGAATGGGTTCTGACAGCTCACATCCCCTCCAGCAGTTCAGTGCACAGGAGGGTTGGAGTCTCGGGGCAAGTGCAGCGACCTCTGTGAACATTAAGGAGACTTGTACTCTCCGCACAGAGACTCTGTTGAGTACAAATTTGTTTATTTCTCAAACTGAGAATAATTTTAAGGGATTTTTTTTTTCTAGGGTTACTTACCTCACTCCTGCTGTTTTGTAAAAGAAGATAAAAAATGAAGGAAAAGGTTATTCCTCGGCTACATGTTCATGAGCGGTATGAGTAAACAGAAATTATAGTGCAAGAAAAAACATTTCAACATGAAATCCTCCCTTAGATAGCTTTGAACCCCATGAGTGCGTGTGGCAAGAACATCAAGATCATACATTCACATGTATATGCTGAGGGTGACCTCCATTTTGTGGCAGGTAGTCTGTTTTAACAGAGCCTCTGTAATGTCAATTATCCGCCATGAGGTTGTGTGATACGGGCTGTAGGCGCATGGAAATGATTGTGAGATGCTTCAGAGTCCAGTGTGTTTCCTGTTTGGGGTTAAGTATGGGTTGTTTGACCAAGAATGTTCTGCCGTGGCTGATTCATTGACCATCACGCGAGCAGAAAAGAAAAGCGTGGGAGATTTTTTTGATTGCAGAGGGTGAGGTGACATCTCTGTTTTATTGGTTTTTGTGCTGTGGCTACTGTGGTTAAGGTAATGGTGAAGATATGCTAAGCTAAGATGAGATGCAATTTTCTTCAGTTTTTAAAAACCCCATGAAGCCGCTAGACAAACCTCAATTTTCTGACCGGTGTTAACGTGAACAGAAAACAGGAATAGTTTCTTTGTTGTTCTATAATATTTTATATCATCAACCTTATCCGTCCTTTTTCCATGAAGAGAAAGACATTTCTAATTGCATATATCTGCTAAAATTCATTTAGTCAGTGTTAAGGAGAACATTAATATATAGATGGCCTCAAAGCTAACATTAAATGGACTAAAGCCACAAAACTTTCAGTTGGATTTCATGGGGTATTTAATAATGGTATTTAGTAAAAAAAAAAAAAAAAAAAAAAAATCAGTGATTCTTTCTCATCGGCATATTTCTGCGCATCTACATTTAGTGTGTGTATTTTGTTTTATGTGTGTGTGAGAGAGAAAGAGAGAGAGTCGATAAGTTAATATAATGAAGTAAATATATTAAAAGATAACTTACCTTACATCCTGTAAACTGTGGTTAATCACTTCTGGTGTATCTGATAAACATTTTTAATGGAAAAAACGTTAATTTAATTTAAATGTTTGTTGACATTGTTTAATTGATATGAACAACAGCAGTTTGAGTAGTTTTATTTTTTGAACAAAAAGAATGTAGAGAGTGAAGAGAGAGAAAATAAGACAGAGAGAAAGAGAACAAAAAAGCTATTTCTCCATTGTTACGTATTCCACATTTGATTCCTGTGAGCTTTGAGAAAAGGTCAGTGAAAACAGAAGATGAATTCATTTATAGTCTGTCCTCTCCCTTCTGTCGCCCGCGGACATTGATCTGTCCTCTGTAACCAGAGTAACAGCGAGAGCTTTTTAAACCTTACTGTGAATGATGCACCAAAATTCTGATGCATCATTTGGCTGTGTCATCCTGTTTCTTATTTTTTGAACGATTCAGCATGTGGATCTAAAGCTCTGGACTGGTTCATGCAGATATGTTGTTTCATTAGAGAACAAATACACATCACGTTTAAAGATGAATGTACACTTGTGTTTCATCACTAGAATAATAAAAGTGTTTTGTTACACCCTGCGGTCCTCACTAAAACTAAAACCAAGGTGGCACTTGAGATTAAAAAAAAAAATCACATGAGGCTCTTTTTTAAATTACAGACCCATGCCCCAGATAACACTACACCGAGAGCTGTCAGCAATCCACCTGCCCACCCCATCCCTCTCTCCTCTCCCTCCTCCGCTGACAGTTCATTTTTCTCTAGATCCCGACACCTGGGCGCTTACACGAACGTTTTAAAGATCTGCAGAGGACGCCAAGCCCCTCCCCCCCAGCCCCCCTCCATCCCTTCCAATGCAGAAGTGTCTCCTCCATCATGTAGTGCTGGATGCCTCCTATTACACTCCTCCTCTATTCCATCCATCCAACAGAAAGGTCACGCTCAGAGTCTCCCTCTTTTCCTAAATTGGCTGTTTTCCCCGTTAGTGCCACGGCTCAAGCTGTGATTGCGGCAGCCTCGGTATTGGTCCTCTAAGGTCTTGTTTACGAAGCTGGATTTGTCAGAAAACCCATGATATTAAATCTACAGTAGGAGGCTCGCTGTTTTTCACAACTTGCAGTTTCTATATCCTACACAGATTTGTCTATGGCCTGGAGTGTGAAAAAATACTTCCATTTCGTCAGCAAATAGGCTATTCTATATATCACCCATTCTCTGCATGCACTTATAGCACCCATTTCAATTATACTATATATAAAACCCAAATAAATTCAAATGTTTGTGTCTTTCGAGTCCAAATCAAAGCCACCTGTGTGTTTTAGTGTGCCTGGAGACCGTCAGGAGTGTTTGTTTGGTATGGAGAAAATGGGCATGTTTGAATATTGACCCTGCCCCCCTCCTGTAGGGATCGACAGAGACTCAGTGGCGTCAGGCAGACCTGCCGCAGCTCCAGGGCTGGGCTGAGAAGGGACTGCTGACACAGCCAAAGATGGTAAGGAGACTGCTGCCCACTAACTGCCATTTTTACCCCCATTAATAGCCATATTGCTACTATGAAATTGTGCTATGAGAGGGAGGGTGTGTGCAGGGGTAGAGCGAAACAGGCCTAATGATAAGTTTTAAATAAAACGTATTATTAGTATTATTACTGTAATTGCTATTAGGGGTGTTAGCTGATAACATATTTTGGATGGATGTTGTATTGTCAATATGTATAATGTCTGTGCAACATTTCAGTGTCTTGTGCAAGTAGAAATATTGCATATATGTATAAGGAATCACTTTAGAATGTAAAAAAGATTTAAGTTTGCATTGTATTCGCAAAAAAATCTAATTTCTTCCCTTTATTTCTCATTGAATTTCACCTGAAGATGATTACCAGTGTTGTTTTCTCCTAGATTTAGCTGTCACAGGTCCATATAAATAAGAGCCGACATCTATAGGAGGGAGCACTAGCATCAAAAGACTCTGGTAATAACTGGAGAGCATTACCAGTAAAAACACACATCAGAATAGAAGCCTGACATTTTATCATCTTAGCTAATAAGGCCATTAAAGTGCTGTGTTGAAATGGCAGGTGTCAGGACACACACTGAAATGCATCTATCTGCACTGCTGTGAACACACACATACACACACCTCTGGCTCTGCGTGACTCAGGGACATTGGACTGGTTGAACCTGTATTTTTATCCCCGTCCTGACATCCTCTAAGGCACTTATGTAAGACAGAGTGGCAGAGCCTCTTCCTTCCCGCATTCACACACACACACACACACGCTCGTAGCCTGAGCTGGGCCGAGCAGCGTTCAGAAACAGTCGGCATATCTGCCATTGCTTTTGAAAAAATAAAGGAATGTAATCTGGGGCTACTGTTCAGTTGAATCAAAGGGAAGATGATGTCTGTCCCCCGGCTGACACCAAGGCCTTTGTGATGGCTTAGCATGTCTGCCTGTCTGCTTGCCTTGCCTGTCTGTCTGTCTAACTGTCTCCCTGCCTTCTACAGCTAAAGCACAAACAGATAGAGCCAGCTAGGCTCTGCCTTAGCTAGCATTCAAACCGCAATAGTTTATACTGTACTATTCCAGTTAAAGGTGCTGTAAGCACATTTTATGAATGCCACTCATTAAATGTCCCTATTGCTTGACAGATATCACTGAAACAGATATCCTGAGAAATCACAACTGTCAATAAAGCAATACCATCTGAGATAAAGTACACAATATAGCAAGGTTTTATATTATATATATATATATATATATATATATATATATATATATATATATATACTTAAGTATTATAAAAATACAGTGGTCTATTTCAATATATGTAATATAAAGTTCCAAGACTAATCAGCATTTTGAACAAATCACTTGAGTGAATGATTAAATGACTTACTCATACAGTCCAATGTTTCGTTCCTGAATGATTCAACATTTTTTAATAAATCAGTTAGCTGAATAACTCAGTGAATCACTCATAAAGACAGTCAGTTGTCGCCACCTACTGGTGCAACAATGTAATCTGCAGAAAGAGTCACTAAAAATCCTCACAGTAAAATCTATTTAATGGCCAGTTTTGCCCTTCAACCTAAACTTAACTACTCAGGAACAGTAGTTAAAGGAAAGGGGGACACTACACTGACCCCTGTCAGCTGCTAGGGCGGTTGTCCAGCAATAGTAAGAATGTAAAAGAACAATTACCCTTCTCAATATGACAATGAGGTAGTTCAACTACAGGAAAACAATAAGGCAGCATATAAGTGCTAGTGAAGGGATCACAAAGGAAAGACAGGTATTTAATTGGCCATCGAGACACAACAGGTCCCTGGAATCAGAATGAAAGGTGTCCACTTCTCTGGAATATTCAAAGCTCTTATCCCATGAGGTTTGAGCATTTCTTTTTTTCCCCTGAAAGAACAGTGCACAGCAGGAGCCGCAAACAGACTTAATAAGTCTCCCCTCACACATGCACACAGATGAAAACACACAGAAATAAACATGTACACACACACATCAATCAAGGCCTGCTGTGGCGATGGCTATTTTGTCCCTTTGTGTCGCCTCATCCCTCTTTGCTGCAGAGAAGTGCGGAACAGGATCCATTTACATGCATATCCTGAGAGCTTTGCAGATGAGCCTCCTATGGGCTGCAGGCAGCTTTTTTCTATTTGTCACGTTGGAAAAATGTGAACGTCAACAAAGACTAAAAACAGAGGCACAGCAATTGATCCAAAAAAGGGTGAATGCAAACATCTTTCTTTTTTGTAACCATTTTACTCCTATTGAAACATTATATATACACACAGGTGTATATTATATATATATATATATATATATATATATATATATATATATATATATATATATATATATATATATATATATATATATATATATATATATATATATATATATATATATATACACATACACGCACACTTTTTTTCTTTTATATAGTTGCTATTGGTTAACATCGTTAGGGTTAGGTCATGCAGCATAAGTGATGCCATTGTGAAAGGAAGAGCACGTTATTACATTTGAAGACTTTTTTTTACATTTTGGAATAACATGCCTGATAAATCATTCCTAAGACCCAAAACAGGCATTAAGGAAATAAATAGCATCAATTTTGATATTACATTGACTTTAAAGATCACTTTAAAGAGACCAGAGAAATGCTGCAGCTAATTTTGATGGTTTCTCATTATAAACAACTAAATAACTGGTTTTAGCATCATCTTTACTGTGCCTGTGTGTTTTTAAAAAATACTCCAAGTGCAAACACGAGCGTAGTGTCAGATGGGGAAAAATTGTTAACCTTTCTAAATATGCCCACTTTGATAAAGGAGAGTCAAACTTCAGAGTGCAGATGCAGAGTATTTTTTGAAGAGCTAAAAATAAGTGCAGCTGAATTTCAGCTTAGATCCATTTTTTTCTCGTCCTCATCTCTATTATTTTCCACTCTTGAATCTATCAGCAGGAAACATTAGCACTTTTCCTTCACTCACTCAGTGCAGATCTTGATCCGAATTATGCCACATCCAGTCTGAGAGAAAAAGCAAATGAATATTAAACATGGTTGACTTACAGAATCAGCTTAGAACGAGCTATAATCAGGTCATGCTTGCTGTTTTAAATCTTATTTGTTTGTTTGTTTTTTTTCTTCTTCTATCCTCTTTTTGGTCTGAGACTTTTGTCTACCAATGAATGAAAAAAAAATAATTTAATATTTCTAGAAAACTGACACTAAACACACAGTACATAATGGGAGAATGTTACACTGTATCCTAACCAGACTCGATGTGACCAGATTCTAACAACTTCCAGCACGTGAAAAAATAAGAGGCAACAAAATTTACAGCCAACCAGATTGTATTTTATAAAATTCCTTTTATGATTTTTAGCCTCTGCTCCTCATTGTTTAATATGCATGAGGAGCAGGATTTTTGTCCAGTAATATTTCAGCATGTTCAGGGCTACTCGAAACAATGGCGCAGAAATAAAAACGAAGCGGCAGACAAAATGTAGTGTCACTTTGTCACATCACATTTTAAGTTTTTGCCATGGCTGTCCAGACAGTCGGAGAAGGTCAGTCTAGTGTTAAAAAAGGTGTAAAAGCTAAAGCAAAATCTGTCTTCAACATGCGCCTCTGACTGACGTAGCTGTTGTTTGTTCCCCTGAGAAAATCTCATGGAGTTTTGCTTTTGCAACCATGAAGACTTACCCCCTAATCTGATCTCGCTCACACACGCTCACTCGCACGCATATCTTCAACCTTCGTGACAGTCAGAATATGACACGATTCCAGATGTCACCCAGCCCCCTCAAATAGAGTCGGGTGACAAAATTAAACACACATGCGCTCACACACAAACATGCTTTATGCAAATGGGTGAATACATTTAACTGCGGTGTGGAACAATCTTGAAATAAAAAGTTTGAGGCTGAAAAGCAGCACAGACTGGAGCCTCCTCTGTTCCTTCTTCCCCAGGGCCAGCAAGCTTCTCTTCAAACACCTGCTCTTAAAAGCACACGGCTAAACCAGTGGCAAACGCTGTTCGCCATGACAGTCGTTCCACGCTGAAGGGCTCACATTGTTACCCTGTCAAGTTGAGCCAACCATCAAAACGCACAGCAAAACTCAAAAATATCAGTGATAGAGCGAGGGCAAGGGAGGGTGGAAGAAAGCTAGTGAAAGTCTAGAGATGCATAAACAGTTTTTCAGTAAGTGTGTCATGCATTGTATTATTTAGAGTAAGTCTGTGAGGTTTTGCAGTTAATAGTTGCTGTTGCAGCTACATACACCAGATTATTCCACACCCCTTTATCTGGGATGTCAATAACTCCTCAGATTTTCTTAAAGTAATCAATATATATAGTATATAAAATCATATATATATATATATATATATATATATATATATAAATATATAAATATATATATATACACATTGTGCGATTTGTGAGAAAACCAGAGGGGGGGATGTTTTGAAAAGTTTTTTTTTTTTTTTGTTTTTAAAAACACAGTGGAGCTATATGCTATTTTTGGTATATAAACTGGTAAAAAATCTTCTGATTTAACCTTGAGATTTGAAGTATTAGATAGCTTAGATATTTGCACTACTATTTACAGTACAATGACACTAATAATTCTTCATTTCTGATAGAAATGCAAAAATCAATCGGTAGTTATTAATAGAATAACGAGACACAAACCTTTACATTTTAAGACCTTTTAAGGCCAAAAAATTGGATAACAATTTAAAACCATGTCAACAAATAAATGCATGCACAGTTTTGAGACAGCTTTAATAGCATGTTTGGTCATTTCATGACTTAACTTACAACAGAACAATGACAGTCATTGCTCATAGTTTCTTTTGCGCTTTATTTAATCTATAATAAAGTAATTATGCAGCGCGCGCCGGCGCATTTGCGCATGCAATTCTTGAGTGCGCACCGCGAGCACAGTATAACGGCTGATTGGACAGTAATGTTAATTTTTCGGAGTTTTACCAACATAGCCTGACAACATCTCATCTGACCGCAGTTCACTCTTGTTCAACTGAAGCTCCCTTGTCATCACCTGCACCTTTTCTGCGCTCGTTTGACTTGCGCCTGGCGCTGAGAATGCACGTCTGAAAAGTGTCCCGTTTGTTGTGGTCGTAAAGAGACAGTTCTATATAAACGCAGCGTTTTACTTGGTGATGTTTTAAAAAAAGATTTTTATTTTTGGTATTTTATATGCTCTGTTGGTGGTTTGTGGAGTAGCATCACCTGGGAGGGGTATTTTTTTTATCCCCCCTGGGGATAAAAATAATTCAGCAGAGGCAGGGATACATAGACCAGAAGGAGGGAAATCCCCCCACCCCCTACAAATCGCATCCTATATATATATAATATATATATATATATATACACACACACATTTGGGGGTAACGCATTACAAGTGACTTGAGTTACATAATCAGATTACTTTTTC
The DNA here is from genome assembly GCF_024489055.1 of Chanodichthys erythropterus. Taxonomy (NCBI): domain Eukaryota; kingdom Metazoa; phylum Chordata; class Actinopteri; order Cypriniformes; family Xenocyprididae; genus Chanodichthys; species Chanodichthys erythropterus. Next base: position 12,295,049 of record NC_090229.1, read on the forward strand.
AATTAACTAGTAAAGTAACACATTACTTTTTCAAGTTACAACAAAGTATCTAAGTTACTTTTCAAATAAGTAATGCAAGTTACTTATTTTTACATTTATTGACTGACAGCTTTCCTGTCCCCATGTTGAGAGAAATAAAGTTCAGAGGTTGTGCACTCTGTGTAAACGTGATGGTTATTGTAGTTCTAGACTAAATGCTAAATGTGAACATGCATTTACTCATCTCACTTGCACGAAAACATTCAGTATTCCTCAAAATGAATAAAAACCGTGATATGCAATCTCAGAATTTTACGCAAACCTGTAATAATTAACTATATTACATATACCCAAATATACTTTATGTATTTATTCTCACTTTATTAACCAATGCCTTTGCTGCCGACCTTCAATGTTCATAATTCAACCATACTAATTAGATTAGATTAGAATAGATTTAAAAATAAGAGTGTTGAACTTACTTCTCCTGTATCATATTCTTTTTTAATCCAGAATGGCAGCACAGCTGAAAGGTTTGTTTGAGCTGCGCCCTCTACTCTGCAGGCATAAATATGCATTTCCTTCAGCCTGAGGCTTATTAATTTCACTTTTGGTGTGAAAGGGCCTTAACATTTGCCAAAAATAGAACTTTTTGTTGTTGTTATTAAAAAACAAACAAGCAAGCCCAGCCCAGGTGAGAAAAAGTAACTCAAAAGTAATTTAACGCATTACTTTTCATAAGAAGTAACTAACGCAATTAGTTACTTTTTAGGGAGTAACGCAATAGTGTAATGTATTACTTTTAATAACTTTCCCCAACACTGATTTTATATACTATATATATTGATTACTTTAAGAAAATCTGTGTGTGTGTGTGTGTGTGTGTATATATATTATATATATTATATATATATATATATATATATATAAATCAGATTTGTAAATGCTAAAATATGGTTTAATATCATCATAAAAATCTGTCAGGAATTAGTGAACTGCATACATTTCAGATGCCACATCCTTCAAACCTTCTTTTGTCTGCAGATAATCAGCAACATGGAGCCTCAGGTGACGAATGGGCCGAACTCCGCCACGGCCAACGGGCCCTCCAGCAACAGCCGCAGCTGCCCCTCGCCCATGCAGACCGGCTCTAATGACGACAGCAAGACCAACCTCATCGTCAACTACCTGCCCCAGAACATGACCCAGGAAGAGTTCCGCAGCCTCTTCGGCAGCATTGGCGAAATTGAGTCCTGCAAGCTGGTTCGAGACAAAATCACAGGTAATAATAAAGACCGAGGGGAAAAATGCATTTCATTCGCATAATGAACTGTGTGTAGTAGAGGCAGAAGAGACACAATGTCTTTAATATAACAAAATCATTTTAGTTATAATAAAAAATCAAAATATTAAAGTCATTTTAGAATATTCAGCATTTTGAAGGCCCATCCAAAACCAACAACCTTGTATCACAAAAAAATAGCATTTTTTTAACTCCACTGTTGAATGTTTAATTGGACAAATTAAATTAATAATGAAGTCTTACATTAAAAACATTGCTTCATTGGGTCTGTTCAACACAGTTGTATCAGGTCAGACCACAATTTCAAGGAAATCCGGGAGTTGTAAACACTGGATGAGAAGGGCTATTCTTTGTTTACAGTGCCCAGAGAGAAAGGAGGAGAGAGAAAGAGGACATAGAGGTGTTTAAGCAGCACTCCCCTGCTAATAAGAGTTCTAATCCCACCGTAGTGACTATGTGGGTGGTAAGCAGATGGATGGCGAGGCTGCTCAGAAATAATGCCAGATAATGGCCTCCATTTTATATCCTACTTAGTGACACTTCGCTCTGGATAATCTCATTAAAACAGGGCCAGGCCTAAAGCCACTGGTTTTTAGACAAAAGGGGAGAGAGAGAGAGACATAGAGAGTGAGAGAGACTCTTGGCTCTTGACCACAGGTTTTGTAGGATTTCATTGCCAGGCAGTCAGATGGTCGGGCAAGAGATTTGTCATTAGAATCATCGTCATGAGAGTTGACACATGCTCGTTTTCAGTCTTTACATGTGGGAAATTCACTAAAGTCTCAGGATATCCTCACGAACACCAAATTGAACGCGTTTTATTAAATTGATGGTTGTGTGAGCGAAAAGATAACGTTAAACAGGATCACTCACTGTCTTACCACTCTGTCCTTGTTCAGGCTCAGGAACACATAGTGCATCATAAATATGGCTCTTCCCTGTACTGCACTCTTTGCTCTGGAATCCCAGGGGTGCAATTTCCCAGTTCAGAATTTTAAGCTAACAAATCGCTTCTTGATCATTGTAAAAGCAGAGTGAGTTAGGAGACTGCAGAGTTCTCTCTGCTGCCGTGATTAGCTGCTGTCTGGGGTTCAAAATAGATTGCGGGGCATCAGAGATTGTATCTGAACCTCGATGTCATAATATTTGACCAGATCAACCTTCCTGAGCTCTCCGCTCGGCTTTCATCTATTGGGTATGGACGTCGACGAGAAGTCACTTCTCAGCTTTCAAAAGAATTTTGACGTACGAGAGAGCCTTTTACACGGCAGTTGAAAAGCTAGAGAGAGACGGCTCCCTCGACAAGGTGAGAAGCTTTGGGCCTTTGCACGTAATAGACAGGCTTCTTCTTTTCCCTTTTTTTCCTTCCCCCGCTCCTGTCAGCTTTGATGAGACGCAATGCAGTGATGTACCGTTTGCCACGGCTACTGTTCTCTTGCCCTGTCAAACCCGGGTGATTGCCGCTTGCCAAAGTGCCACCCCAGATTGTTTATCCGGCCTTCTCTTTCCTTTCCTTGCACTTTCACATACATACATGCTCTCTCATCATCTTCTTTCTGACCTCTAGCTGTACTTGAATACACCGGAGACCTGAGGCCCAATCTTTTATTTAATGTAGTCATGCACGCATGGATGTTTTTTCAACTATGTGCACTTTGGGCCCTACAGCCTTTTAGAAAGCAAAATATCTTAAAACACACTGTACAAACTTGTCTACTAACTATGTCCAACAGTTTATTTACACACATCAACCACCATTCATTCAGTGATGGAAATGGCACTTTTAAACATTTTGGGATTAAAGTGGCCAACTCCTTTGTCTTCTAAGGCTTATTTCATTGTTAACGTGATGTATTCTAAATACACATGATTAAATACTTCACTATTTGTGCATAATTTGACAAAATTACAGATTAATTGGAAAGTAAATAATAATAAATAAAAATAGACTATTCAAAAGGGAAATTTAAAATTAAAATTAAAAAAAATAAAGTTAATAACTTCAATTCATAGTTTAAGATTGAAAGTCTAGGTCTGAGACAAGGGTAAAACAATAAAATCTGTACACAAAAGGGCATTTGAAAAATAGCAAAAATAAATTATTGAAGGCACAGTAAAGTTTCCAAAACAGTGTTTAATATGACCTTTATATAACAAAACAAACAAAAATTATAATGTAAGTCCCTTTAGTTGAAGAAGCAACTTTGTATATGCTAAGAATACACAAATGTACTGACAAACCACACACAAAACAAACACGTCTCTGATTTTTGTTTTATTCATTGCACAAAATTATTCTAAGAATTTGAAAAGAACAGAGGACTAATATTTATCAGCGTTTATGTAAACTGTCAGCAGAAACGGCTTTATCACATCCCTCTCAGTGGGGAAAGCATTTCAGAAGTCATTACCACAAGGATTGTGTCGAGATGCCGAATAAAGCAGATGGCGATGCTGCTAACTTAGCGGAAAGCTTTTGTTTTTAAAGGTTCATATCAAGCTGAAAATCCCCTACTCTAAATGCACACATCCCCAGCACAGTGTTGCTACCTCAGCAACACCCCATTCTGTGCTAATAATGAGGATAAACACATAGCCCATAGGGAGTAATGGTGATTTTCTTGTGAGCCAGGAATCATATTGAATGAAAACTTTTAATGGAATACATTAAGAAAGTGTTAACGCTTCTGGCTATCAGCACAAAGCAAAATGGAAAAGACTGATTGAGCGGCGGTTCGAAAGGGGAAAAGAATTGGATACTTGTCAGGTTTTCTGACACGGTGGATTCTTTTTCTGCGTGAAAATGAACACAATTGTGTTTATAATGATATGGCAGAAAAAGGACACACTCAGGCAAGGACATGAATTGATTGCGTCTGTGATTTTCCATCTGATGAGGAGAGGGGGGGAATGAGCGACTGCAGATAATCTTCTGTTCATATTCTTCAAGCAGTAAATAATTACCGCACGATTAAAAATGGCTTCTGAGAAACAGCGCCAACCCCCCCTCGCACAACCCCCCTGCGGTTTAGGCCTCTCCCTGTGTAGCAGAAAAGCAACCGGCACATGCTATCGCTCCCAGCCTACTTTATCGCCTGCCATTTTGCTTCATTATTTTCCCTTTCTTGTCCAATCCGCAGATGCCATTGTTGGTATTTAATGGCTTGGCACAGGCGGCGGTGCTGCTATCAGTTCGCTCTGTGTTTAACACTTATGTAGCTTACATCAAAGCTGCTTTGTGCGACTGCTTGTTCAGGTACACAACCCACTCGCACGCCGAGCACCCAACCATCTGTCACGCTGCTGACCCGAACGCGGTGTCCGCTGTCTGCTGCCAAGCTTAGCGCGTGCTAACCTTAGCGCCAAGCTGAGCCGACATCAATACGGAGCCGTATATGACTTCTGTCTCTACACTGACCAGAGTGTATTCTGCTCCGCCCGCCAGCAAATTAAGAACGGCATGTGATTTAAAACCAGAAAGACATCTCAGCATTCCTTCGCAGATGTGCTGGAACTCAGACCATCATACTGATGAAAAACTGCAGGGAAAAGCAGATGTAGTGGCATGAAAAATTCATTGTGCTTGATGTTTGCAAAAGCACGTTGAGGTTTGAAACACCTCAGTAAGTGTTAGACTGCTGAGAATGTGTGAAAAACCACCATGTCAAATATGCGCCGTGTTTATCTGATGCTGTAGAAATAAAACATGAACTGTTTTCCATGTTTTGTCATTTCCTGTTAAAAACAGCATTAGGCCGAATTAAACAAGCAAACACATGCAACACGGCATCTAAATGGCGAAATCGTACAGGTGAAATTGGTAGCTGGAAAAAGTCTGATAGAATAGCAGGAATTAGCTATCGTAGTGATTGCAGGGAACACTAACTTCCCAACATAATTCAGTGCTGTGATGTGTTCCGCACTCAGTCTGGAGTAAACAAAGTAAATGATAGGTTGTTATTCAGGGTAAAACATTCAGACCTCATTTACATTGTTTGACACTGAACTTTCTCTCACCATCCCAAAGCCACTGACAAACATGAGCACAGGAATAAACCAATCACCTGTTTTGTTTTCTTTTTCAAAGAAGGCTATTCACCCTCTATTGGTTATATAAAAATGTGCATGGGGGAAATTGACTTTATTTTCTCTCTTTTATCTTTTTTTTTTCCTGCTGACATTCTTTAGGCAATCATGTACTTGAGTAGGAGCCGTGGCCTTGCGGTTAGCAGTTGTGCGCCAACAATAAGTTGTGCAAAATTTAGAATTGAAGAATTGGCCCCCTTTTAGTACGAATGTGAATTGGCCACATCCCACAGGAAGTTCATTTAGAATTGTAATGGCAGGAAAAGGAATTTATTGAATTGCAATTCTGCAATGCATTCTGGGGAGTGTTCTTCCACCCTGGACCACAAAATGTTTGGAGCTTTGCTTAAATTCAGTGAGTCATCTTTTATCTATATGATCCAGAACCAAGCTTAAACAGCAACAAATTCTCTGAAATCCAGACAACATTTCCATTAATGCTCTAACTCATATTGCAAACTTTATTGTTCTTTTTTCCCTAGTAATTTTACTAGCCCACGAGGTGCTGCTGAGGTTAGTTACAAACATTACCTTGCGGTTAGCTTGGCATTAGCCACTGGCTCCATGCAGCTCCAGCAGTTCCAAGAGAGCGTGGGATCTCAGCATTCCCTGGGGTGGCTGCCAGTGTTGTCATCTAATATGCGGGGTCTGACGTCGCTTCGTTGGGGTGTCCCAGATTTACAGGGGCTTCTTTCGTTTCCACATGCACACTCCTCCCAGACAGCCCACACACTGCAGGCTACACGCCAACACGCTGCAGGCTCCGGCACAGCAGAGTGGGGGAACGGGGGCGGGAGATTCCTGTGTCTTCCAGCTGTCGCCAGCCTGGCACAGCAAAAATACAGACGCACAGCTTCAGATGGATTTACAGTGTAGGGTTTACTAGGGAGTGAGTCGATAAAGACATTGTGTAAATGATAAAATTGGTTTCCTGAATGACACTACCAATGTGCCGGCCCACACGGAATCTGTGCCTTCAGAACTCTGTAGAAAGTTCACTCCTCCAGAAAAGTTCATCAGTCTATGCCCCATTATCTTCAATTTTATATAATTCACTTAACATCTCACAATGTGATTTGAAGTATCACATACAACTTTCTCACAATTGAGACTATTTCTCAAAATCAGGACTTTATATCTCACAATTACAAATAAGATTCAGTAAGTGTTTTTTGGCAAATAAATGAATACTTTTATTCAGCAAGGATGCATTAAACTCAAAAGTGACTTTTATATTGTTACAGAAAATTTATATTTCAAATAAATGCTGTTTTTTTTAATTTTCTATTCATCAAAGAATCCTGGGGGAAAATGTAGAACAATTTCCACAAAAATATTAATCAGCAAAACTATTTTCGACACGAATAACAATAAATGTTTCTGAGAAACAAATCAGCATATTAGAATGATTTCTGAAGATTCTTGTGACACTGAAGACTGGAGTAATGATGCTGAAAATTCAGCTTTTATATCACAGGAATAAATTACATTTTAAAATATATTAAAATAGAAAAAAAATATTTTCAAGTATGATAATTTCATACACAGTGGATAAAAAATGCCCTATTTTTTGTTAAAATGGAAAAAATGAAACACTGCCTTTGTGGTTCCATGGATACATTTTCAAGAATTTGGTTATCCTTTTTAGAGCATGTTAAATCTCTGCAGCTGAATGCAGTCTCCACTGACTGATAGACCATCTATAATGCACTATTATTTTTGTTTTTCCCAGTTGAGCTCTTATATTGTCAAGTTTGTAGCAGACATTATTTACTACGCGCATGACTTGATTTTCCTCCAACTTATTGGGCCCAATTAAGGCTTAATTTGTGTTGGCCTTTGTCTGTATTATTACATATGGTTCTGTTGTAATATATTGTATTCTGTGCTTAACCTGTTGGTTGGGTGAAGAACTGCGTGTGGTGTTTTTATATTGTTGTGTTTTTTTTTAATTATTATTATTATTATTATTTATTATTTTTGATGGCTGTTGTCTCTATTGTTGTGAAAATTAAATAAATTATTATTAAAAAATTATAATTTCTATCATGACAACTCTTGAAAGATTTTTAGCATGTTATGGAAATGACAATCTTAATGTATTTGGTCTTGGCGGAATAGATCTGTTATGCTGCTGCTGTTGATTATTGCCGTTGTTGTAGGTTATTGCTGCTGATGCAGAGCTACTGCCAATACGTACACCGAAATGCTACTCTAAACATGTAAGACATACTGCTTCAGCACAAATAGCATATATAGAATTACCTTTAGCAAATCTATACAGGTGGAGCAGGGGAAGGTGGAGGGTTTCAGAGGAACTCGAGGAACCAGCTAGTTAAATGTTGAGCAGCAAACTCATTGGCTGCAGATGTGACATGAACAAATCAGCTTGTGCCATGTAGTTAACAATGTAAATATCATCAGGTTGTGTTAGGGATCCATCTAACCATCTAGAGTTTCATGACAGAACTTGCATATATCACAATATGACTGTGTTAACTGTATTTTTGACAAATTAAATGCAGCCTTTTTTGATCAAATTTTACCAAACCCAAACATTTCAATTGTAGTGTATGTTAAAAAAGATTAATTCAATTACAACTTTATATACTATGTGATTTTATATCCCTTAATGGAACTTTATATCTTGTTTTAAAAATCTCTCAGTTACGTTTAGATTTTTTTGCGATATCAATTTAATTTCCATAGAAATAAAAAAATAAAATAAAGGCAATATTTACATTTCCTTGTAAAACATACTGTAAAATAAACAGCAGGTAGGTATACATTAACAGGCCTTACATTTGTGTAAGGTGAGGTAAGCTAATGGTTTTACACAACCTCTTAGGCGAAATATGAATCTCTAATGCAAATCCAATCAGAATGATGCTTTTGTCTGGGAGAGAGCACTTAGGCATCCCTTAAGTGTTTTATGTACAAATGGGTCGAATTAAGGCTATTAGATGCAACGATAAACAGCATTAAGAATAGAGATTATCTCATTGCACCTTACATTATCTAATTACACTTCAGTCAGCTTTTGTCTCTTTGGATGGAAGATCACTAAGCTAATTAAAATGAAGTCATAAAGTCCTGTGTTGCTGTCTTTTGGCATTACACAAGTCATGATGACCTCAGTGATGCAGCTGTGTATTTATATATCATATAAAATAAAACAAAAATGTCTTTGAGATGTCTTTTACTGCAGAGACATGTTTCTGTCCCAAGATGCTGTAGAGACAAGGGCAAAATGTCAAGCAAGCAGCAGCAGTGATACATTTGTTTTGACAAATTGAAATGGATTTTCGTCTTTGCTTCTTTTGCCTTCCACATCTTAAATGTGACTAAATTTAAGTCTGACCAAACAGATTTTCCTGTTCGTAGCCAGAGAGCTTTGTGATATCAAGGTGCGTTACTGTCAGATGCTCGTTGAACTGTCATCTTGTGTCTGCGCTGCTGTTCTCTCCCAAACGAATGCTAGTTTCAGCTTTCCCACCTGATTCAAGCTTAAGGGAACTGCAACTGTCGACTCAACATGGCTGCCGGAGGGTTTGTGGAGGGGGGGTGTTGCTGGAGGCAGTTTGGTGTTTGCTACAATGTTCATCTCATTTTCAATCAATGGAAGCACCGGGCCTTTAAATTATGTATCAACAATTGATGTAGAGAGAGGGTGAAATTAGCGAGAATCCAGCGTGAAGAATTTTAGCTCACTGCCAAGCAGCAGAACAGCGAAAATCAGTCAAATGTATCTTTCATGTGCAAAGCTTTGATGATAAATGATTTTGAGCACAGAGAAATATGCGTGTGTGCGAGTGTGTTATTGTAAATGATATGTACCATGAAGTAAAAGTGTATGTGTGTGTGAGCGAAAGAGAGGAAGGACACCCACCGGACACACTCATTTTATCATCTCACACACTCTGACTCCTGCTGCTGAGGTAAGAGGCGTAATGGTTCAAATATGACTCCTCCAAATGGAGCCTCTCACTCCAAACAGCCTCAATTTATCAGAGAGAGAAACATCTCATTCCTCCCATTTAACTCAGCGTGCTCCTCAAGAGCTAAAGGAGACCCATATGGGGGGGAGGGGTAGCTTACGCCTGCCCTTCCTCATCTTCCTCATCCTCTCTATCACAGAGACAGTGTTTACGAGAGAAAAGAGGACAGCGGCTTTGGGACCTCGTGACTCTAGTTGTAACATCACTAGACTAATAATCTTTTTTTCATGTACACATACTGTGGGGTCAAAAACATGACAACACACTTACGCCATGTCTCTCGGGAACAATATACAGCTGTGCATTTCATGGATAATAATTCTGTATCAAAGCATATCAGCATATTAGAATGATTTCTGAAGGACACTGAAGACTGGAGTAATAGCTGCCAGAAATTCAGCTATTTCACCATATTACTGTTTGTACATGTTTGTCATGAAACAAACTAAGCCTTGGTGAGCATAAGAGACTTCTTTCAAAAACATAAAAAAAATCTTACTGACCCCAAACCTTTGAATGGTAGTACACATTGCTTGCAGTTTTATTTCAATAAATATACATGGCTACAGTTGAATTGTTGTCAAAGGAGAAAGATGCTTTTGGGTCCAAATGATGCTAAGCAGTCAAACCTCTAATTTTTGTTTTACCCACACTCTCAGAACACACACAACATCTCCATCAAGCTCTCGCACATCACTATTACGCTCCAGCTTCAGCCGTGTCCCATCGCAATGAAAAACCCATCAGGAGCCTACACACTAATAGTCATAAGCTGTTTATTTGTGAAAAATATCCTTTTAATTGGTGTTAAGCATTGTCTTTGAAAAAGCCTTTCCAATGTTTCTAAATTTGACTGCACATCTATCCTGCTGGGGAACAAAAAGTGCTGGAAAAATGGAGATCCGCACTCATTAAAAGCCCATTAAAAGCACAATGCATCATTTCAGTTTCAATTTTAATTGACAATTAAAACATATAAGTTAACGTAACCATTATACTAATTAAACAGCATAGAGGTAATTCTCTTTTGCTGTGGCATTTGATGTTTATGGCATATTCCTAATGGGCTCTGTCAAAATCCTCAATCATCTTTTTGCAGTTTCACAGTTTATGTATATCGATCATCTTACTTTACACCAGAGAAAAGCAAATATTCTTTTTGATTTCATGTAAACAGCACACTTTGCCTTGAATGAGTATGCACAAAATATAATCACACTTCTGTAGACCAAACATGACATGAAACATTCACAGAACAGGTATGATGCAGATATAGCAGAGCGCTGGCTTTACTATGAAACATTCTCTGTGATTCTTACTTCCCTCAATAATAAATTCATGAGGCAGACCTGACTGTAACCCTCTCCGGTACCTACGCGGCTGTCCATTGTAGGTAACCCTGGCTGTGCTGAAGAGATTGTGTTTGTGTGCGCTTTGTATTCATATGCTGTCTCTGCGTGGGTATATGATCTGGTTGCGTGAACAGAATTTTATATTCTGTGTGTAGGTGTGTATACCACATATGTATGTCCAAATATACAGTACCGAGTATATATATATACTTATGTATGGATATCATGTGTTATATTTATTTTTTATTTGTCTGTGTGTTTTAAGGAAGTGCAAAAATACATGGGCTGTCAGAACAACTATTCAGCTTTACTGAAGCCCCATATAATTGGGTCCACCAGACTCCGCCCAGTAAGCTTTGTGTGTTTAAAAACACAGCTACAAAAAAGAAAGAATGGAACAGAATGCAGGGGGTCTCAAGACACATTTTTAACTTGACACACTGTCTTGAAAACACAATGATTACTGCACAGAATGCTGAAAATGCAGCAAAAGCCTCGAAACAATAGCCAGACATGCCTAGTCTGTTCATAGACTGACATTTAAAAAATAGCACAGACTAAATGCAGGAGTATATAGCCCTTCAACAGATATTGAACTAATAAACAAGCTAAATATTAGGTCAGATTCCCTGATTTGATTCAGTTCTGATTCACAAGCTCTCTATTCAAATTCAATTTTTGATTCAATTCTGATTTATAATGGGGTTATTTCAGGCCTAGTCCACACATACACGGGTATTTTTATAAACAGAGTTTTTCCTCCACCTTTAAAAAAAAAAAAAAAGTGTCCACGTGAAAACGCATAAACACGCTATGAAGCACTTTCAAAAGCATGTCAATCCAACATGGCGTAAAGCCATGTTGGCCAATCAGAAGCCTGGAAAAAAGGATTTTATTTTGTTCCGATGTCACAAGTTAAGGTTTCCAGTTTCACCATCTACACGACAACATTGCAACCAGAGTTTCTGAAAATCTTCACCCTGGCAAGAGTTTTAAAAAAAGTTTGGTTTCAGTGACCAGATACTGCGTTTGCGTGTGGACAAACGGCCAAATCGCATAGAAAAAGCTGCGGTTTTGAAAATACCCGTGTTCCTGTGGACAGGGCCTCAGTTATAATGTTAATTTTGCTTACATATGAAAGCCAAATCTAACTACAGAGGAAACCTATGGTACATTTAAAGAAATATTAATTTTAAAGCTGCGTAAGTTTTGCCTCTTTGACGCCATCTCTGTTTGAAACCGGCATTTGCAGTTATTTGCGGAATTATCATCTTTATGTGGGCTGTGCCTCGCCAAAGTAAATCATGCTGCCAATGGTGATTAAATCTAACGATCACTTAGCTCATATCACGTCATACTGTGCAAATTATTATTATTGTTATACTTCGTTCACAAATTGTTAATGTTAACAACATCAGCATTGCGCGACTATGTGTATTTAGTGTGTATTAGCGCTACCTGTAGATTTAAATTTCTATAGTCTAATCTCTGATGTTAATTTGTCATACCATACAGTCCGCCATCCAATTTATGAGTTTAATTATTGCACTGCAACTGCTGTGAGAAAAGGCTATAAATGATCCACCTCACATGCAATATAACCTAGTTAGCTGGGACTCGTTCTTTATGTAAACAGACGTGACGCAATGACACAAAGACATGCTCGAATTTCCTGCGAAAACCCACCAGTACCACCCGAATTATAAAACATTATTACAAGCTTACAGTTGTGAATCGGGCTAAGGTAAGGAGATAGTTTTGAACACTGGCTGGTTATGTACTTGCTCAATAATTGATTTTGGATCATTTTTAACCAAAAAAAGGTACAGACAGCAGCTTAAAAAATTAACAACAGAGCTTAAATCTATGCAGTTACTATTACACTAGATAATCAACACAAACAACAACTGCTCTGAAGATATTAACTAAAGTAAACTTGCACTGTTATTAAAACAATGTGTAAAAATAAATCAGTTTCAGTTACAAACCCATAAGAGAATAGAAACTCTCTGAATGCATCTATAAAAGTACAGTTCAAAACACTTTGAGTAGAAATTCACATGAAAGAGTAAACAAAGGTTCTTTTGAATAAAACAGTAATGCTCTCTAAGATTTTAAAGATACAAATTTCATTGCCAATTTTTAGTGTGCTGACAGTTTAGGATGTTAAAACTCTCCCTGTTGAGTTGCATCTCATTATTCAACCCCTTTAAAGCATCTCTACTAAAATATTAAAAACAGTAGATAAACTAGTCAAACTCACTAATCAATTACTCTGTTATTGGACAACTAGTCGAGCACCCTTCTCATCCTGCATGTCCATAAGCAAGAGCAGCATGCAGCAGTGAGTTGTGTTTATATAGTGGGAGTTTGTTTTATGACATGGCTATGTGCATGCGTGCATGTCTGTAATATTACATTTTCTTTGAGGTTTTGCCTCTGCAGTTTGTTAGAGAGCACAGATGAGATATGGGATATTTAATAGAGATCAGTTTAAGGTTCTGTTAATGTGTCTGTTCGCGGGGAAATTAAATTAGCTAAATAATTGCCTTGCCAAAAAAAGGCCCTTAGAGATTGTCAAAACAACTCGCAGCCTCCTTTCTTTAAAGCAGGATGATTTTATTCTTTGTATTGTCATAGACTACAAAGACTAATAATGAAATTATGCACTTAAATTAATAATTAATGAACTCACTAAGGGGTTCTTCTTTTAATTTTCTTAAAATATTAAGAATATGACTCAGTTCCACAACAATCCTTGTAACCCAAGTGTACGTAGGTGTGTGCGCTAGTGTTTTTTTCTTAGCAAACAGCCTGGTTCTGGTCCCCCACTGAGATCTCCAGTGTCGCACTGCTGTGTGATGGAGAAGGGATGTGTGTTGAGTGTGTGTGTTATACTGGTGAGAGAAATCCCTTTGACTAAAGCAGTGGCCTTGGTTGGCCTCACCTTATCCTCAAGCAAGAACTCCAAAGGAGGCAAGAACAACTGCTAGCGACGTTATGGAAATGCCATCAGGCAAAGGGGCATTACAAAACAGATTGTTTTATGAACCCATTGTTGTACGCTCAAACACACAATCATGCAAACACATGCATCCACCCACACGCACATATACACACAATGAAAATGGCATTACGGGGCATGCCAACGTGGGGCCAAATGCTCTGGGCCAAAAAGGAAGGAGCGAGGAAAACAGCTGAGATGGTGGTGACAGAGAAGACAAATGGAGAGGTTAGGCAGAGTCAGTGTCTTACTTTTCTCGGGCACGTTCTCCGAATGTATCATTATGCAGAGCTGAAGTTCTGCATGACAGCACTTTGGAAACACACTTCATTTACACTAACCTTTCTAAACTATTTCTATTTTCTCACATACACACATGTTGGTTTTCCATGTAAAATTTTCCCCTTCCCCCAATACTCCCACATTAGTTAACCCAATGTTGCTGTATCGAGCTTGTCAGGCTTGCTCTAAGCTATGAAAGAGCAGTACCTGAGCAATAAAATATTGTCAAGGATCAGAGAATTTATATTTAAAGCAACTCTGAAACATCAGTGTCAGGCTTTGAATAGTGCTGTATCTCTCATTTTGCCGGTTCTTGCCGGGATCTTAATGAATGACAGAGGGATTGGTAATCCTCCATAATCCAGAGAGAAAGAGATAGAGGCATGCTGTTTGAAGCGAGGGCAGCACGAAATTCTCTGCTCGCCCCCCACGGTATCTGGTGCGCTTTAGCTTGTGTTTGTTTGGCGCAGGGTGTAGCACTCTTTCGCATTTATGATTCACTTTGTGTGTACACTGTGGACTTAGCGCTGTCTGTTTCCATTAATGAGGATAAGTGCAGCGCTGTTCTCTAGTTCCACTGCACTTGTGTGGCGAGATCTTTAAAGAACGAAAAGGAAAAGGGAGGAAAAAAAGAAGTATCACACAGGCCTTTAGCTGCAGGGTTTCTATTTAAGTCAAATAGCAGCTGATGTCTGCCTCGCCTTCAGAGGAGCAGCAGACGGTTAGAAGAGGTTAAATCAAAATAATTCCACCAAAGACTCTGTCAGAGGTTTCCAGCGGAAGCTTTCGCTTAATGTGCGCTTTCTAAACAAACTCAAACTAGTCACTGCTAGTCAGGCTAATGCTACATATATCATTAATTGTTAATGTCGTCTAGCTCATAATGTATGCATAGTTTTTGTGATGAATGCTTTTAAGTGGTTTAAAGATTTTTTTAGGGTTGGTAACTAAGGACAAGTGATTGGCTTTCAAAGGAAGGGTAGTTAAAAGAAATGCTTTTACACTTTTATGTCTTTCCAAACACAATGAAAAGTTTTAAGCTAAAATAAGTTTGTTCTCTTCCTTCTCTTTCCTTCACTACAGGGCAGAGTCTTGGCTATGGTTTCGTCAACTACATTGACCCAAAAGATGCAGAGAAAGCCATCAACACGTTAAATGGACTCAGACTTCAGACCAAAACTATTAAGGTATGTGACTACGCTAGAAGAAATCATAAAGTCCAGTCTCACACATGTCAGGAATTTAAAAAGGTGCCTGTTTATAATTAATGAACACTAATATTATTTTTTATATAAAAAAGCATAAATCAGCTTTGCCATCACATAAATAAATTACATTTTTTAAATATATGTGACCCGTGCTGGCAAAATGAGTCTCAATGAGCGAATTTTCAAAAATGAGTTATTGTTATTTTCACGATCTCTATTTAAAAAACCTTCAAAATGATGATGATTTGTTGGAATCTGACAAAAAATGACTGAGCAACACCTGTTTGAAGTCAATTTTGAGAAATATCGAGTTAAAGTTCCAAAACAAAATCACCTAGCAACTATACCTTAAAATCCCTGTTAATTAGAGTTGGCAAAAGTACTGACTTCGGTACCAATCGGTACTGAAATTTTAAAAATGTTATGCTTTGAGTGTTGTTGAGCGGATTCTTAAACACCTCTGATTGGCCATTGTGTTGATGCACTCATCGGATATGTCTGTGATTGGCTACAATGATCAACGGACAGGAGCATCTGAAAGCACACAGAAGTGTTTGAATTTAAAAACGCTTTGAAAGCAGAAGTGGGAGTGTTTGAAAGCAGGCGTCTATCAGCGGAGTGGTCCACGATAGACGGCTGCTTTCAAATGCTCCCACGCGTATCTGTGTAAGCGCTCAGTGAAGAGCGTCATTGATGACTATTTACAACATGATTTTGAAGAGTTGATCATTGAAGCCAATCACAGACATATCACCACAATGACCAATCACTGCGAATCCGCTCAACAGCACTCAAAGCGTCACATTTTTAAAATTTGACTTGGTACCGAAGTCTGTACTTTTGACAACTCCACTGTTAATAACACCTAATTTGGCACACACCTCGTCAAAACCAAATATCTATAGGAAAATATATATATTACATTTTTTTTTCAATATTTTACTTCAATATTTTGAAGTACTGTAATTCTGTGTATATCGGTATTGCGCGCTGTCTGAGGCGTCTTTGTGCATGCACTTTGAAAATCACATTTCATTGGTTCAGACTCATGTCATCAAAAATTTGCTATGAATATTCACAAAGTTGGAACACTGCGCTTTAAAACGATACCAAACTTGGACTAATGAGGAGGTTGCTGAGGGAAAGCGCGAGTGGTGAAGCGAGCATTTTTATGGACAAAGGAAAGGCACTCCTCTCAGAAAAAATACAAATAAAGATACTTTTAGATGTTTAATTGCTATTTGAAGCATTTGGATTGCTAGATTAGGGTTTAAGGAACTAATTTTTGTGAAAACCTCAAATTCGACCAAAATCCAAATTTTTGACTTGTATTGCCTGTAACTCGTAATTAGCCCGTGCGCATTCCGACTCATTTTGCCAGCACGGGTGGCATATTAAAATAGAAAAAAATTAAATTGTGATAATCAATTGATCTAATTACTTTTCATAATTAAAATAATTAATTATTAATAATTATTTAATTGTAATATTTCAAGTATGCATGAATTGCTAAATTACAGCATACAATTTCAGTTCATTAATTAATGAAATGATATACCAATTAATTAATCACATAGAATTAACAGATTTTGTATCACATTATTTTTGTATAATTAATGTAAAAACCATGAACAGCTGTTTTGCGGTGTATCTGTATGCATACCTGAATGTGTCGCCCTCAGTGTTGGGATCAGCGCTCTGGTTCATGTTGTTAGGTTACTGCCTGCCTGTTGTTTACCAAACACTTTTCAGCCAAAGCAACCCACATTACGCTAATTGCAGGAGCGGTCCCCCCTGGAGCCAGTGCCTCTCGCTCAAGGGCACAGCGTTGAGAAGCTTCTCTCCAGTTAACAGGTCACCCGCACCTGGGATTGAACCTATTTAAACGTAACAGATAACATAGACGGTAACAGAGCAACATCTCATTTAGGTGGAAGCGCTCTCCCAGTCACCATTCCTCACGTCTGCGCCAGTCAATTCACTGAATGTTTCCTGTCACCGTTTGTGCCAGTGGAAGCTGCAGTGATTAGTACATGTGGCGTACACTGGCTCGTGCTGGGCTGAGGCGCGGCGGCACAAAGAGAGAGGAGGGCAAATCTGACTCATTAAGATGCAGAAGGAAACAGGAAAGCAACTGAAGGAAGAAAAGGGAAAAATAGTGTAATTGATATGTAAATGAATCTCCAAATGTCAAATCATGAAGTCACACAAAAAGAGGGAAATAGCATGTATAATAGAATAATGTGGACATGCTAAATAGATATCTAAAATGTGTCTGGTTTACACTGTAGAAAAACACATCAGTTCTGTTTTATTCTATTCTATCATGTTTAAGCAATATTTTACTTGGATATATGCCATGTTTTGTTCTTTGTTGTTCTGATATGTTCCATTCAAATTCTGTTTTGTTGTCTTCTGATTTGTCAAATTCTATTCTGTTTAGTTCTGATCTGTCATTTTTGTTATGTTCTGTTCCATTCTCTTGTCATATTCTATTCTGTTGTCAGATTTGTATTATGTTTTTTGTTCTGTTCATGTCCTGATATTCTATTCAATTTCATTTTATTCTCTTATGATTTGTCATGTTCTATTCTGTTCTGGACTGATTTGCTCTATTCTTTTCTATTTCACTCATTTCTGCTCTATTATTAAATGAAATTATGGAACTAAATAGATCCACCACAATCTGATGGCTTCCATTTTCCTCAACGGTGCTTTATTTAGAAGCAGCAGCTGGTTTTAACAGTAAATTCTGACTGCTGCTTACGGCATAATCTGGCTCTGTGTGTGTTTTCATCTGGCCTATAATCCTAGACCTCTCACTTACATCCGCCCTAATCTAATCAGATTGGATTTCGCCTGCTTATGAAAACACGGCTCAGTCTGCGCGGCTCAGTACCTCTTAACATAACAGCAAAAGAACGTGCGTGTCTGTTTGTGCATTTGCGTGTGGGAGCTAGAGAAAGAAAAAAAAGGAGAGAGAGAGAGAGAGAGAGAGAGAGAGGAGAAAGAAAAGACTTGTCAGGGCTGTTTTTGAAAGAGCACAGCACAATGCTCACAAACATAGGCTTTTTCCAGAGTGGCAGCATGTGTATGTGTTGGCCGGCAGTGTTTCTAGTACTGGTTTCAGCATCAGCTAAGAATCCATCAGAGACAGAATGACTCACTCTGTGTGTATTTGCCGATCATCACAGCTTCCTGCCACGCGGCACTTCTCTCAGTGACAAAACACACTTCCGAGGAGGCAGCGGTACACACATACATACACACACTGTTAAAACACTGCACTTACCGGCCAAACACATCAGCCTTTTCACTCCCATCATAGGGCTATGACTGAGTGACTCTTTAGCTGGTCCTTTCAACCCACACCCCTTTCTAGAGCACGATCCTAACAAAAACACAACACAAAAAAATAAAATGGCTTCAGTTCATGGCTACTTTGTAGTGTGAATCAGTCAAAAACTCCCAAGTTATCCGTTTGAAGCATTCTAACGAATCATTTACTCAATCCATCACAGCAGTTACGGAATTAACATCTGACTCACTGAATTGCAGGGCTTAATAACTGTCATTCATCGCTGACTCAAACTAAACCAACATTTTATGTGAACTTAACCCTTTATGAACCACATTAGGAAATGAGGGTTGTGAATTCAGGATAATTTCTTACTGTTGAAGTTTCACAAAATGTTTTATTGATGTTGCCACCATTTTATAAAAGCATTAGGAATATTGTTAATGTTAAGAAAAATTTGCCTTTTAAATATTAAATATATTTAAAATCTAAAATATGATTTAATATATTTTTTATAATATATATTATTAATATTTATTTAATATATAACAATTTAATATAATATTATTAACATTATTTATTTGCATGTTTAATATTAATATTATTTAATAAGACAAATATCATAATATTATTTAAGACTGGTATTAAGTTTAGTATTATGGTATTATGTTATGAAATTTGAAACACTGATGTGAGCATACAGAGATTTGGCCTAAGGGCACAATTTAGTATAGCACTAAATTTTGTGCAGTCTGTTGAGGAGTTGTCATAACCTGCAGGAATGATGTTGCTGAGCATACTTCTTATAAACATGTCCAATTTCCATGTCCAGCAACATACACACTCCAACAAAAGCAGACTTACGGGTAATAAAGAAAGAGTTGTCTTCCGTGCAACATACACAAACAAAAGGCATGCTACTGTGCACTGTGCTGTTCACACGCGCATCTCATGCATGATTGATTTTTTTGCGAATACTGGAATTGACACAACCAAAGATGCTCCCGTTTCACACACTGTCCTAACCAAGTGCAAAGTGACAAGCAATTTGTCTGTCCACAATGAAAGAAAAAATCCTATGTGGAGAAGAATTTGAGCAAATTTGCACTAGACGGCGCAACCAAGTGCTACCAGAGTGGGGGAGCTTCATAAGAAGGCTGAGCTCATGAATATTAATTAGCTAATACTGATGATCCACACTGATTTGACATGAGATACAATATCAAGCCAGTTTAAAGTTTCAGCTTTGAAATGTCAAAACTGAAATGTCACCAGTTTAACATCAAGATACTAGAAATAGATTAAGATATTGAAAATCAACTATACATAATCATTTGATAATGTAAAATTGTCAACAGCTGTTGATTACCCGTTTCTCAACAAAAAAAGTTGCTCTCCTAAAAATTTTTTTTGCTCAGTTAATGAGCACAAAGGGCCCTATCATACACCCGGCGCAATGTGATGCCAGGCGTGTTTTACTAGTTTCAGCCTTGCGCAGTTATCATTTTCTTGTCCAGTGCCACTTTGTTTAAATAGCAAATGCACTTGTGCCTATCTGTTCGCCCATGGGCGTGCTGGCCTGAAAACGAGATGTGTTCAGGTGCATTGTTGGCGTGTTGCTATTTTGAGGCAACTGAAATCAACTGCGCCATTGACAAAAACCTTGTCTAAAGTCAATGGCGCAGTATTTATTTGTTATTTAAAGGGTGCGTTAGTAATGCGGCTATAAGCGGGTGCACAACGCGCATACATTCTGCTTGTTACACACATAGGGACTCGCAGCAGCACATAAACATGTCAAATATTAAAAAATTACAACGCTTTCCATTTCCTCTCTTTCGCTTGCAAATTCCGCCATGTAAATAGCAATCCACCATGGCTGGGAATGGGAGATGACACTCTGATTGGTTTATTACACATTACGCCCAAAACACACCCTGTGACTCAAGACTAGGTACAACCCCTTTGGACCATGAACCTGGCGCCAACCATTTTTTCCTTTCTTAAACTAGCAAAAGAGGCGCCTTGCACTTCAGACCATGCGCTTAAATTGTTAAAATAGGGCCCAATTTAACATCTCAAATTTTATGCAATAACTTCATCCTTAAAACGAGCAGAATACATAAACTCAAATATAAATTTGCTTTAGTAGGTTTGATGCATGAAGATTTAGCACCGCACATGCTCTGATTTCTCCACCTACTTATTACTGTCAATGTTAGTCTCTGAATAAGCACATCCGCTCTGGTAATTTACTGTCAATGGATAAATCTGCCTTTTTTATTTCTCGTTCACCTCTATGAAATATAAAACTACTGCAAATAATCTGAAATTATGCGCTTTTAATGCAAGCCGTACATTTTTATATGTTTGGTTGAGTGGGCTAAAAGTCTTTGGGCCCTGAGCAGTGCTACAGAAATAGAAACCAAGCAACCATCAAAATGTGCTGTTGTTCCTTGTGGTCGCAGCTGGTAAGGACGAAAACTGTGATTTACATGGAAGAGCTTTGATCGCCTATCGCTTCATCGTGCCTTGCCTGAATGGATCACGTTGTCACTCCAATCCGTGTTCTTTGTTAATCATCTAGATCTTTTTATCTCCATATTTTCTCTCTCTTCATCCATCCGTCCATCTCAGCATGGGTCAGAGAAGCCAATGTCTTTATCTCTTCTATGTGATCTCTCTTTTTTACACCTCTCATGCTATCGGCCCTCCCCGCTTGTTCTCCTTTCTCTCTGCACTCCATGAAACCTCTTATTCAGACCAGCACCAGCCCTCTCAAAAGATGCTCTCCTGCTGTAATACGGCAAGAGAGAGAGGTGAAATCCTCTGTCTCATAACTTCTAATAAGTGTGTTCCAAGGTCATCCTTCTCATAAAGCCTCCATTGTAACCCCACCCCCCATCGAGCTAGGATGAAGACAGACCATCTAATAGCAAAAGACAGCTGTGTCTGAGTGGATGAGTGAGAAAAAGGGAAAAAAAGAAGGAGAGGGTAATTATCCGAAGTGCAGTTCTTTGCGCTTTTCAGTGGAGCAAGAAAAACGCAGTTTATGAGGGCCCTCCTGCTGAAATAAGCTGATGATGTATAGGTTTACAAGAGGTTGTTTAGACGAGAAAAAGGAAGTGAGAAAAGATGTCAGTGGTGGTTTACGATGATTTTATATACTTTCGTAAGTTGCCGTGTCAGGTTCAGGGACGTGCTGTCGCTTGAACACATCAGCTAATGCAGGAAGTCCATGAAACAGATCAACAGAGCTGCGTTTCACCGGCTAAAAAAATAAAAAAAAGAATGAGAGTGAGAGTTTCAATCCAGTCACAACTTCCACACGCTCATCATTTTGTTACACACACACACTTCTCCATGACACTTCTCCGTTTCTCAGCAAAACTCCGGCTTTGCCTTCCTGTCGAGGTGTGATGGGAGAAATCCCACTGAGGGCGAGAAGAGCGTAGCCTTGTGCTGTGAGATACGTGTACACACACACACACACCTCACAGCAGACAGGGTGTTGATAGATCTGACATCTGGAGCTGCTTGACAGGGCGAGAAAAAAAACAAAAAGAAAAGAGGAGAGGAAAAGAAAAGAAGGGAAGAGAGGAGAGGAGAGGAGAGGAGAGGGAAGAGCCTGCCAGGGTTCCATGCCTTTTGCCTTCTCCATTTAAGTGGATTTGAGGAGATTACGGCGGAGTGTTTAGCATGTTTAGCTCAGCATTTGTAGCAGTGTAACAGCCTGTGATGGCTCTGCTGCCCAAATGTCAGAACTAATGAAAATATGAGATGGAAAGGCTGCTTCAACCATTAATGGGAACAGATTAAATTGACGTGAGCATTAAAAGGGCAGGAAGATAGAAACATCTCCCCATCTTGAATTAAAACTGAACTGCTGTAGCGGGAAAGAGCGAAGACAGACAAAAACTCATGGAGTCAACAAGAAAATTCAGTCTGTTAATGGATTTGTTCACCTTAACATGAAAATGTTGTCATCCTTTTCTAAGCCACATGTCGATTCAATCCTGATGGCATACTTTCTTCTGTGGAACACAAAAGGAGACATTTTGAAGAAAGTACTGGTCGTTTTTTCCAGTACAGTTTAAATGAAGCTTAAAATAAGTATAATAAAAGTATCCATAAGACTTGTGAAGTGTATATTTAGGCATGCGATCAGCTAAGGACAAAAACGGAAAGGAAAAACATTTTTTCTCAATTCAATATGACTAAACAACAAGAATAATAATAGCTGTTATTATTCAAAATAATAGTAATATTTATGGCTGTATGAATTTAGTTGCTTTCAAACGTTAATTTATAAGGCTTTTATTTTGGAAGAAAACTGCTGGGGGACCTTAAAACATCTCTTTTGTTGAAAACAGATTTATAAACAATTTTAGATTTGGGAAGATATCCATGCATGAAATACAAATGAATTTGAAAACCCATATGGAATAAATCACATACTTGATATTCAAAGACTTCTAAAGACATAGCTTTGTTGACGCTTTGTGTCATGAACAAATTGGAATTTAAGTAATTATTTACTGAAAATCTTGACGTACGCTTATAAGAGTTCATCAAAAAAGTAGAAATGGTTGAATCATGAACGAATCATTCTTTTGAGTTGGATCTTTTCAATGAATCACTTGTAATAAAAGATATTTGTATAAAAGCAGTCGTATGGACTATGATATTCGGTGGAATATGTGGGCGAGTAAATAATTTTTGGGTGAACTATCCTTTTAAAAATAATTCTCATTCAAGATAATCCAGGATGAGCCACAGCACTGAAATTTCCCACAAGGATTACTTAAAAATATCTAATTATCCCTGTACATTTGTGCAAAGTTCAGTGCCGTTATGGTACTGTATACTAAATTTGCCTTGATTTGATTGAGAGAGTGCAATGGGTGAAAACTGTATCATGTGAGTCAGAAAAAATAGAGACTGGTATGTGAAGTTGAAAACAAGTACGGTGTGTTTTAGAGTGTGACAGACTCTGTCCAAGGTGCTGCCGAGTTTGACAAGTCGAGAGAGGTGAGAACGTGCCATATGAGTGTGTGAGCGATAGATAGAGGGAGTATGGAGAAAAGAGCGCTGTCCAAGGTGCTAGTGAGCGCAGCGCACTGATATTAGAGCATGTGGGGAATGCGAGGGTGAGGGAGCTATAGATGGCTTGGCTCTCACTCTAGGCACAAACAGAAGGTTCCAAAGTGTTATTCAGCACAGATGACAGCCAGCCTTCTCTCTCTCACACACAAGCTCTTCCATCATGTGTGTTTTCTGAAAACAAATTAGCCTTTATCATTTACTGCAGTGTGCTCTAAGTGAGGTTTATGAACCTTATTCTAAAACAAGTCAATCTGTACAACTGTAGAGAAGAAACTGAAACTGTCCAATTATGTCTAATTAAATCCATGCTTGATTTACTGTTGATACTTTGTAACTTGTTAATTCTGTTTATTTTAAATGTTAAGAGTTATCCTCAAAAATATAACATGGTCAGACGTGGTTATGACACTGTTGTGTTTCTAGTCTTGAACTAAAAGATATTTAATTGAAAACATATTTTGCAACACTTTACAATAAGGCTCTATACATTAACATTAGGTAATGCTGTAAATGTTTTTTTTAATGATACCAACTGCATTTATTAATGTAAGGTAATGTTTTTCTCTATATATTCTAATTTTTTTTTTTTTTTTTTTGTATAAACATTAAAGGGTTAGTTCACCCAAAAATGAAATTTCTGTCATTAATTACTCACCCTCATGTCGTTTCACACCCGTAAGACCTTTGTTCATCTTCGGAACATAAATTAAGATACTTTTGATAATATCCGATGGCTCAGTGAGGCCTCTATTGCCAGCAAGATAATTAACACTTTCAGATGCCCAGAAAGACATTTAACACAATTCATGTGACTACAGTGGTTTAACCTTAATGTTATGACAAGAATACTTTTTGTGCACCAAAAAAACAAAATAACGACTTTATTCAATGGTATCTAGTGATGGACGATTTCAAAACACTACTTTGAAGCTTTTTCTTTTGTTTCGAATCAGTGGTTCAGAGCTTGTATCAAACTACCAAAGTGACGCCCCTAGTGGTGAAACATTAAAATTTCGAAACACTTATGACGTAACGAAGCCTTGTTTACTGAAATCACGTGACTTTGGCAGTGTGATACACGCTCCGCACCACCGATTTCGAAACAAAAGATTCATAAAGCTTCAAAGCTTCATGAAGCAGTGTTTTGAAATTGTCCATCACTAGATATTGTTGAATAAAGTCGTTGTTTTGTGTTTTTGGCGCACAAAAAGCATTCTCGTCGCTTCTTAACATTAAGGTTGAACTACTGTAGTCACATTAACTGTTCAGGTGTATATATTAACCTCAAATAATAAAGGCTGTAAAAATATACCATATTTCATCGATGATACACACATGATAACTAAAGTTTTTTATGACTTTAATTCTGACTTTTGGACCGCAAACTCCATGAAAATTTGCCTGTAGTTTAAAGAGTTCATGAACTTCAACCATTGTACTTTGGGTGTATGTCTTGGGTACATTTTTTCTCTTTAGAAACGGGGTTAGAGGTGGTGCACATTAATATTGAATTTACATTTTCATTCCTCCTTTGAGAGAAATTGCAAAGCTCTTTAGATGTCATGTGTATATCCCTTATCTGTGAATGAGCATGGATCACAGAGAATCCCTTGCAGCAAGTTGTTCCTTTTCAAAATATTATAATAAGTCGAAAGGATTCTCCTTTGTTCTTAAGTGGAGGATTTTGGGGCATTATCTTTCTGAAGTCTCAGGCTGCTCTAGGTCAACGCAAGAATACAGACCACCAACACAGTGTGAGACAGAACAGGTGCGCAGATGACCTCTGGCATCCGAATGCTGCATATTGCCAATGCAAGATGTTGGCTATAAACTGCCTGAACAAATATCCTCCAAAAGTAAAGTGAAATTAAATGTTCATCAAGCACATATGGAAGTGGAATTAGAATGACCACATAGACCACTATAGTTTCATAATTGCAATGCATTCTCAAAGTGTTTTTTGTCTTACAGGTGTCATATGCACGGCCCAGCTCGGCTTCTATCCGTGACGCTAATCTGTACGTGAGTGGGCTGCCCAAGACCATGACCCAGAAGGAGCTGGAACAGCTCTTCTCTCAGTATGGACGGATAATCACCTCCCGCATTCTCGTCGACCAGGTCACAGGTATCAGTGGGACCGCTTTTCTCTCACCCTGTAGCATGCAAACAAGCAAAGACAACCTCTCATTTCACATAAAACAATCTCACAATAAAAGATTGAGACATTCAGTACAGTTAAAGCCAAAATATAAGGAATTCTGCAATTCTTTGCATAATTTGTTCGCTCTATATTAAAGACCATGTTAGAAGAAGCCAGACTAAAATGGCATTATCTTGTCTGATTTCACAAAAAATAGACTAGTGTAATTTTAGCTCTAATATGACATATAAAAGTTTTGATTAGTCAGACTGAAATAGAACTTTTAAAGTGCATGTAAATGCACTTAACATGTACTAACTGAAACTACACACAAATTATGCAGCCAAGTTCTGTGTGTACATGTATGTGCAGGTTGGTTGTTTGTTTGCATTTGATAATGACCAAGCATCCTAATTTTAAGAATCTTCGAATGACATGAAATGACTGATGAGTCTATTTTAAAGCATTCAGACATCTCCTTGGCCTATCCTTCCTCCAGCATCATGAATAAATCAACTTGGATATAAATGGTCATGGAGCTGAATTTCTTACACATTCAATATTTTTCCAACTGCATAATTCATATCGGCACTTTCCATGCAAACAATATCGCATAAGCCACAGAAAAATGTACTTGTTCTAGTGGTGCAAAACCTTTTCTGAAGAACTGCTGAGGAACGTTGCATGGCCACATGCACACATACACACACGGAGGCCTTCCTCCCTTGACACAGATCCTTCCTCTGGCCCAGAGAAGGCTCCCCGGGAGAAAAGGGTCCGCAGGAGGGAGCTTAATGATTAATTAAACGAGTTGCTAGTGATTACGATTTTTTTCTTGTTGAAGCTATACTGATCAGAGGGCTGCCATAAAGATACATGAGCAAATATTACAATCCTTCTGTGAAGCCTTGAAAGACAAACAGGGATTCTGCATTTTTCAATAACTAGTGCTGAAGTCAAAAAGGGATTGTTACTCAAAAGTAGTTAATAGTTTAATTAAATCTCACATGAATGTTGACAATTCAGATTAACTCGCCGATTACATTGGGCACCCATGCGCTGACAGAAACTAAAAGTACAATCATTGCAACATCAATGCAAGCCATTTGTGGTTCATACAACAACAACAACACTGCCCCATATTAGCGTCAGAATTGCAAAACAGTGACTTCATACTGGTAAAATGTTTTTTAAAAAATGGTTCCCTGAACAACAGTTTCGTTTCAAACAATGCAGTTACAGTACGGTGAATGAATGAATCTTATGAGACAATTATTTTGAATGCATCAAAATGAATCACAGAGGAATCTAAAACTACTAATCATGCCAGGTATGGAATTAATGACTTACTCAATTATGACTGAAACGCTTCACTTTTGGTCTTGTCCGACTTGAAATAAACCAAGAATTTTTACTAATATTATATATATATATATATATATATATATATATATATATATATATATATATATATATATATATATATATATATATATATATATATATATATATATATATATATATATATCCAACAGTTTTTTTTCTGGTTCTCGAATCTGATTGGCTGATAGCCATCCGATATTGTAGTCATAATACCAATTTTACCTTTTCACTGTTTGTATCACTCCGCGTGAAGTGACTTGTTGTGGCGGCTGAGCAAATGCACCGTAATTTTTGCGAATACTACATTTGTTGTACCACTAACTGTAGTTTTAAGAGTTTTTTTTTTTTAAGGCGAGAATGTAGTTGTTTAGACCTGAAATATGTGAAATATTTAATCATAGCGCCTATTTTACAATTTGTTTAGATATTTTCGGAGATGCGAGCTCCAGGCCATCAGCGCTCGTATACCCGCCGAGAACAGCATAATTTTGGCCAGTGCTTCGGGGATTTGCCGCTGTGTCTAATAGTGGTTAAACATGATATATAATTAATTTTGGGTACATAAAACAGGCACTCTTTGGTCTTATTAATCTATTACTTGTTTGATAATTTATTATTAAGGCTATATTTAACTTCACGGTGAATATCAGACAAAGATTCTTCTCTTCTCTACTCTTCAAATTAAGGGTGTCACGATTTCGATTTTAAATCGAAATCGACCGAAATTAAGTCACAATCTCGAACTTCGAATTAATAAATGGAATCGTCGATGCTGCCGCGCTCCCATGTCGCGTCCGGTTGCTTGCCAAGCGGAAAAAAAAAACACTGCCAGTCAACCTCCTCTAACAGCCACTCAAAAGATAGCATGGCAACTGCAGATGCAGGAGACCCATCATCGACAGAACTCGTCTCGAACCCCCTCCTCTTTCACTGAAGTCGCTGCGTGGAAGTTATTTTGGATTTCCAGTGAGTTATGTTGACAACGTTCGCGCTGTCGACAAAAAAAAAAAAAAAACAGTTTGCAAGCTATGCTTATGTGCGTGTACCATACGAGTTTGTCGTCTTGTAAACATGTGCACGCGGCAGATGATGTCAAACACAAAGCTCACCTCCATTCATGTGCAGCAATGGATAACACGAGGCTTTTATTTATTTTTATTTATTTGTTTATATGAAAATGTTGTACACTTCCCCATGTTAACAAACTTTCAAGACTATCAAGTTTATAAATGACCAACTTATAAAAACAAATTTATAGCTGTCTTTGTAAAGAAATTCTCACTATGCAGCTTCGAGCCGCTGCTGTGACGCTGTACAAACGCTTCCATTGTGAATACTCGCGCGTCTCTGCTACTGCAGTGACGGTGTAGTTACGCTCATGCGCTGCGCTGCGCACGCGACGCTCACGCTTGCAGTGTGAAACAGGCGTTAGGAGTATTCATAGCCGCAGACATGCGACCTTATTCGGTGGTGGAAAACTCCAATCCCAAGTAGAACGCATCTCACAGCTAGGGTGATTATATTGCATAAAAGTCTAGTCTGAAAAATGGCATAGCAACCTGTGCTTTAAAAAAAATGTAAAAATCGAGAATCGAATCGAACCGTGACCTTAGAATCGAAAATGTAATCGAATCGAGGATTTGGAGAATCGTGACACCCCTACTTCAAATACATAAAATATTAGCCTTTATAGACATGGTGTTTCTTGAGCAAAGTGTCTATAATCATATATATAATGATCCTATATTATATATATTATATATAGTGTGTGTGGCCCTTATATATATATATATATATATATATATATATATAGGATCATTAAAGGTGCCCTAGAACATTTTTTTAAAAGATGTAATATAAGTCTAAGGTGTGCCCTGAATGTGTCTGTGAAGTTTCAACTCAAAATACCCCATAGATTTTTTTTAATTCATTTTTTTAACTGCCTATTTTGGGGCATAATTAGAAATGAGCCGATTCAGGGTGTGTGGCCCTTTAAATCTGGTGCTCCACGCCCCAAGAGCTTGCGCTTGACTTAAACAACATAAAAAAAGTTCAAACAGCTAATATAACCCTCAAAATGGATCTTTATAAAGTGTTTGTCATGCAGCATGTCTAATCGCGTAAGTACAGTGTTTATTTTGATGTTTACATCAAACATTCTGAATGAGTTTGAGGCTATGCTCTCTGGCTAACGGCTAATGCTACACTGTTGGAGAGATTTATAAAGAATGAAGTTGTGTTTATGAATTATACAGACTGCAAGTGTTTAAAAATGAAAATAGCGACGGCTCTTGTCTCTGTGAATACAGTAAGAAACGATGGTAACTTTAACCACATTTAACAGTACATTAGCAACATGCTAACGAAACATTTAGAAAGACAATTTACAAATATCACTAAAAATATCATGTAATCATGGATCATGTCAGTTATTATTGCTCCATCTGCCATTTTTCACTATTGTTCTTGCTTGCTTACCTAGTCTGTTGATTCAGCTCTGCACAGATCCAGACGTTCTGCTCTTGTCTAATGCCTTTCATAATGTTGGGAACATGAGCTGGCATATGCAAATATTGGGGCGTACACCCCGACTGTTACGTAACAGCCGGTGTTATGTTGAGTTTCACCTGTTCTTCTGGGTCTTTTAAACAAATGAGATTTACATAAGAAGTAGGAAACAATGGAGTTTGAGACTCACTGTATGTCATTTCCATGTACTGAACTCTTGTTATTTAACTATGCCGAGGTAAATTCAATTTTTGAATCTAGGGCACCTTAAATTGGAATTAAGAAACCATAATCAGAATCTCAACCAGAATCAATTTCCATCCCTACACAGTAAAGGCTGATTATGTATGCTAGCATAATGTCATGCAAACACACATTTTCAAAAATCATGTCAGCATCTGCCACATGCTTTTTAAGTCATATTCCTCTATATTTAAGCAAAATACAATATCCTGAAACAACACTGGAAGTCATTAATAAAAACAAACACATATGGCATGATAAACTAACAGTGGCTTTGCCTTTCTGAAATAATAATACATCATACATCCTTGTCACAAGTTTCTTGGTAACAA
Source organism: Chanodichthys erythropterus (assembly GCF_024489055.1). Lineage (NCBI taxonomy): Eukaryota > Metazoa > Chordata > Actinopteri > Cypriniformes > Xenocyprididae > Chanodichthys > Chanodichthys erythropterus. Next base: position 12,325,271 of record NC_090229.1, read on the forward strand.
TTAGGGAAGCATTTTCTCTGTTCACCTTCACAGAAAGGATAATGTATTGCTGTGGAAGTCCTCTTCCTACATGTCTTGTTTATACAACTTGTTCCCTAGGGTGTGTCTGTTTGTTTTCATTTTATTGGGAAAATGTGACTAAATTACAGGGATTTGAAAAAGCTTCTGAGCATTTGACTAAATCCATGCCATGGAGTACTTAAACATAACATGTAACCTAAGTGAAGTATGATAGGTTTGGCTTTTTGATCAATAGTCAAATATTCAGAGAAGCTCCGTAGAGCCTTGCCTAGCAGTCAATACATGTCCCATCAATGAGAGCAAATACAATTGATCCAAAACGCCGGCTCTGACAAGCTGTGCCTCTTAAGTGAAAAACGACTGCCTCGACTGAGCTACTTGTGGAAATCCCTCTTTTAAAATGCTACGCTTTCTTCTCTTCCATCTCCTTTTCTTTTCTCACTCATTGATATTTTCCCATGACTTGAATTCCATTAACTATACCATGTGAGCACACTTTCAGCAATGGTTAGAAACACAAAGTCCATGTGCATTTGAGCCAACGTTGCACGACAAGTGTCCAAATCAAGGCCTGTAGAACACAAAGGATCTGTGATGTATACAATAAATCAAGATGCTCCACCAGACATCGCAAAGCATGCCATGATTCTGCTGCCTTGACCTCCAATTACACAAGGACAAACAGATGGATTTATAGCCGTGAGCCGGCAGAACCAGGCAAAGAGCTGCTCGAGTCTTCAAAGACCTCCCTTTACTGAGCCTTTTCAAACACCATCTGTAGCAGCAGCAACTAAAAGTTACATAAAACAAGGACGACGCTCTCCTTTCTCTGATTAGGCAGAAGCTACGGCGAAGAGGTGTACACTTTTTTCCTCATAATATATTTAACGCACTAGTTTAATAAATGCTCCATACAGTTGGCACAGCCACTTAAAAGTGAAAGAATGAGAAACAACGGAGAGGTGCTTATGTTCAAACAGGGGAGAGAAGGCTTTCATTAACAGCTGAGCTTTTCTGAGCTTTCTCTTTTTCCCCAGAGGACTCTCTCTCTAACTCTCTTTCTCTTTCTCTCTCTCTCTCTCTCTCCTGTACGCAGTAAGTGTCGAGACCAGAACAGTGGGCGTGCAATGGAAAGCGCTTTGTCAGGCCGGCTATAGCGGTCTCCTGCCACTGTTTCTTGTGCGCTCGCTCTGTGTGTCACGGTTATTATTAAACTCAGCATTCTCCGGCTTCATGTGTGCTGAGCCGAGATAAGTACAGGTAGAAAGTTACGTAAGGTAGGACTGATTACTGGGAGAATAGTGCTGTTAACCGGCACATTGTAGCTGTAACTCTGTTCGGTTCATGATAAGCGCTAAAAAGGAGCTAGCAGTGCCAGTGTCTCCGGTTTTAGCCCGGCTGCTCGCTTTGTTTAGGCAGCCTGTTATAGAAACGGCTGCAGGCTCATTATGGTAATGTCAGAGAAGTGAGGGGAAAAGAAAAAAGTAAAGCACAGTCAACATTAAGGCTCCCATTTGCATTTTTTAACCGTTAAATTGCAAGGTTTTTTTCTGGACCCGCAATTTTAGCAATTCTGCAGGCATCTGATAGATCGTCAGCTGTTTGCTGAGTTGCAGCCTGAATGACATCGGTCAGCACTATTTCTACCCGAGGAAACCGAGATCCCATCACGATTTCATTATAGTTGTGTTAGAGCACAGTACCGAAACCCTCTGGATTGAATCATAGTACAGATTACCTGCCCTAGGCTCTACACTGTTTTTTAAAGGTATGATACAAAACAGACTTCCAGAGGACAAAGGGACAAAAGGGCACAATAGACATTATTTACAGTATTTACAACATTAATTTGCTGTTTAATAGCCATCAGTCCCATCATTCATAATGTTATGCAGGGTTGTGCACAATTCTGAATTGAAGAATTGGCTCCCTTTCAACTAATGAGTTGGAATTTAAATTGAATGGGCCACATTCCACAGAAATTTGAATTGGAATAAGAGGAAGAATAGCATGACTTGCAACTGAAATAAATTCAAAACATGTAATGTATTCTGGGAAAATAAGTATTTGTCCACCCTTGCCCACAAAAGCTAATTCATTGAATATAATGAATAAATGTAATGAAATTAATTACAAGTTCTCTAAGAAAATCTATTCTTTATGAATATTAAAAAAAAAAAAAAAAAAAAAAAAAAGTATGTGAAATAGTAGGCATTATTCAATGATAAACATTCCAACATGCACAAACTCATATCGTATGTAATTGGTGTCCAGCATGGAAATGAAAATAGTTACTTTAATTTTGTAGTTCAATTTTGTATAGAGATGCCTATTTAGAGGAAAGATATTTTATAATTACTACTGGATCACAATGCAATGGAAATGGAAGTCAAGAGAGAATTGCATTGTTGGATACAGTACTCCATGCACTATACCCTGTTGCATACTACATATATTAATAAATCATATTGGTATTCCAAGCATACAGAAAATTTGCATGCTGTGCACAGTATCTAATCCAGAAATAAAGTAGTACACTGTAAAAAAAAATCCCCGTAAAATTTACGGTAAAAAACAGCAGCTGTGGTTGGCAGAACTTTACCGTAAAAAATACGGTAGTTTAAAAAATACTTAGTTTACTGTCTATTTACAGTTCAAAACTATATAATTTAAATGTTTATATTGTAATAATTACGGTTCATAACTGTTTATTTTACACACTGTAAAAAAAAAAATTAATTTACGGTAAAAAAAAGGCATTTCATTAACTGATACAATGTAATTTCACCAACCTATTGAAGTACTAATTTCTGTTTTGTACCTTTGTAATACACTGACAACCACCAAACACAGTGGTGATGAGAGTCACATGATGAATCAAAGTTCATCACAAGCAGCTTTTCCATAAGCTGAGAAGGATAATACTAATATATAGAAGGTGCACACAGTGTCATTCACAAAAACACTAAACACCATTATGTTAACAAACATGAAATGTTACAAATGCAATAAACATCAATTTAACTACATTAGATGTAACATAAAACCCTAATGTACATAACTGATTGGAAAAACTAAGAAGAAACAGTTATTTCAACAAAAATACATCAAATGTAAGCGTCACGCAGGGAATTGTGAATATCAATATATGGTTTTTTTCACTTTCAAAAACTGTAAATTTAACAGTATTTTACCGTAAAATTACATTTAATGTACCGTTAGATCTATTATAGTTATTCACCATATATAGTACGGAAACTTTCTATTCCTCTCCCTGCTTTCGGACTCAGCCAGTGTTTGCGTTCATCCAAAACAAGCAAAAGCACAAACAGCATATAGTTTATGTCAGATCCATCAGTTCATTCCTGCACAATTAAACTGACAGACAGAAACAAAAAGTCGTCTAGTTTTGGATCAAAATTTTATGAAACGGAATGTGTAATCTCTTGTATTTTTAGATACTTGAGCTGTTGCATGTCAAATATCTTCTAGACAGAGAGAGGAACAGAGAGAGGAGGTGTCATTCCCAGATTCCTCTCTCTGCTCCACTTTCGAAGGATTCTGCTTTGACCTCAACATCACTCCACTGTGAGCACGAAGCTAACCGTGCATCCTAAACTCTCTGGAATAATGCATGCTTTTCGTTCCTCGAGCCTTTACTTCTGACGGTCTAATTAAAGAGAGCAGGTTTTAGGAAGGGAGAGGGAAAAGTGAAAAGCTGTCAGGAATGACTCACGCTACGAGGGAAAGAGAGTAATGCAGCCGCAGTCTGAATGAAAGCTCACTGCATTGAAAAGATTGTGTGCAAATATTTGTTTGCAGAATGGAACGTATCAAAAGACACTGATTTGAATAGACAATCAGGCAGCACAACAGAAAACATCAATACTAGCGGGTGACAGCTGAGAGAGTGAGAGGAGAACGAACTGACAATATAGAAAGCAGAGCGCAGACACACACACAGACAACCACACAAATACGTGTTCATTGTATTATGCAAATTGCCCTCTTGGCAAGTCATCTCCACACGCACCTCCCCGGAGCAGAAGGATCGTCTCATTAAAAACCAACCCAACAAAAGACCTCCCAGTAAGCCAGGCTCTTTTAAATGTTACTTTCAGGTAGCGGTCAAAACCATCGCCTTGGAAACCATGGAAATGTCGCGGACAAGCTGCATACCATGAGGCGGCGTGTGGCCGTCAGCTGGCGCAAACCACACAGCGTGAGGCCGCCGCACACACGCGCTCAATTTCCACACCAGCGGGCGACAGCATCTCAACACAATATCGCCATCCTCTCATGAAGAAAAGAAAACAAATTACACGTCTGCCTGACAGCACCGGAATGCTGGCCGGCCAATAGAATCTCCCTGTTCCATCTCGCCTCATTTGCATAATGTGACACCAGCAATAGGATCCGTCACACAGGCTGCATATCTCTGAAAATGATTCGCCATTGAAAAACGACAAATGACAATCTCTAAATATAGAAATGAATCATTCTGAATGAAGGTGTGGAAGTGTGTGCATTTGCGTATGTCACATTTGGGCAGTTGTGGCCTAATGGTTACAGAGCGAGACTGGTAACCCAAAGGTTGCGGGTTCGCATCTCAATGCCAACCGTAGACTTTAAAAAAAAGATGGACGACACACAGTCACTCTCTTCTATTGTATTAAGTCAAGCCGCTGACATCTTGAGTCTCGAGTCTGCGCATAGTGAACTTGAAGCCAGAGTCCGCGCAGTAGTTAGACATCAAGATCCCACCCACACTCCTGCAGAATCGGTTAATAAAGCAGAACATCTTATTATGTCAGTGTGAAATAAATAGTTCTGGAAATGTGAAAGCTCCAATTTCCTCTCGAAGATCCAGACAAAAGTCAGTTGGTGCTTCAGTGACTGCTTTGTTCAATGAAGCTGTCGATCTCAGCTGTCAATCATGATGTCAAAACCCACGTTTTTATAGCATCAAATAACTAACTAAAAACAAACTTACTTAAAGAATGAAGATTTTAACTAACATCAGCGTGATAAAAACTGCCTAAAACGACATAAAAAAATATTTTGACATTTAGTTTGTCTCACGTCCCATTACATTACATGGAGAGGGCAGAGTTTATGTCCTATACTGCATCCAGCCACCTGGGGGCAATCGAGATGCTTTGGCTTCACTTTTCAGGACTCAATCTCAAACTTTCAAGGGTTCTCAGATGTGGAAGTCATCATAGTTGGATAAACGTCTATTGTGGTTAACAAAAACTACAAAACTTCCCATTTGTTCCAGTAGCAAAAGAAAAAAAAAAATCAATGATAGTGTTTCTATGACTTTCCAAAAGAGGAAAAAAATCGAGAGATTGATTACGGTGGTCAGAAGAGAGAGAAATGTCAAATCACTCCTCAATCATTCCTTCGGCCATTGTATTATAAACACTCTCACAGCACAGTTTTCTGTAGTTTAATGCCAAGGTAATATAACAAGGTGTTATGAATGTATATTAATTTTTTTAAATGGAAAAAAGAAGCTAGATTTACGATGTCTGTTTATGTTGCTGTTGCAGGCCAGATAAAGCCAGTAAACGTATGGTGTGTTGTTTCTGGTGTGCTGGCCCCACAGGTGGCTCGCGGGGTGTGGGCTTTATTCGCTTTGATAAGAGGATAGAAGCAGAGGAAGCCATCAAGGGTCTGAATGGACAGAAGCCCTCAGGTGCCGCCGAGCCCATTACAGTGAAGTTTGCCAACAACCCCAGCCAGAAGACCAGCCAGGCGTTACTGTCGCAGCTGTATCAATCCCCCAACCGCCGCTACCCGGGACCCCTCCACCACCAAGCGCAGAGGTTCAGGTAAATACAGTTACCCTGCAATAATAATCTGTATCTTTCGTAACTTTCTTTGAAAATCACATCAAAATTGGTGGAACAGAAAAGCAAAATAGGTGTCTGGATTATGAAACTGTTACCTGTAGAGCTGAAGTTGTATGTGTCACGTCACCACCGAGGAATAGCTGCTCCCAAAAATCTACAGAAACAAAATGAGATTCAGAAAAGAAACAGAAGCGAAGGACTGATAAGAGACAGTGGGGTTCTGTCGTTCACAATGTCCCTCTGATTTATTTTTCTCATACGCCATCCTCCCCTTCTTTCATTTCACATCTGTTCCTTTCATTTCAGTTCAGCAGGCCAGCAATAACTTCACTCTGGCAGCTAACACCTTTACAGCCTTCGGCAGCGCTTCTCAACCTTTTTAAAGGCGATGTGAAGTAAATTTTCTCTGCCTTACCTCCTCACTACGCATATAGTTAGTCACAGGCAACAATAACAACACCTTTTGATCCTGCCGTTGACTTGCTAGGTCTTTGCTTAAGATCTCCTTTCCTCGGAGGCTAATTCACATTAACTATGAGTCACATCTTATGAGCTTCGAGCTGGCGAAGCCTGCCAAAACAGATGAGGCCATTTTGCAGTGAAAGTTTACTGCTTAAAAGCAGCGGATATCAACTCACAATCAAGCTGATATTGAATGTAGTATGAATAGTGTTAGCTTTAGCCATTTAGCTCATTGAAAATTAAATGTTTGCATATGCAAATCAGTATTTGTGCTATTAGGACAAAAATAATTTATTCTTCCAAAACAGAATCAAAGCAGATTGACACATATTTAGGTAGTTAGCTATAGCAGATGGTTAAACTAGCTTTTTTCATGCAATCTTCACCATGTGTTTTAGAACCACCGTTTATAGGTGCATTACACTAGACTTTAAGCATGCAAACTTAGATTGAATATGGGCAACAGGATATGATGCCATGTTCCAGTGTACCTGTACAGGAAAAAAAATATGAATGGTGCATAATAATATATTATGTACGCTACCATTCAAACATCAGGGGTCAGTTCAATTTTTTTCCTAGGGATGCATTCAGTTAATCAAAAGTGACAGTAAAGACATTTATAATGTTACAAAAGATTTGTTTTAAGGTTTCATTGTTACAGCGTAATTATGCATTAATTTACAACATGTACTCACTGTAGTATGGTTTGGAATAGGGTTTGGTTTAAGGTTAGTTGCAGGTAATTATGCATAAATTACTGTTATTATTACAGTAAGTACATATAACATATGTAATAAGTACGCTAAAATAAAGTGTTACTGATTTCTATTATTTCAAATAAATGCTGCTCTTCTGAACTTCTATTCAGCAAAGAATCCTGAAATATATTAAGCAGCACAACTGTTCAACACATAACTAAGAAATGTTTGAGCACCAAATCAGCACATTAGAATGATTTCTGAAGGATCATGTGACACTGAAGACTGGAGTACGGCTGCTGAAAATTCAGCTTTGCCATCAGAAGATTAAATTACATTATGAAATTTAGTAAAACAGAACAGCTATTATAAATCGTAATAATATTTTATAATATTACTGTTTTGATCAAATAAATGCAGCCTTGGTGAGCATAAGAGACTTCTTTCAAAAACATAAAATAGTACTGACCCCAAACTAGTGTAAATAAATAAAATAATGTAATACATAATAAATTTGAAATGTTAAATTATCCACTAAATTTACCAAGAAAAAAAAACAAACCAGCTTACCATAAACGTTAGTATTTTTTGTATTAAGTGAAAAGGTTTTTTTTTTTATTTGAGACGTATATAGCTTCTATTGGTCAAACACCTTTTCACTATACAAATTTGCACCTCAGAATTCACCAAAAAGTGAAATACTAAACTTTTACACTCCTGTGTGTTCACAATCATATGAATTGAAGCATATGTAACATGAAGTGTGCAGCTCATGAGAACCATTCAGAATAATTAATAATTCAATTTGATCACAAATATAAAATATTTTGTATGAGTTACAGTCTATCGCCTCTAGAAGCATGAACTATCAGTGTGATGTTTACTTAGATCCTTTATTTAGACAAACAGGACTCATCAAGCAATTAGCACTGCACAGCAATACTGATGGCAGAAATCAGTAATTAATTCTTTATACATCACAAGCACTTATTATTGAAGAGATCTGAAAAGGATGCGTTCCATTTGCATGTATTAGTCGGCCTTACAAAGGCCTCATTGTGTTGTGTGTGTGTGTGTGTGTGTTTGAAGAGGAAGTGTGAAAAGCTGTAGGCCGGACCGAGCCAGGTTGAGACACCCCTGCATATATCTAACACATCGCCTTCTCTTGCACCTCAGAGCCCTCTCTCCAATTAACTCATTTACCCACAAAGCAACCTGCCTCCCTAATTGGCTAATTGGCATCTTAATGACTCGACACACTGAATGTCCTTACTTTATATTGGCTGCGTTTTTTCTTCAAGTTCACAGAAGGCAGAGTCACCAACTGTTGACCCACCGCAGAGAGGGAAGGCGAGCATGTGTACGCGTGTGTTTGTCTGGAGAACTTCAGTTTGAAATGTGAGAAAGCAGTAATTAGCCTTGCCAGCCATCTTGCAGCAGCTTTAATAGGAAATGAGACAGGGCCGAGCCGAATGAGGGACGGAGGTCGCAGAGTAGCCAAACAGACGGGAGCCCAAAATGAGAATGACTGACGGAGAAGGAAAATGTAATACACCGGCCCGGTGGGTCGCTGGGGCTAATAGAGAGACCGCAAAGAAAGAGACAGCAAGAGGAAGAAAGGGCACTCCCAGTTAATACGGCATTACATCCTGCCTCCGACTTCATTGAAATGTCATTTTATATTAAAGTTTTCAGATAGCTGAAAGATGGCCCCAGACTAATTTCATCCATAACACTAGCATATTATCTGCACGTGTCTCGACACTAAGATTCATTCTTAATATACCATTCTTAATATCTGTTTGTATGATTCATTTACTTCTCTTTTTGAGTTTTGTTTTCAATTTGCTCATATTCCTCTTAATCATTCTTTAATTGCCAGTATAAAAGTACATTACAGCATTGCAATATAGAATCAAAATATAGTCATTCTTTTCAATGACAAAAGTCATTAAAACATATTTAGATTAGTATAAATTTCTATATTACAGTTATATATAATTGTGATATACTATTAGAATATATAATTAGAAAAAAAAATGTCATAATTCAAATCCATCCCACATTGTTTTATAAAAAACAACCAAAAAAACTGATGTATGTATGTATGCATGTATGTGTGTGTGTGTGTATATGTGTGTGTGTGTGTGTGTGTGTGTGTTTGTTTCAAGTAAACCCTACGTTATGGGGACAAAATCCGAAATCATTGTCCTTGTGGGGACATTTTTTGGTCCCTGTGAGGAAAACAGCTTATAAATCATTCTAAGTGTTGTTGTTTTTTTGGTTTTTTTTGAAAATTGTAATTTTATGTCTATGAAATGTCCCCGTAAATCAAGAAAACCCAATGTGTGTGTGTGAGAGAGAGAGAGAGAGTTAGTGAGTGACTGAGTGAAATGAAAACAATAATATATGGCCCAATTTACCTGAATAAATTTGTTTTTGAGTTGTGGCTTCCAAAGGATTCAGGGGCTGAAGCTGTACCTCAGTCCAGCTCTGGGTTATTTGCTGCCAACAACAAAACAAAATTAAATATATTCCCAAAGCATTAAGTTATCATATCATATCATATTACAAAATATTCACACATAAATGCCACTACACTAAAAAACATTTATTATAATTCAGCTCCCCTCCCCACATTGTTTGATAAAAGCAACCAAAAAAAGTCCTTAATTGTTCTTAATTATAGCTTGCAAGTCAACCTATAAAATTCTGTTTATGTTAAATAAATGATGTAGTAACTAATATTTCAGGACTGCAGCACTGTTGAAATAAACATCACTCCTAAACGGGTGGGCATTCAAGTGGCCTCCTGTTACCATTAGTGCTGCTGCAAGTCTGTTGCTCTTTGGTTGTATGATTGACTCTGTGAGATGCCTGATGGGGCAGCACAGTGTAATGGCCCATCGCTAGATGGGCGTCTTCCTTCAGTGAGGCAGGGATGTAGCATTAGTTCCACTGAGTGAGTCAACCATCTGCCTGGCATTAACCCCAGAACCCTCCTTCTCTTTACAGGCTGGACAATTTGCTTAATATGGCCTATGGCGTTAAGAGGTAATTAAAACTTCACCGAATGCCAGATGTCCATGTTGACAGTATGATTTCTGTCCTGTTTTTTCCCTTCTTTTTGAAAATCACATGCATTCAGTTCAAGGTTTTTCCCTTCCCTTTAGTTCTTTTGCTTTACCTCCTTTTTTTAACATGATTATTTTTGATTTCAACCTACCAGTCAGTAGCCCTTAAAAGTAAGTGTAAGTATCTTTTATAATTTGTAGTGTTTGATTATGAATTTTTTATGAGTTCCGTTTTGGTATTTTGTGTTTTATTGTGTGTAGCTCCTGTTTTGAGGCGTGGCTTCCACACAGGATTCAGGGGCTGAAGCCGTACCTCCGTCAAGCTCAGGGTTACACACTGCCAACAATTGGACAAAATTATGTATATTCCCAATGCATTAACTCTTAACAGCTAAAATGCATGGAGAGATGGAAGGCTCTTATATTTTTCGCTTTGTTTTATTTGTTGGAATGAGCTGGTCTAGAGCGAGACGGAGGGGGTAACAGCTCACCTGGATCCCTGCAGGAAATGTAGTGTTTCACTGCAGGTTTAGGAGCCTCTGATCAGTTGGGTTTGCTCATGTTCTTTTTGCTTTGTGCTGCTGTGGATGTAGTGAAAAGGCTTCTTTTGAACATGTTTTAGTGCTTATGACATTTTGTTGCATATTTAATATCTATTGAAACACCTTGATATCCCTCGAACACCAAAGACTTTAGGCTAAGATGGAGGGAGTAGCATGAAAGGTTGTGCATTGTGCAAGTTTCTTTTCTTTCTTATTTTTTTTTTACAGATAGCTCTCTGTAAAGACTAAAGGCTCCGTATTTACTAGATTTCTTCTCTTTCTAGAAAAGTCTGTTGTGTTTCAGAGCTGGCTGATTAGAATGAACCATTCTAATGATTGTTATTAGAAAGAAAACATGACAAGTAACAGGAAGTGCAACAATAAAACAGGATATGCAAAAAAGCAACGGCTTCTTTCAAAACAATGGCGAGACGAAAGATTCCTTTTTATTTACACTCGGTGTGATCAGCTGTCAAATAAGCCAGTCTGCCTCAAGAGAGGGAAAATTTAGGAGAGATGAAACCGACAAGGGGTTGGGGAGGCGTCGTGCTCACAGAGCTTGCTGTAGAAGGTAATTAATGAACAAAGCCTAGTCTGAAGAAGTGAGCATCACTAGGTGAAGGTGGGCAGCATGGAAGGGTGGGATGGCTCTAGGTCAGTCGCTTGTTGCTATGCAACTCCTCGTCCAACTGTTCGCCTTAGTTCGAACAACAGACAGCACTCGGCCCTGCCCTAGTAGTCACCAGACACCTTTGTGTCAGCAATACGCTAGTCCGACCCTCACCCGCTTGCCCGCAGATGACTGGCATCCAAATTACCATGAAGCCATATTCGATGAATAATGGCACCGGATTCATTATTTACACAGAAATACCAGCATAATTGAAGTCATGAGATGGTTGCTTGTCACACGGCGCAAAGTGAGCCGACTTACCATTATACCCTTCATTTACATAATGAGACGCAAGCGACAGGACACAAAAGCGAAAGAGAGAGACAGATGTATTGACTCTGCCAGGACGAACAGGCTAAAACGCAGATGAAACGTCTGAGTAATTCTTGGCAGAACAAGAAGCAGGGAATTGGCCGGCCCTGTAGTCCGTGCAGTGCTATCGATCACAGTCACACACTGCGGAGCGGCAGAGGGTGTGGGTGGAATACACTCTGTTCCCCGTGCTAGCTGGCTGAAAAGCACCGCTTCCATTTTCTGCTCGCTGGCAGCTTCCTATCCCCCTCCCCAAACCTTTCGGATTCAAAGACGACGGCAGCGGCGGCAGCAAAGCGGAAATCTCAATTAAAGCACACCCAATAATGCCTATAGTCATTCCTTGAGAGGTGGCACACGAAATGAACCTTTTATCCAATTTACCTTTTATTTAAAGTGGAAATTTCCTTTAAGCGGAAAGGCAATTAAGTGAAATCAACTGAGCATTCAAATCTCTGTATCATGAGGGAGGAAAAAAAAGGGAAGAATGGAAAGATTACAAGGAGAATGAGAGCAGATTTACTCGGTTGCACGTGAAATCTCTGATGAATTTCGAAGGTATTAATGCGCAGAGTTCCTGTAATTTAGTTCCCCAATAGATCAGCGCAGGAAGAGCTCTGCATCTTGGCACCCATGCGCGTGACACTTCTGCGTGGCCCCCCGCAGCCAGCACCGGAGCGCAGCCTTTTCAGTCTGCATTCAAAAAACCCTCCGGTTGCCTTCCGCCTGAAAAAAGGAGCAGATTTTTAGACTCCCAAGTGGTAGATTGAAAAGATGTGGCAATAAGATTGAAGAATCAGTTAGAAGTTTGGCTAGTGGCAGCGTGACTTACGCATCTTCCTCACTCTCTCTCTTGTTCTGCAGGTTCTCCCCCATCACCATCGATAGCATGACCAGTCTAGTAGGGATGAATATCCCCGGTCACACAGGAACGGGCTGGTGCATCTTCGTCTACAACCTGTCCCCGGACTCGGACGAGAGCGTCCTGTGGCAGCTCTTCGGACCGTTCGGTGCCGTCAACAACGTCAAGGTGATCCGCGACTTCAACACCAACAAGTGCAAGGGGTTCGGTTTCGTCACCATGACAAACTACGACGAAGCGGCCATGGCCATCGCCAGTCTGAATGGGTATCGGTTGGGTGACCGTGTCTTGCAAGTGTCTTTCAAGACCAACAAGACCCACAAGTCCTGAACTCCCCTCCCATCACTTGTGTAGCTCCTTACAGCTCCTCTAATACTAAAAACCCACCTCTGCCCACTCAGCTACTCAAAACAGGAACACACCCAACCAACAAACCCACAAAAAAAGAACTGGATATGGCTTATAATATAACTTTGGACCTATAAGCCAATGTTGCCTAAGTATTACAAAATGACAAATTGAGAATATTCATTATTTGGAGACCCTGGAAGTGGTACAGGGATTCTGTTGTATATCTTTTTGAGTTCTCGTGGTTGTCTTTACTTTTTTTCTTTTTTTTTCTCTGTAAACAGTAGCAAAACCAGACCGCCCTTATTTTGAAGAAGAAAATGTCCTTCTTTAGATCGAACTCTCTTGGTGTCGATTCAGGATTTTTTCTTTCTTTTTTAAATCCGGATCCACTGTCGTTAGAATAACACCTCCCTGGTAAGAGAACGGGAGGGGGCTCTTTTTAAAAAAAGAAGAAGAAAAAAAATCGGTGATCATTCATTCATTTGTTTTGGTGTAAATTGTTAGAGAACCCCAATGAATTGACAGGGATGAGGCCATCCCTTTTCTCTAATGCAGAAGATGTTTCTAGCATAGTTTTGGTTTTGTACTGCAAACAAAACACACGTCTGTCCTCACGGGGGATTCAGGGGGAAGGGGCGAGGGAAGGGATGGGCTAGCGCTCCTGATGACACGTTGCGTCAAAAAAAAAAAAACCTACACACACACTGTTGCCAAAGAGAAAATCTCTTTGCTTGAAAATGCGTTTAGAAAAAATGAAAAAATAAAGAGAAAGAAGATCTATTTTTATAAATAATGATTAAAATAATTATTGAAGAATTTTTACAAGAATCTGGATTTGAAAAAAGAGAAAAATATTTTGACTGGCTAATTAGGGACGGGGGGAGGGGTCAGGTGCCACCTTGTCTTGTTCGTTCTGCCGTGGTACTTTTTAGGATCCAAGGTTGTTTGTTTTTCGGGGAGAACCGGATTGGCGATGGAAGAATTTTGTAGATGGAAGAATTTATCAAGGGATGCAAATTCAGGCAGGTAATTTTTCATAGCAGTAATTATTCAACAGCGATACCCAATAGGAGAGGGAGAGGGGTCTTCCCAGGCCGACCACATCTTCACAGTCAAGAGCCCAAAGCAAGGCCACTCATCGTCCACTCATTTACTTTAGACCATCCGTCTTTGGGATATAAGTAATAAAGACACACACACACGCACACACACACTTCTTTCTCCATTCAGACGGCATATACATGGTTACGTTTAATTCGCTATGATTTTGTGATATCGCATTCGAGATGTACTTCCTTTAGCGATCAACAGTAGGTGCTATATTACATGGTTCACATATCTTAAATATCCAACTTTGTTGTTCTTCGTGTTGTTTAGAGAGAAAAAAAAGAAAATTTCGATGTTGGCATTATATTAAGCTGCTGTTTTTCTTCTTTCGTTGACGTTTATTCTTTCGAAATCGTCGTCGTTGGCCGGCATCTGGTCTGGAGAAACCCCAGATAAACAAATTCGGGCCTTGGCGACGACGGTCCTTTGGCTTGCTTACTTCTAGGTTATTTGCTGAGTGTACAGCGTTTGTCGAAATTCAGCGATAATTAGCTAGTTCTGTTAGTCTAGTATTTGTTTCCTCAAAGGATCTATTACGACTGTGTCTTTCTTTGTTGTGTACAAATAGATGATATATAGTCAACATTTTCTGTTCCAATATCTATATCTATCTGAGTTGTCACTGTTTTTCGTTTGGGATTGTCTTTTTTCATATGAAAACTTTATGAAGTGATGGTTCAGTTACTTAGAAAAACTTGTGAGGAATCCTGTTTAATATGTTGTCATGTCGCTTGTGAAGATAAAGAAAAAAACGCAAAAAAAGTACTGAAAAATTGGATCGATTTATTTGATTTACCGCCGCAGCAAAAGAAATCGAACAAAAAGCTTCTTGAGAAAATCTGTATTTATTTATTGATCGATTGATTGATTGTCTCATTGATTAAATTATTTATTTATCTCGATTATTTATTTATTTACTTGTTCCTTTCTTATGTTGTCTGTGTTTTTGCGTGATTCTGGTACAGGGAGGGGGGGTCTTTCTGAGCTAAAGGGAACAAACGACTAGGGGAGACGCTCTTCCATTAGTCCTGTGCACTGAGAAATTTTAGTACGTTTGTGCTTTGTACCAATATATCAAAATTACAATATAAAAAAATTTAAAAGTCAAAAACGAAAAAAATGTCAAGAGGGTTGGTGAGGCTCTTCCCTTATTAATAGAAACAGTTACTCGCTATGCATAACCTAGCCGATAGTTCAATTTGCTATTGCTTTTTTCTTGTCTTGTTAAACATAAATCTTTAAATCTTTTTCAATAAAGTTTAGTCTTAATAGAATGTTATAACAGTTGTTCTGGTTCAATATAACCTGTGATAAGTTTGTGTAGTTTTAAAAGCCACTTCCCGCCCTCCCTCCACACACTACCGTTGCTTTGTGATTAAACTTTATGCAAAAATGTGGGTCTGAAATGTAGTTTCTCATGGATCTCGACAACGTTCATGTCAGGCTTTGCTGCCCTAATTTGATTGACTGATATGTGTCCATTGTTTTAGTATGATTCATCGACTCATCTGAACTGTAACCTTCATTTAAACCACATTGATACTCCAAAAAAAACAAAAACAAAAAACAAAAAAAAAAAACACAAAAAAAAGCATTGACTCTGATTGTACTGGTTGAACAAAAATAGCTATAGCAGATAATATTTGATAGATGACACCTGTTATATATTTTCTAAGATATAGTCTATTTTGAGAGGTAAACTTCCTGAATGGAGAGCTCGGCTCTTGTTAAGACCGGTGTGAATGCTGGAGAACGAAAAAACAAAGTCACGTTCATGAGCAGTCTTACATTCCTCCACCTCTAATGCCATCCATCCTCCTCTGCTCTGTCCCTAAGGGGGCGGCGGCGGCGGCACGGCCCTTCTCAAACCCCGCTGCGGCTGGGAGTTTGAATTATGCAACGACCCCAGTAGAATGTTGTTCTGATGTACGAACAAATTTCCTGCATTACGTCCTCCTCTTTTGGTTAATGGCATCACCCTCCGCGTGTCTGAGCGTGGATGACTGCACGGGAGAGCGTCTAGGACGCGCGAGAGTTTGCGGGGGTGTTGGAAACGCGGGGCCGTGCCTCTATAGTGCGTGCCCATATCGCAGTGTCTCTCCCCCTGTAGCGCCTTATAGTGGCAGCCTGCCAATAGGAACCCATCAGCCAGTAGTGTAGGAGGGAAGGCAAAGTGAGGAACAAGGCTCTTGTCATAATTCATTTTCTCCTGAAATGTGTTTGTTTACTATCTGAAAAATCTATAAATCTTTAAAGACAAAAAAAGATGAAAAAAAGAAAAAAAAAAAGTTCACCTGACCAAGCTGGTCTCTCCTACTTACGTTATTACTTATCTATCGATTATTGATTATTGTTACTATGATTAATATTATTCTCATTATCCTTATTCTTATTATGAATCAAATTACTGCGATGAATGACTTCATGTTATCCTTGCTAGTTTAGGTCATTTCTGAAACTGGAAACAAAATATGGAAAAAAATACTTGCTGTAAATGTTTTTTTCTTTTTCATAAAACTGTTGTGTTTGAATTATTTGTACTTTTGAATGTTGGGACAATAAAATAAGGTGTTGAAAGCTGTGTGCTGCCATGTCATGTTCAAAAAAAGTGCTTTGCTCCTTACGTAACACAAGGTGATTTAACTAATACCGACTTACTCCCGTAATATCTGAAATGTACGCAGGAAGTTTCATTTTCTCAAGACCCCAGGCACCAAATGTCACTTGAGCTGCAGCTTTTTGATAAGAGTTTGATCAGTTATCGCAATGAGCGTGAATGCCAGTGTTATTACTCACACAAAAGATGAAATTCAGAAAGAGGCACGGAAACTTCCAGTAGGTTATTACATTAAGCATATCCTCTCGCAGGCTGTAATACAAAACAGACAGATGTGATGTAGTGAGACATGAGAGCACAGCGCCCCCTATGTCCTTCCTGGAGAATTAGCTTTCTTTCTTTCAAATACTACATCTCTGCTTCAAATACATGCACATGTTTTTTGTTAATTAAAAAATTGTACTATGATATGATTAAATATGATGATATGAAATTGTATTATACAATTATAAGAACAATATGATTAAAAGGATGTACACTTACTTGAGAGGAAGAATCCAGTCATATTAGTCTTCTAGAAAAAGCTGTTTTCTCATGTGTCCTGGTATTAATAAAAACAGTAATAAATGGTGTTATATAGTTCTTTCAGCTAGTGCTCAAGACTTTTTTTTTTCAAAGTACATCTAAAAGTATATTTAAACAGAACAAGTAAAACAATATAATAACAAACACAATACAATCTCAGAGTATAAGGACAAAATAAAATGTCCAAACAAGCAAAACATAACAGAAAAAGAAGAGGTTGAAAACAGGATGCAGAATTAATATTCGAAATGTAGCATGAAAATGAACTGAAAACTGAATGATTTTCTTGTCAGAAAGTTAAAGATGTCTAAAAAATTACTGAAGTATAATATTTTTAAAGGCCTTATAAACAAACAGATGTTTGAAATATGTGACCATGGACCACAAAACCAATCATAAGGGCACATTCTTTGAAGATTTATGCATCATTATACATAAATAAGCTTTCCATTGATGCATTGTTTGTTAGGATAGAACAATATTTGGCCAAGATATAACTATTAAAAAAAACTCTAGAATCTGAGGGTGCAAAAAAATCAAAACATTGGGAAAATTGCCTTTAAAGTTGCCCAAATGAAGTCCTTGGCAATGCATATCCACTCACAAAAATTTATTTTTGATATATTTACGGTAGAAAATTTACAAAATATCTTCATGGAACATGATCTTTACTTAATATCCTGATGATTTTTGGCATAAAAGGAAAAATCGATAATTTTGACCCATACAATGTATTGTTGACTATTGCTACAAATATACCTGTGCGACTTATGACTGGTTTTGTGGTCCAGGGTCACATATTGAAATTTGTACTTAAATCTATAAACCAAAGTGGAACTTAATTCCCCAAAATTCCATTACATTTGCTAAATTAAAATTCCTGGCCACTTCATTTGAAATTCCAACTTAAAATAGTCGAAAAGAACAAATAACAAGACAAACAAACAGCTTTTGTTATAAAGCAAAAGCCGTTAACAAACTTCAAGCATCCACGCCATCAGGTGTCAGTACAAAGTCCAAAATCGATACAACGAAGAACCACATGAAGAAAACTTGAGTGCATCTTTAACTGAAAGGTAAGCAAATATATTTAATTCAGTTATTACCCTTGAAACAAAAAGTACAGACATATTCACCTAACAAACAACATTAGGCATTTATTATGTTAAAATGTGGCGTAGGATTCATTAAAGTACATTAGTATGGATGTGGGTGCTCTGACTCACCACATGGATGGTTGGCCTCGGTTTGTGGCCTGTGGCGTTGGGGTGGGCAGGGCTTAATGGTGGTCTATGTCCTTTGGGTGGGCAGGGCTTGATGCTGAGCTGAAGGGCGAAAGGGACGAGGGGTGTGATAAAGCCATCCGGTCGTTCCAATTCTCTTCACACCGTTAAGGATTTAATGAGGCAAAAGCCCCATGAAAGAAGAGAGTCGGCATCATGAGTCATCCGGCCTCCACTTTAAAAATTCCTCTACTACCCACAGTCTCCTAACAAAGGCTGGAGATCTGATGCGCCTGATACTGAATGTAACTGATGGGGCTGATATCTTCATTACACAACGGCCTCACCTTGTGAGGTATCTGCTATGGAAAGACATGACAGATGAGTAATGCACACATCCGCCGTTTGATTGCCATCTTCCAGAAACATCTGGCTTGATGCCATTTGTGACAAATTTGCATGTATGCAATGCAAACTCAATCTCTCACAATCTGACATACATTTGCTCAAAAGATGAGGAGTCACGTCATTCACTATGAAACAACATGAATACATTCAACAGCTACACAGATCTCTCTTGAAATTAGCATATGACAGCACACACCTGTAGAACAGGTATCCTTCGTACATTAGTCAGTGTTAAAGATCTAAAGATTAGTGTAGAAAGGTATTAATATAATACTGACATATTTTGGACACATAAGTCACGCTTAAAAATATTTACAAAAATAGTGCCAACTGCAAACAAATAAAAAGTATGCTTGTGCTTTATATACACTACAGTCCAAAAGTTTGGAACCACGAAGATTTTTAATGTTTTTAAAAGAAGTTTCGTCTGCTCACCAAGGCTACATTTATTTAATTAAAAATACAGTAAAAACAGTGAAATATTATTACAATTTAAAATAACTGTACTATTGAAATATATTGTGATGCAAAGCTGAGTGATGCAAAGTGATGTCAGTCTTCAGTGTCACATGATCCTTCAGAAATCATTCTAATATGCTGATTTGCTGCTCAATAAACATTTATGATTATTTTCAATGTTGAAAACAGTTGTGTACTTTTTTTTTTTTCAGGATTCCTTGATGAATAGAAAGTTCAAAAGAACAGCATTTATCTGAAATACAAAGCTTCTGTAGCATTATACACTACCATTCAAAAGTTTGGGGTCAGTAAGAATTTTTATTTTTTTGAAAAGAAATTAAAGAAATGAATACTTTTATTCAGCAAGGATGCATTAAATCAATCAAAAGTGGCAGTAAAGACATTTATAATGTTACAAAAGATTAGATTTCAGATAAACTCTGTTCTTTTGAATTTTCTATTCATCAAATAATCCTGAAAAAAAATATTGTACACAACTATTTTGTACAATTGTACACATTAAATGTTTCTTGAGCAGCAGATCAGCATATTAGAATGATTTCTGAAGGATCATGTGACACTGACGACTGGAGTAATGATGCTGAAAATTCAGCTTTGATCACAGGAATAAATTACTTTGTGAAATATATTCAAATAGAAAACAGTTATTTTAAATTGTAATAATATTTCACAATATTACTGTTTTTACTGTATTTTTAATTAAATAAATGTAGCCTTGGTGAGCAGACGAAACTTCTTTTAAAAACATTAAAAATCTTAGTGGTTCCAAACTTTTGGACTGTACTGTACTGTACTATATATATATATATATATATATATATATATATATATATATATATATATATATATATATATATATATATATTTAAATATTGCTTTGATATTTTGTTGTATAAATGTATATGCTTTATATATTTTAATTATGACTTAAGTGTTCAAATATATATATATGATGTAATATAATTAATATAATGATAGCAAACAAGACTCAAATTAAATATTTTATTTAATTTCACAATATTTACTCCTCTGAATAAAAAAAAACATAAAAAGTTAATTGCAACATACTTTCTTTAATATTTTTATAACTGCAACTTTATATTTTAAAATTATGATATGACTTTATATACCACTGCTGCAACTTTATTGCTCATAATTTTCTTGTAATTGTGATTTTTTTTTTTTTTTTTAAATTGCCACATTATATTTCAACTTCATATCTCACAATTGCAACTTTTTTGCAACCATTTCTCATAATTGCAACTATCTTTTACGACTTTTTAACTTTATATCTTTTTATCTTAAACTTTTCTTAGTTTTTTTCATTTTTCTCCAGCATGGAAAGGGGATTACATACAAAATGCACCTAAAATATAATATATCTGTGTAAAAATAACACAAGACAAGTACATCAATCACTGTAGAATTAACAGAAAAATGAGCTTCCACTTATATTGCACAGACAAATATTACATGATTAAATAGCCTGGTCCATTTACTGTAAACTAATACAAAGTTAATTGAACTACAGTGTACATTTAATAATGACAGAAAAATGCCTTTTACATCACAAACTTTTTATCCATCACAAAGGCAACTTACCGTTTAGTTGTGACTTTCTCACCCCTCTCAATGCTGAGCACTCCATTAACTCTGCCATGAGGAAGAGCTGGGCAGCTGCAGCATTTCTGTGTTGGACAGTCTGCGGTTTGAGTTCCTCTCACAACCAGACACATATGGCCCGCTGGCTTTGCTCTCTCTGTCTTTCTGTCAGACGGCGTGTGGCCGTTTGCCTCCCTGCTAGGCTCTGGGGGTGAGGGAGAGATGGCAGTTTGGGTGGCAGGGCTCCCCTCTGGCTGGGGCCCAGGATCTGCTGCCTGTTTATTAGGAGACAGACGGCATAGGTCTGCTCCACTCGCTTCATTCTTCAGCCTCCGACTAGGCGGCCCACTATCACCAAACTTACTTATCTTTCTCTCTCTCACACACACACCATTCGTTTTCAGTTCTATAAACGTTGCACTCTTTCACTATGCGTTATGATTCTTTTCACTATATATATATATCGTAATTTTGATAGTGTACATCGACTAATAGTTACATCATTGCAAAACAGGCCCCGCCTACCGACATTCAGTCGCTTACACCGGAAGCGAGCATAGCGTCAAGAACTCATTATAATCACGCTGTCTACACTGGATACAGTTACTTTACTCCATCTTCCTGAGTCTGCCGACAAGTTGTTGACAAATGGAAGAGTAAATAGAAGCGTAAAGTAAAGTTCGCTTTGACGTGTCCTGTTTAAACAGCTCGTTTGCGACTCTGTAACTGTGTGTTCACACTGCCGGCGGCGAGAGCGTCAAAGTGACGCTAGTCATTCATTTTCAATGAGAGCCGGCGGCGAGCTCCGGCGAGAGCGTCGAGGAGAGTTGAAATCAGGTTAACTTTATGGTAATGAGCTATGACGCGGTTCGGCGGCAACCAATTAGAATGTAGAGGTCCTCGCTTGAGAGGCTTCCGATTGGTTGACGCGACTTGTCATTTACATTGGCTCTGCTTTGAGCCTCCCGTCGGCGGCGGTTTGAACGAACAGTACAGCGTTGTTGGCAGGGCGGCCAAGGCGAATGTTGACGCTCTCGCCGGCGGCGGTGTGAACACACGGTAAGAAGGATACCAGCGTCAGGAGGACCAAGTGGATAGTTTATTTAACGGCGTCCTGTGACGTGTCAGAGGATTTTATGTTTGTTCAGAGAATGTGACCACAGATTGTTTTGTAAACGAGGCAGAGTGCAATGGAGAGTTTTTAAAGAAACTTTTGTTGACAGATGAAGCAGTCAGTTGTATTGGATCCAGCAGCAGCTACATCACTAATCATAGGTAAACGATTTCATAATGCTTTGTGTGTAAATGACAGTTTTATATGGATAATGTTTTCAAAATGCCTACCCAAGTGCAATAGCTAGCGGTGTTTCCTATGCAATGACCCTTAGCCAGTCATTACAGTGGCCATTTACTGAAAATCCTTAAAGGAGCCGCTCCTTAAAAATGGATCATTTCAGACTGAGCGGCTGTTTACATGACACAGTTTTCAACTAAAACGGAGAACTTTTTATACGTTTTGGTTGTTCATTTACATGACAACGGCGTTTTGGTGGCCTGAAAATTCAAACTTCTGAAAACGGGTTTCAAAGTGCAAGTTTTTGAAAACGATACCATTGTCATCTCTGTGTAAACTGCAAAAACGTGAATCTGTGAAAATGGTGACGGCATGCAAATGCGTATGAAGTATTTAGTGTATCCACCTTGTTTTGCAATGCTGAACTAAGGTGTTTTCTGTGGATGTGCGGGACTTCCGATTTATTTGCTGCTATATGGAAAAAACTAAAGAATATCAAAGTGCAGTAAACTGTTAAAATAAGGTGAATAGGCAAGCACGTTTGGCGCGAGTGCATTGTAAAAGAATGCGTATGTGCAGGTGCGTATTCTTTCTTTACAAAGTGACATCTCCAACTATTTGTCTGGCGTAGATATAGTGTTTTTAGTCATTTTTGTGGATCGGTGTGAACGGGATAGTTTTGATAATGTTGTCATCTTTACAAAGAAAAAACTTCAGTTTTTAGTACATTGTTGTCGTGTAAATGTACCCTGAGGGTCAGAATAAAGGTTGAAAATAATAGTTTTACCACACATTGATTGATGTTTATGAAACTTCAGCGGTGTGTTCATTATAGGAGTCCGATTTCTAGTGTGATGTAGACAGAAATGTCTATTGCCATACATTTTGTGATATCAGTATTTTTAGTGCTACAATGTAAAGATTCAGCTAACTGTGAAAGCTTGACAAATTAATAGAAGACAAAAGAATAGTTTACTTTCTGAACATTCTGAATGGATACAAAGAAACAAACAAACAAAAAAGCAATTTAGGGTTTCTCCACAAATCTGATCAAGCCCTCACCCTCTGTCTGATCTCACCTCAGTTTTTCTCCTTCCGCTCTTTATCTTTCTCTCTGCAAGAGGCTTTGCTCTGGCCAGAAACCCTCTTCACATTCTCCAAGATCAGATTTGAATATCTCTCCTCAGCACTTGCTGTTTTCCACCATCTGTCACATACAACAGTGAAGTCTCTGAGCCAAACCTCCATTCAGAGGCCCATGAATTCTCACTCTGTATTCCAAACACACACACACGTATGCATGCACCGCATACTGGGGCAAGACAGATAGCCTGTTCCTAAATCATTCACACACAGCCAGTCAGCAGAGTTCATGGACCCAGCTGGTTCTGTGCCAATGATGCACACCTGCTACATCTAAGACATTCAACATCAAACTTTCCTCCACTTAATGGAGGTTCTATGGCTGTTCACAGACAGACAGAGTTTGAAATTGACAATTACTAATAGGTGCGATTCTCAAACTGTCCTGTACATTGTACAGCCCACAGGGGTAAATGAATAACTGAAGTCAGGACACTTTTATTCAGCAGTAGAAGTGATTAATGTCTGTGAGTGAACATAGTGATACATAAGGAAATAATAAACCATATACAAATCAAATAAAAAGTGACACAATATTATTTAATAAACAAGTCCAGTAGAGGCACAAGTTCATCTTTGCAGTAACCATCAGAGGCTTAATGGGGTTTTTTTAATTATACAAAACTACACTAAAGTTTGGGGTCAGTAAGATTTTTTTTTTTCCCCTTTCCCAAACAAATGAATACTTTTATTCAGCAAAGATGCATTAAACTGATCAAAAGTGACAGTAAGGACATTTATAATGTTACAAAAGATTTACATTTAAAATAAATGCTGTTCTTTTTAACTTTCCATTCATCAAAGAATCCATCACGGTTTCGACAAAAAAAAAAAAAAAAAAAAATCAACATTGATAATAATAAGAGTTGTTTCTTGAGCACCAAATCATTAGTATGATTTCTGAAGGGTCATGATAAAGACTAGAGTAATGATGCTGAAAATTGCTTTACCATCTCTAAATTACATTTTAAAATATAGTACAATAGAAAACCACTTTTTTGTTGTTTTTACTGTATGTTTAATCAAATAAATGCTTGGTGAGCATAAGACACTAAAAAAAAAACATATATATATATATATATATATTTCCAATCATGAGAATAATAATGATTAATTTTATTATTTCCTTGATCATAATCCCCCTAAAAACCCAGATATAGATTATCCTTAAACGGCTGAATCTTTACAGGTCAAAGTGAACTAGAGATCCTGGTGAAAGTCTCCAAATTGCTGATGAAGTCAGTGTTTAAGAGCACATTCATTTAAAAAGATTTTCCTGAAGATAAAGTTTAACAAAGCTTGAAATTGTAATGTGCTTGTATTCAGCTTGGGCTGTAAATGTGGCCTGTAGTGTAAAGCTGGAGATAACTCCCTCATACCCTGATCTTTTGTCCTACTCTGTGCAATATCCAAACTATCTCCAGAGTAATACCCACTTATTTTTCTATAAGCCTTGGGATTTTATAGACGAATGAAAGAGAAAATATATCTTCCATGCTCTATCGTGATATATCGGGTTTTTCATCCAAACAAGGATATTTATTTCTTTATGTTCGCAAATGTGCAGGATTGAAGTGTAAGATGAGATATGTGTTGCGAGCAAGCAGGTACATACACATTTGCACGCACACTTGCACACAGCCCTGCTCCTCTTGTTCATGGGTTTCACACCTGTCAACACTGCTAGGCCGGCCCTGAATCCTCTGTCTCAGTTGAGAGTACCGTGAATGGGAGACCTCTTGGTAAGGACCAAATATGGCATCAGCTGTCTAAAGTTGCTGCAGGCAAAACATCCAAGAGAAACCCAGAGGCAATGATTAAATAAAGAACGGACCCTGCTGTAAATATCAGAGGAGCCTACAGGTACACACACACAGCCCTGTATCCTGACGCTGCTGTGGCAGGCCTGAGGGGAACCAATCATCAGCCAAGCTTGCGGAGTTCTAAATTAGTCGGGTGTCAGTCACGAAAATAACTTTAATTTGGCCTGTAGTAGACAATGAGAAGAAAAGCAACTGAATAAAGATACAGAGTGTGCATATAGACACACACATACACTGTTCTGGTAGAAGGTTTAAACACACTTGACTAAATTTATTTTTCTCATGATCTTTAAAACTTTTTGTGATAAAGACTTTTGCCAAAATGTTTGAAATAAGTTTTTTTGTGCCTGTATTTATTTCTTTACAAAAATTTACATTTTAACAATAATAATACATTTAATATTTTTGATCACTAAATAATTCCCATACTTTCATTTCTGTTACTTAATATTTATGATGACTTTATTATGACTACTTTAAAAATATTTTAGAATAAAGAAATTAGTAGTTGTGTCCAAACATTTGAATAGCGGTGTAAGTGGACATGAGAAAACATTTAGTTCATAAAGACATTCAAATTATACATAACTGTCACAACTGTGTGGTAGTATGGAAGAGGATTAGGGCCAAGCAATAATAAAAAATTAAAACCATCTCGAGATTAAAGTTCTTAAATTCCGGGAAAATTTCGTAAAATTTTGAGAAAAAAGTCGAGATAAAATGTTTAGAATAAAGTCATTAAATTTACGAGAAAAAAGTTGTTAAATTACAACAAATTCATTAAATTATGAGAAAAAAACTCATAATTTAACAAATTTGTTCTCGTAATATAACAAGTTTATTCTCAACATTTTATTTTGACTTTTTTCTCGAAATTTAACAAGTTTTTTTCTCGTAATTTAACAACTTTAATCTCAATGGTTTTATTTTTTTATTATTGCTTGGCCCTAATCCTCTTCCGTAGTGGTAGAACACACAACAAGGAAGATGAATATTTGTAATTAAAGACCCCAGGGTGGGGTATTTAATAACATCGAAACAGGCCCACTGTGGAGTAGATGGAGAAGCCATGATGTAGCTTACGACATTCGGAGGACAACCGACAGAGATGAAGCTGAAGACTGTGGAGCCCCAGGCGCAGACGGAGAGCAGACATAATCTTGCGACTCAGACGGCACTGAAGACCCAGGCGGAGCCATAGCGACGAGCGTCCGAGGTGAGACCAGAGTGCCCAAGGACTGAGGAGAGACGGAGCACAGCGGATGGCTCGTGAGTCCACGGCACAGGCAGGGTGACGGCTGGCAGAGGTGGAGTCGGAGGGAAGAAGGAGCTTGGTGGAGCCGTAAGGTCGAGGGTCTCTGGTGGAGCTGAGGGAGCGGGCCGACAGGTCCACTCGCTTGGGCGAAGCTGGCGATCAAAAGACCTAAGGCTTCTCCACACAGCAAGGCATTTAGAGAGAAGATGAGGAGTTGATGGGAACCAGCTGAGATGGGGCTGAAGGAATGCTTGAAGTTTGAAGTGGAGGTAGGACAGGTATCCTGAAGGGGATCAGCAGTTACAACACAATTTCAATAGAGGGCGATGAGATAGACTTTGTGCTGGGCAAGACCAGTGGTGATGAGGGAATAGAGCTCCAGGGTGGGGAGCATTACCTTAGCATTCCAATCTATCAGTCGGTTTTCTGTGTCCAACACTCCCAGTTTAACGGATGTTGCCGTCTCACACCCCTGGTCAGACACCCTGTTATGCTTCAGCTCCTGGGTGATGGTTGGCGCTGTCCTTTTCTTGGGCTCTGGCCTCCTCATCGCGGCTGGTGGAAGCATCTGCGGGGAGCTCTGCCATCATATCCATCTCTCTGGGTGATGGCTGGCTGAACTCTGGGCTGGGCTGCATTTCATGTGCTGGAAGGACAGGAGTGGGGCTGGGGCTGACGATGTAATTCAGTCCATTATTCACCAGCACCCACTCCACATATGCAGCAAAATCATCCCAGGGTCCGCTCACTGGTAGGTGGGTCTTCATCTGCTCGCTCAGGCCGGTGTAATATATTTTATACTGAGTCAGTCGTGGAAGTCCTGAGTATGATCAGTCAGCGAACGGTCCCCCTGCTCCATGCACAGGAGTTTAACTGCGGGTAGGTCCATGTGCGAAAAAGGAAAACAAAACAAAATGCACACACAGGAACAAATGCCGCAACTTCGTCTAATTTCGATCCGGTCTTCTGTCAAAACTGTGTGGTAGAACACATGACGAGGAAGATGAAGATTCAAAACGGTCTTTAATTACATCCAAACAGGATATACAAGTAAACTCAGGGTAGCATAGACTTTCCATAGACAAGACCGGACAAACAAACACTAAAAACACAAGAACTTAAATCCTAGGATTAACAAGGAGAAGTAATGAGGACACAGCTGAACTTAATGACTAATCATAATCAATAACCATAGAAACTAAAGAGTGGCGGGAAACTACAACAAAAGAAACATGTGACTTAAGATAAACAAAGTCCAAACATAACAGAACAGTGACAATAACACACCTATACATTTGATACGTAGTCATTAAAATACACACATATGCAAAGAAGGCATGTGTCAGCTGGGACCAGCAGCTTCTCTCACCTTTGGAGCAACCTGTTCTCTCCTGCTGTCACCGCTGTCTGTCCTCCACGCATCACTTCACTTCTGGGTCAACATCAGCACACCTCCCACTCACCTCCAATCAAACACATGCATACACACACATCTAACACTAAGTTAAGTTAAGTTGTTCTTCAGGTGTGCTATATTAAAGTTGGTCAGGCGCACATCTGCTTGGTTACATTCTCCCTAATATCTTCCTTTGTGTTCAGCAGAACAAAGAAATGTATACAGGTTTGGGACAACCAGAGGGGGAGTAAATGATTTTTGGGTGAACTATCCCTTTAATACTATAGAATATTTTTATCTTAGTTAATTTGAACTTTTATATTTTAAGTTGTATGAATCAACATTATTTATAAGTTTATAATTACTTATAAAATTCAAGTCACCTTTATTTATATAGTGCTTTATACAATACAGATTGTTTCAAAGCAGCTTTACAGTGATAAGCAATGATGCAAACATAATTCTGCTGTAAAGCAGCTCTAAAAAGACAGTGTCATTGTTCAGCTGAAGTCAGTTCAATGTTGATTCAGTTCAGTTCAATAACGATGTAAATTTGATCAATTAATGAGTTCAATTCAGCTATAAAGCAGCGATGTCATCATACAGCTCAGTTCAGTCAAGTTAATAATACTAATGAATATTAAGTGTCTCCAACTTAGCAAGCCAAAAGGTGATAGTGGCAAGAAACCCAAAATCCAGGTGACAGAATGGAGAAAAAAAGAAACCAGGCTCAGTCGGTAGACCAGTTCTCCTCTGATCAACTGAGCAAACATGATGTGATTATGATTCCAGGCTGCATCACAAGCCAGATTGTGGAATAATATCATTCAAAATATTTCATCCAGCTCCTTCTGCTTGAAGAAAACATTAATTAATACTGTAAAACCATAATAAAATCATATGAGATCCTTCAAACAGTGTAAGAAGCTTCAGAATCTCGGTATAGTCACTAGTGAAGACTCTGAGACTACTATAAACACCTTGTAACAGCTTTCTCTGCATTCAGTGCCCTGTGAGCAACCGCAGTGGTGTCAGGATATATTCGGATGTATTTAATAGCAGAGGTGGGTGGTTGATGAAGTGGTGGCCATTTTAAGAGATCAGGCCAGAACATTGGTGTGAACAAGCCACTCATGCTTATGAAAAAAAGAACAAGAGCAGACGGAAACCTCCGGTCAGCCCCATCATAAGCTCTCGGCTGCCGCTCCATAGGCGAGTGGCCCATGCTCCAGTGCTTTTAAAACACTCTACCCTAGTCGGGCTGAAGAGGGCCGGGCACACACGTGGCTCTCTAGCTGCTGTATTTACAATCAGCTCTCGTTAGCTTTGCACACCAGCTCTCTCTCTATCTCACTGCCTCTCAGCCTGCCGGTCAATTATAATCAAATTGAACGAGCGGCGGAGGAGAGAGTTCAAATCTTGACCCCTCCTGTAGCACTGCCCGGAATCTTGATATGGGTGCTGGATTAAGAACACTACATGCATTGCTGAACAAGAGGATAGTTCGTAGGACGCCGGCATAAAGCAGTGGTTCTCAACTGGAGGGTTGTGACCTACAAATGGGTCACACGTCTGTTCTGATAGGGTCAGCTGAGGGAAAAACAATGGTAAATGCAAATAATAAATACAACTATTTAGTTTATCCCATATCTTTGCACTTCTAATAAAGTTCTATTGATTCTGAGATTTGCTAAAGATTACATTTTAACAGTGTGAGTCTTTTTAATAATGAGTCTTTTTGAAGATTAACTTTAAGTGAGTGTTGTTGTAGATGAAGGTCATCTAAATGAGAACAAAAAGCATGTACAATTAAAATTCTAATATTAAAAGATACAGATTAATTTAAAATGACCATGTGACACTGAACACTGCTAAAAAATCTGCTTTAAATTGTAATTACATTTCACTATATTACTGTTTTTACTTGATTTTTTAGATCAAATAATAAGTATATTCAAGTGTGCTATTAGTGTACTTCTTTTAAACTAAAATAAAGTATACTTTCAGTCTAATTTTATGTACTTCTCAGAAATATAATTACACTTAAGTATACTTGACTGATACTGACAGAAAAGTCTAAGATTATATGGCCTATACTTGTACTCAATCTTTTGATCGAGATGTACTTAAAAAGTATAATTAAGTATTCTAAGTTACTTGGCTTGTAGTTGTGTTTACTCTTTTGAGTGAGTAGCCTATTAATTTATTTATTTATTTATTTTGCATAGTGTTACATACTGTCTTGTAAAGTTACATTGTTTGAAAATATTGATTTATTAAGAAAACACATATGTTCCTAATTCTGAGTATGTAAATGTTTGTGTAGTCCACTGGAAGTGTGCATAGGAATTTACTTCAAATCCACTTAAAGTTATTTCAAGTAAAAATTAATACCTAAATAGGAACATGGTAGTATACTTAAAAAGCAAAAATAACGTATAACTAGTAAACTATAGGTATGATGTTAAATTCACTTAAAGAACTTGTAGATACTAGTAGTTTACAGAGAGTATACTTTAAAATGTACTTTCTTAATCTATAAAAACATGTGCTACAAATATTTAACTAGTAAACTATCAGTATACATTTAAGTTCACTTATAGTAGTTGCAGTACAAACGAAAAACGCACTTACGTACTCAAAGTTTACTACTGTTACACTTAAAATATACTTAAAAGTATACTTAAAGGTACAATTTGTGAATATTTTTTTCCGCTAGAGGTCGCTAGAAGCCTATTCAAAACAAAGGCGTAGTTTGATGACGCCAAGCTTTAGAGCGTAAACTTGGGACATGTGGTCTCCATCTCAACGGACGGTGCAAAAGAATAGGGATTGGAGTTTGGAAGAACTCATGTTCATGGATGCGATTATTAACGTTACTGTAGTATGAAGCAGAGCAGGACCGAGTGTTGCGGGAGCTGAACGAGGAGCTGGAGCGATTGATCAATACATGCCTCACGAGCAGCGGGACTTTTATTATGACACAGTCGCCGGCGCCGCTTCCGCTTTTCTGGTCATGAGTTTACAGGAGCTGTCCTTGTCGACAGAACCAGCGGCAGATGGTAAACCGTAATTATGTTCCATAAATAAGTAACACAATCCACCATAAAACGTGGAACAACAAGGAACAAGGAACTGCTTGAAGCAAGCTAGTGGTTTGCTGGACGCTAGACACTACTTCCGCATTTGTCCACGGCACTGTTGTCATGTGGTTTCTACATCAGTAAAGGCGGTAACAAAGGGAACTGACGTCATTGACAGGCGACTGCACTGCCCCGTGTCACTGTTTAAAATGGGAATTTCCTCATGATTTACAAGTAGTTGAAAACATTAGAGATATTGTTTGTAATCAGCTGGACAAAATATATAACACTAGCCTAGTGGTTTTTGGATATTTTACTGCAAAAATTTTACATATTGTACCTTTAAATATACTTAAAAGTTACTTTGAGTAGAACAAACTTAAATGAAATTAGTTCAGTCAAATCAACTTTTATGAGTATTTAGCACTTTCTTTTTCTTTCAAGTTCACAGAAGTGATATATGTCAAGTAAACTGAACTATTTAATTGTTTTGAGTTTTATGAACTTTTTTCTTTTAATTTAGACAAACTTATGTTTAACTGAAACTGGGCTGGGATTTCTATTTCTCAGCATGCTTTGTCCATGGCACTCGAAAGAAATAGTAAATGCTAAAAGTGTTATATAATGCTTTCTTTTTGTGCACGATTAATGTTGAGTGGAAGATTTAGTAGTGATTAATGTTTTATTATGCTAATTGAGAAGCGTTTTTGTTAATGTGGGTTTTTGGAGAGTTACCATCATGCTGACAAGTGGTGCATGCAGATTGGTTTGAGAGCAAGTATGTTAAATGCTATACATTGCTGTATTTATTCAGTATGTACTATACCATGCTATTGTTAACATGTTAGCAAGTTAGCATTTTCTGAATTAGCTTGTTATAGGTAGCTAAGTTTACACTAATAAAAATGTTTACATTGAGGCACATGATCATTTTTGTTACGGTATGCTGGTGTAGAGAAGAGGCAGATACGGATTTCCACAAACAATAGATGATCTTTAATAAACACAGGCAGAGTTCACCGAACATACACATTAACACAACAGAGAACGGACGAGGAGTGAAGGGAGTGAGTGCAATATAAAGGGAGTGCTAACAATAGAGTCCAGGTGCAGGTGATGAGTGATGATGAGGAACTGACGAGGGAAGTGAGTGCAGGTGTGGAGAACAGGAGGATTCTGGGAAATGGAGTCCAGGGAAACAAGGGATCTGTAACAGTACCTCCCCCTCCCGGTAGGCGCGTCCTCGCGCCGTAGATGTAACAACCGGGAGGGGGGCGGGCGCCCTGGAGACCTCAAACCGGAGCAGGGGAAGGAGTAAACTGGAGTGGAGGTCTCCAGGGCAGGTCCAAAAACCATGGTGGGTCAGGAGCCGTGGGCAGCCATGGGGGGTCAGGGGTTGAAGGCAGCCATGGCGGGTCAGGAGCCGTGGGCAGCCATGGCGGGTCAGGGGTTGAAGGCAGCCATGGCGGGTCAGGAGCCGAAGGCAGCCATGGCGGGTCAGGTGCAGCGGGCAGCCATGGCGGGTCAGGTGCAGCGGGCAGACATGCAGCGGGCATACATGGCGGGTCAGGTGCAGCGGGCAGCCATGGCGGGTCAGGTGCAGCGGGCAGCCATGGCGGGTCAGGAGCCGAAGCCTTCGAGGCGTTGAGCCCAGGCGTCGCTGAAGGACTGGCGGGTGATGGCGGAACCGAAGGCTCCGCCGACCGAAGCGCAGCCGGGGCTCCAGAAGGCCGCAGTTGAACACAGACGACAGACAACAAAGTGAACACTAGGGGGAGTGAGGAAGCCAACTGGAAGCGAGGGACGGAGGGACGGAGCGGAGACGGAGGAGTGCAGTCCAGAGGGGAAGGCAGGCTGACGAGGGACCAAGGTGTGAACGGGGGCAGGATGGAGACTTGTGAGGCTGGAGGACTGATGGGCAACGGTGGAGCAGAGGGAGGTTGGAGCCAGGGTGTAGGTAATCGCCCAGAGGTCCGAGGTGGAGATCTGGGCGAGGGGGCTTGAGGTGAAGGTTCAGTGAAGACAGACATGGGAGGCGGGAGAGGGAGGCAGGGAGGGAAAACAGTCTTTGGGCTGGAGGGTTCAAAAACACAGTTCATAGGAGCAGTAGGTTCGGCGGCGGCGGCGGCTGGAGCGGCTGGCTCGGCGGCGGCGGCTGGAGCGGCTGGCTCGGCGGCTGGAGCGGCTGGCTCGGCGGCGGCGGCTGGAGCGGTTGGCTCGGCGGCGGCGGCTGGAGCGGCTGGCTCGGCGGCGGCGGCTGGAGCGGCTGGCTCGGCGGCGGCGGCTGGAGCTGAGGGCTCGTAGGCGGCGGCTGGAGCTGAGGGCTCGTAGGCGGCGGCTGGAGCTGAGGGCTCGTAGGCGGCGGCTGGAGCTGAGGGCTCGTAGGCGTCGGAGACTGGAGAACTTTGCTCGGCGGCGGAGACTGGAGAACTTTGCTCGGCGGCGGAGACTGGAGAACTTTGCTCGGCGGCGGAGACTGGAGAACTTTGCTCGGCGGCGGAGACTGGAGAACTTTGCTCGGCGGCGGAGACTGGAGAACTTTGCTCGGCGGCGGAGACTGGGGTTGAGGGCCATTTCATCCCCTCAAATACAATTAAAATCCCCACAGGCACTGGAGCTGGCTCTGTGGGGACTGGAGCTGGCTCTGGAGATACTGGAGCTGGCTCTGGAGATACTGGAGCGGGCTCTGGAGATACTGGAGCGGGCTCTGGAGATACTGGAGCGGGCTCTGGAGATACTGGAGCGGGCTCTGGAGATACTGGAGCGGGCTCTGGTGACACTGGAGCGGGCTCTGGAGACATTGGGGCCGCTTTCTTCCTCCTCCTCCGCTTACTGGGCCCAGTAGCGGAATATGGGTCCAGCCTGGGGCAGGCAGGGAGTTCGCTGGAGCGGTGTGCGGAGGAAGCCGGAGGTTGACTAACTGGCCCGGCCAACCGTGTTTCTGGATGGACCGGACGACAACACTGATCCTGAACCTCTTCTACCAAGAATTTGGAGCCATTCAACCACAAAATTAAATTGATAGTATCGCTTAAGGAGAAACAAAAAACAGGTTCATCAAAACGGATAGTGTCGTCATCCAATCCATCCAAAAACAGGGAGATCAACTGAGCGTCGGGCCAGTTAGACAAGTAAGCAAGCTCCACGAACTCCTCCACATACCTCTCCAGCGAACGTCCTACCTGCAGGAGCCCGATAATGCGTTCGCTGGCTGTTAGAAGAGTGAGAGGCGCTGGAGGAGCAGGAGCCAGGGAGCTGGTGGAAGTCTCCATTTTTTTTTTGTGGAAAATCCAAAGTTTTTGGTCCGTTCTTCTGTTACGGTATGCTGGTGTAGAGAAGAGGCAGATACGGATTTCCACAAACAATAGATGATCTTTAATAAACACAGGCAGAGTTCACCGAACATACACATTAACACAACAGAGAACGGACGAGGAGTGAAGGGAGTGAGTGCAATATAAAGGGAGTGCTAACAATAGAGTCCAGGTGCAGGTGATGAGTGATGATGAGGAACTGACGAGGGAAGTGAGTGCAGGTGTGGAGAACAGGAGGATTCTGGGAAATGGAGTCCAGGGAAACAAGGGATCTGTAACAATTTTAAGTTAAATATGAATTAGTGTACTCAAATATTTCAAGTTAAGAACAATTAAAATGTATGAGTACAAATTAAAAGTATGCTAGTCCTGCTTACTTAAACTTTGAAATTCTTAACTTAAAATTTGAGGCAACTGATTGCCTTAATTCTTTTGAGTTTTGCCAACTTATTCGGGTTTACAGTGTACATAAAGTATACTTAAAAATATACTTGAACTTTACTTATGTATAGCCTACTTAATAAAAATGAACTTGAAGTATACTTGTTTTTTGTAACGGATAAAATACTTTTTTCAAAAACATTTAAAAAACCTTACTGAAACCCAAACTTTTGAACGGTAGCATTAACATGCAGGTTGTGTGAACTGCCTTCATCTTCAAATCATGAACAACAATCTGCAAAGTAAAAGGAAATACGACCCAAACTACATTAAATATGTGTTTTGTGCAGTGAAATAAATAGCAACTGAGAACCACTGACATATACTAGTATCAGCCCAAAACCACGTTCTCTTAATATTGCAGGGTACGTACAGGGTTTCATCAGCCGTCAACTACACAAATGTGGTTCGGAAAACATCTGGAGCATTCAAGAACCCATTTTCTTTGGAGCGACATCGGTGTCGAATCATTCAGAGCTCTGTACAGCTGGAGGGCTGAGCTGGTATTGACATGGCTGCTGTTACTTACAAAAGAAAACGCTTCTCTTGCATTCAGTGGAGCATCAGGCTCCTGTGCTGTTAACGCTGAGCGCAGAGTATCTCATTCAGACCTTCACTTCAGCTCATGCCTTGCAAATGTAATCAAGATCCATTCGCTCGCTCGCTCGCTACTTCCTGCGCATATACTGACACATACGTGCAGAATCCAACAGCCGATATATCATCACACCTCAGCCGTCTTCGTAAGACAAATGGAGATACAGGGAGCAGTGAAAAAGTGCTGGAAGAAGTGTGTTAAAACAAGAGGGATGTGACTTTTTATGTTGGGAAGAGAGTTAGAATAAGGAACCGGCATTAAAAATTCCTCATGAGAGATTTTTCTTCATTCTTTTATACCTCAGTATCCGTCAGTCTGGAAGGCATTTGGATCCAGTTCAAGCATGCACAGCGACCCGTTTTACATGCATGCACACATACACACACACTCCTTTACAAATGGCAGGTGGAATTCTGCATGCATGGCTGGGCCTCTTGGCTGCAGCAGCGGTTGCTAGGCGACAGCAGAGGGGAGCTGACATTAGGAAAGCAAATTGACCACAGGAGGGCTAATCTAGCATGAAACAGCATCTGGCCAGCCACTCTCCATCACTGGGCCCCTGTCGGGGGGTGGGACACACCCAGCTACCCCAGAATGCTAAAGCCTCTGTCAGCGAGCAGTGAAAGAGTCCTACCATACCACGTGATCAGAAACCATACTGGGCCACGTGTCGATGCTCCATTGCTAAACAGAGGCTTTCTGGACCAGGGATTCTCAGACCCGGATGATTTGAGTTTACAGTTTGTTGCTTCAAGCTGTGCAGCACAGCTGATATGAGTCTGAATTTGTTGTGTCTGGCAGTAGAGAGCGGTTACATTCTGATGTTGTGTGTCTGTATGTGTATTAGGGTTACAGACATCATAACAGTTTCATTCTGTCATTCATCTATAAATCAAATCCAGATGGGATGTTTAAAGTGCCCCTATTATGGATTTTTGAAAATTACCTTTCATGTAGAGTATAACACAGCTCTAAGTGAATGAAAACATCCTACAAAGTTTTAAATCTGAAAGTGCACCCTATGTAAAGTTATTGTATTGAGTCGACTCTGAATCAATTAAACGAGTCGTTTGTAAAACAAATCTTAAGCCGTTTTGTTGTGACGTCACAATGAAACATTAGCATATTGCCCGCCCACTTATTACGCGCACAGACGCCAGGGAAAACTTGAAACCCGGACCTTGTGCTGTATGTTCCCGTCATTTTACTGACGACTGCTTCTTCAACCTAAATGTGTTCAACAAGGGATTCGCAGGCCGGTTGTTATTGAAGGATGGGTCAGTACCCAGTTTATTTGGACAACCTCACAACCTGTAAGTACGATTAATAATTGTTGCCACGTTTGTCAGACTGTTTTGTAGGAAAGAATGTAATTATAATTCTCACAGAGAAAATCATTTAAAATAGTTATGTTTTTAAGGAGCCAAGATATAAAACTGCCCGTAAACAAAAAGACTCACCTGTTCTGATGTGCAATCCAACTGAAACAGCACAAGTCTATATGTCCTCAAGTAAAAAAGTAAAAGCTTGTAGGTCTCCGGCTAACCAGCTAACAGAAATATGTGTTCACTCGCAATTGTCTAGAAATGTGTCAAATGTTTTTTTGTTGTTACCGGAGTTATGATAAATAATAGATCAATACATTGGTGTACAGTACAACTGCAGTGCTTTATCAATACATTTCTGCGATGGGTTAACACATATACCATGACTGTTTGGGTGTTTACCACCGAGCTGTGAGCTAGGTTTGCTAACATAAACACAAAACAACTTAATTCCTCTCTGAGTAAAGACTCAGATCAATACAAATGTTTTTAGAACAGAGCAGAGCACAATCATTATTATAATATAATGTAAGTGATGCAAGCACTGTATTGTACTCGTGTTAACCAGCAGAAGTCATCTGACCAATCACCTCAGATTAGCCTCACGCAAACAAGTGGTTCGGCAAAAGGGATTGTTGAGCGAATCGTTTAGGAGTCATTGAGCAAGTAAGGGAAAAAAAATGCATATTATAAGACTATTAAAGTGTTTTTTGAGCTTGCATGCTTTTAAACCTGTTGTTGGGGACTTTAAAATGCCACTAATAGGGGCACTTTAACAAAATTAACACTCAAATGGTTTCTGTATTCTAGGGATACACACATTTCAGGACATGGCATCATATCATATGGCATCATCATAATGTTCATATCTTCTACAAGTTTTTTTTTTTTTGAGAGATACATAAGCAATACTTTCAAATGAAACATAATTATTTGAGTTAAAATGTTTTGGAAAATAGGAGTAAATTAAATTCTCTGAGGTATTTCATGTCCCTTTCCATTTAAAGGTTAAAGTCATTTGTGGAATTTAATTATCTAAGCTCAACAAGTATGAAATATTGGGAAATAATATGAAAAATATGAAGCAATTTGCACATATATTCTGCTACATGAGTTGTCCAAATGAATTACTGAACCCAGCATTTTTTTCTTTCCTTAGACTGTAACTCAGTTATCTCAGTTAATTCAGTTATTGAATCTATTGACAGCCCTGTTGTATGTTCTATAATTAAAGTATGCAAACATTCCTCCAACATTTACACATTTTTATTCTGTGTAAGTCAGATTTGATCCATAGTATTTGTCTCTGTTTTGCACATATTTACACTTAAACACCTAAATTAAGTTCCTAATCAACATTTTTGTTGCCACATTTTTTACATTTACATCTTTGCCTTTGCATCAAATACTCTTTAACGAAATACTAAATATTACAATACTAAACATTTAATCTCAGAATTGTTTTAGTTGGGTTCGGCAATTCCTTTGGGCTATATGTCAAGTTTAGGCTTACAACCAAGGTTGCTTACACATCCGTGTTATTCACTTCATTTGCTTCTGATTTTAGGGATAACTTATGGGTAGCTTTAGGGGACAGGATATCGTTAGTACTACAATTCCGGACAGAAATGCTGTTCCAGGATCAACAAAATATGTTGATCCAGGAATATGTCTTACTTGGCAAAATCA
Source organism: Chanodichthys erythropterus (assembly GCF_024489055.1). NCBI lineage: Eukaryota > Metazoa > Chordata > Actinopteri > Cypriniformes > Xenocyprididae > Chanodichthys > Chanodichthys erythropterus. The sequence goes on from NC_090229.1 coordinate 12,363,450, forward strand.
GTGACCATATACATACATACAAGGTACATTTAGGGAACAGGACTTGTTGTGCGCACACACACACACACACACACACACACACACACAAACAGAATCAATGCAAATAACGTCACCATGGTGATATATTTAAATCAATCAACTATCAACTATCTAATACAAATTGTTTTCAAGACATGCATACTATATATGATAAATGCAGCACTTGCCGGATTTGTGACAGCTCCATGAACTTAAAGGCACAAAATGTAAGATTTTTGAATTAAAATGTCCAAAAACCACCAGAACAGTGTTATATATTTTGTTGACTTGTGTACTTACATTATCCCAAATGTTTCCAAGAATGTTTAAATCCAGAGAAATAAGCAATTTTAACCAGGACCGTGTGTTGCCTATCAATGACATAATACCCGCAATTTACCCTCCATTTTCCGGTATTTTGTAGAAACCATGGAAACAACAAAGACGTTTTAATATTGTAAGGGTGGACCTCCTAGGGGAGGGTCCAGGCTGTAGGGTTGCCGAGCGACTAAAGAAATGTTATCAGCAAGATGGTAGAAAACTGTACATTTCTTGTCTATTACCACCCACTGCAACTTATACCAACAACGGAAATAAGCTCAGTTATTATAAAAAAAAAAAATATGGGAGAGCGTTGCTATAGTGTGACAATATTGTATTGCAATAGGGAGCACATTAATGTTAATACTAAATCAACTAGTTAGCACAAATAATTTGTAATTGAAAGGGTTTAATGGCAATATCTGACTATGGTTACACTTAAAATAATTACAAAATAGATGTATGAGATGCTAAAAACATATACCATTAATCGTAGCCAGCATTTATGTAAAAAGTTGCCTGAGAGATAGAGAGAGAGTGAAAGAGAGAGAGAGAGGACCAGAGAGTGCCCAAGAAAAGCCAAGAATCCAAGAGACAGAGCAACAGTTACAATCTTCTTTTATCCCTTCCTTGACCACGTGACTGAAACCCTAATGTGAGACATTCAAACTGACCAATCAGAAGATCAAAACTTCCCCCACTGTACTAAAGGTGTGACAATTTGTAGACCCCCGATGTACACACATCTTGGCCTACAGGGCTGGATCACTATCAACACATTTGAGTCTTCCAAATGGCCCTTGTAGCAAGAGAGAGGGGGTTGAAACAGTGAAGCAAATGTCTTTGTTCATTTTAAAATATCTTTAGATATTTTCAATCATACAATATATTATGTTCATCGACAGAAAACTAATCGTTATATAGCTCAACACAGTAAGTCTTATTGTTTAAATCTTAATTTACAGCGAGTACCATGTTTTACCATGACTAACATCAATCTACTGCAGTGTGCAACAAGTGTCTCATAGCAGCCGCCGAGCGAACGCACAGAGTAGCATTATAACAACTTTCAACACACAAATGTATCTAATGTATAATAAAACAGTGCCGCATTATCCCACATACTCATGAGCGGAAGAAGCGGAAGCGCTCGTCTGCGTCATAATAAAAAGCTCCACTGCTCTCGAGCCGTGTCATGTCTCGTGCTTGTCTCTCATAAGCAACCGCTCCAGCGGCCTTGTTCCGCTCCAACGGTTTTCAGCCACACCCTGCTTCATACTACAGTAATGTTAATAAATCTTAATTACATTAGCTCATCTATGAATATCATTTCTGACAACACCTCCCATGGTTCCGCAAAATCAAGGTGTCATCAAGCCACACCTTTGTTTTGAATAAGTGACTTCTAGAGGCGAAAACTACTAGCGTGCCTCTAAACACTCTCACAGAGACCCTGGGCCATCCTTACTGTTGAGAGAAAACTGATTGTCTGTTTATTGTCCTGTATATGCATACAGGAGTGGACAGGTTAATTTGAGCATCCCAAAAAGTATGTGTGAATCTGCCTTTTTTGTTACAAGTGATCATTGGCGTAGGCGCATGTGTGTGTGTGTCTGAGTGGCTAAGGACTGCACTCTGAGCCAGAGAGCTCACACAGTTCATAGACAGAGAGAAAGAGAGGGAGGAAAGGCAGGCTCTAATGAGGGACTAGCTCTACCTCCATGACAAAACAACTCACTGTAATGATGTGGTGGGCTTCCCTGGCTGCTCCTGCTGGGTAGGGGGTCTCCTTCCAGTCAAAACACAGCCTGGATAATCACAGGTCATCACACCAACGCCCCACAGCCTAACAAAGCTCTCCAATCAGCCTCCCATTACCTCTATTAAAGGCCTTCTGTAATAACATTAGACAACGTCTCTGAGCCTTATCTGCTCGGCTTTACATATCCAATAATTACAGCGCAAGGGAGTGGAGGGGGCAACAATGTTTTAAGAGCACTGTTGGGTCAGTACGGTTACATAATTTTGTTTTACCGGCACAATGCAAAGTTCAAGACTGTCATTTACTAGCTTAAGATATAGGCTTAAGTAATCTCAAGTATCCAAACATTGCTGCTAATTCTGGATGTGAATTTATGTTGCTGATGAATCAGACAACTGTTTGAAGTATGACTACATTTGAGGCATGCCTGCATTTAATTTATGCTTAAGAACAAAATAATGTTAACCGCAGGCTTTGTTTTATTTTTTTTTTAAAAATCCAAAACTGCTATTCTAAGAACAATAATGGAGCCAATCAGTATCAGTAAGACCAGCTTCTGTTACACTACGATTCTAAATTTTATAATGCTTTAGATTCTGCCCAAAGCACATTATTCTGGCCACAACTACTACATTGCATCAGCAACATTAATGAAACTGTGAGCTGAAACGAGAAGAACCTGCCAAACTGAAGTAACAACCTGTCAATAAAACAACAGGACTCACCGCTGACGCTGTCTTCTGAGGACAAAGCGGATCTCCAAGCCCAGATCGGTACTGACAGGATCCACTGGGCGTCTCACTTCAAGAGGTTTCGGTGCTGCAGATGACTAGATGTTTGGAGTAGTATGAATAGTGTAGTATGAATGAAGCACTATTTGCTGAGCCTTGAAAATGTGTTTGGTGAAATTTGATTTCATTTACATTACATTTATTCATTTAGCATCTGCTAAGTGAATTAATGTAACGTAAATGAAATCAGAAACGTAACACATGAATAATCATCACAATATAAATAATAAATATGTATTATATTAATGGCATTTGGTAGAAATAATAGCATTTATATATGCATCTGTCCGATTAGACAAAGGATTAAATTATTTAAAAACGTGATTGAGATCATTTCAAATCCTGCTAGCACTTTTTTCTTTTCATAATTTAAAACCTTGTAATATTAGTCAGAATAAGACCAAGCTGCAGAGATGGAAAAGACTAAAAATTGAAATTTATGTTTTAAATGATTTTCATTGGTCTTTGACCACCATAATATATTCTTGTACAAAGTCCTCAATTTACAGCAATTACTGTCGTTTGACAATTTTTCCTATGCCTTCATTACAAAAGACATCCTTTAGACGATATTCAAATCATATCTGATTTAATTAAGCTGTCTCACATGCGCATCAGATTATTACATTTAAATCACAGATAACTCATTCTCTGCATGAAGTATTAAGTTGTTTTTATGCCTTGCTGACAGTTTTTCATTGTTCTCATATCAAAAACAATGGAAAATTAATGTCAATCACAATTTACCTTTCAAGGCTTTAATTAATTGAAATACTGGAAACAAAATGTAAATCTTTCATCTATTATCCAGAGAAAAGTTCTTTATTTTCCCACCATAAACTCTTTGTTCTTTTGAAGTTCTCTAAACAATGGCATACACGGAAAACGGCAGAAAAGCGCTAAAGAAATAATTGAGCCAAATATGAAAATTCTATCAAATATTATTCATCCTCATGCTCTTTTGAACCTGTATGGATTTCTATTTTCAGTGCAACACAAAAGGAGAAATTCTAAAACCTGTGCAGGTCAATCGTTTCCATTAAATTACAATTAATGAGGACTTAAGCTTTCATGCTACAAAAAGACCAGATACTGCTCTGGAAAATACTGAATTTCCAATGACATGAGGGTGAGAAACTTTTTTTTTTTTTTTTTTTTTGCTGAACTATCCCTTTAATGAAAAGTTGTCAGACTTTCCAAGAGTCTGCAGGGATATCTATTATCAAAATAGTTATTAAGACTACATTCTTGAGCTCTCTGCTTTCCATTCATTAACCTGCAGCACCCACCTGAGAATGTGAGAGGATGCCACACCCCCTTTAAAGAGATATTTCACCCAAACATGAACATTCTGTCATCATTTACTCACCCTCAAGTTGTTCCAAACCTGAGTTTCTTTCTTCTGTTGAACACAAAAGAAGATATTTTGAAGAATGTTGGTAACCAGACAGTTGATGGTAGCCATTAGGGGCTTTAGCACCGGAGGAACCTTTGCCGATAGTTCCTAGTACCCGGATTTTTCCATGTTCGCACTGCAGGAACTAAGAACAATTTTAGTTCTAGGAACTCTTTGGGGGAACTAAATTAGCTCCTTCTTCCATAGTATTTCTTTTATGGAAGTCAGTGGCTATTGTCAACTGTCTGGTTGGCCCCTTTAACTGAGCAAACAGGTGAGTCATACCCTCTTGATCAGACCCATGTGATGCTGACTGACTGTGAATCCTATTCTTGTGCATGCAGACTTAGTCAAATGTTCCATGTTTGTGTTATGGCAGTGACGGCAGAGCTTTGGTTTTGATTCTCCACTCGTTGAACGTCATGTAGATTGACCTTGCTAATGCCAGGCTTGTAGGGGAATCACTACACAGCTTGTTACTAAAGCATTTGGTCTCATTAAACACACACTAATTAATGATTAACATCAAATCATGTTTGAAGGCCATGTTCTAATCCCTTGAGGGGAGTGAGGAGGCTGCGCAACATTCTGAAATATCTCTTCCAAAAAAAAAAAAAAAAAAACCATCACACAGAGATGGAAACTCAAGCTCGAGAAATCAGTCTCATGAAAGTTCATAAATAAACTGTCTTGAGACTCGACTTCAACGCTATTTGGAAGGAATTATATTTCTAAATGATATTTGAGGGACAATTATTAGCACAGGATGTCACAGAAGTCATGGGCTCAATGCATACATCACAAAGCCCATTTTAAATAAGTAATTTAGTAAAATACTATTATCATCATGTATATAATGACCAAGAAGGAATTGATTAAGGAGAAGATCATACCATATGCTGCTACTCCATTGGCAGTTTCCATGATCTGACTCTCCTCACTGATTCTCTTTTTAAATCGGATGAGATGCCAGCAGAACCTGAAACACCGAATGTTATTTTTACCCAGAGAGTTGGCAAAAATGTTTCAGTCTATAATGAAAGTTCAGGTAGTTCAATGAAAAATAGAGGTTCAGTTAAAGTATTAAAGGAAGTTCAAAATAACTAACCAAATTCATAAAAGAAAAAATACAAATTTACCTGGCATCTTCTTACAAAACTAGTCCATCCAAATAGGTCTTCAGACAGCAAATTAGAGACTAGTGAACACCATGCACTTCTGTATTCAACAGTAGTGTTTCAGCTCCATAGTTTCAAATAGTTTAATGACCTACAGACATTGATGTGCAGACAAGCATGCATTCTGTGTTTTAAAAACTGCTTGTAGCTCAAACAGTAGATGTATAATCAAATGTATACTTTGAATTCAATGTCACCTTGGATGAATTGCTAATAAATATGCAAAATGCTAATATAACAGAATTATACAATGATAAGGACATGAAGAAAAACAGATTCGGGTTACCATAGTTACCCATTCATTTACTATGGGGAAAACAAAGAGAAATATCCTATTGTGTGCACAATCTGCACATGCAACCTGAAACCTGCAATATGTTTAACTAAAGGGAACTGACTTTACTCATAACAAAAGACCTTGTGAACATTCCGCTGAACTGAACAATCGAAAAGCATGTGCAAAGTCAGATCAACAGGTACACAAACAGAGACACACAACATCATAAACAGCAAATGAGCATTTTGTGGGTGCTAATTGGAGCATGCAAAAAACCATCAACAATGCGAGTGGATGAGTGGCCACTGGGGGCAGCGTGGAGCGCTCAAGGGGCCTCAGGGTCATTACGCCACTAATGGAGCCATATGGTCCGAAAACAAACAGAAAACAGCCATTTTCTCCTCAATAATAAGGTCATGGGATGCCTTTGCTTGTTTGGCTAGAGACCAGTGGGAAGTTATGAGAAAGATGAGACCATTTCAGCATGGTGTCTTGCGACGGTAAATGGATTTATTTTGTCGAAAGAGCCTTCGGCAAAGGCAAAAGTTAAGTCCTCTTGAGTCAAGAACAGAAAGAATCATGCAGATGGTGGTAATGTCAGTTTTAGGGCAAGAATACTTGCAAAATTTTGCATTTATGACTGTACTTAATAAAGAGTGCATGAAGGACAACATTTTTGATGACTATGAATTTGGCCCTGTCCCAAATGCCACACTTAATGTGTACTTACAGTCTTATGAACTTGTGATTGTCCGCTGTGTGCACTGGACTGTAGGGTGTCTAAGCAAATCATTTTGAAACTTATGTGAAATCTTACTAGGGAATTTAAAGACTCTCATGTCCAAAATGTACATTAAGGGACATACCCACTTTGGTTTCACTTTATTTTATAGTATGTGCACTTACTTTTACTGTACTGGGTAATATAAGGTAACTGCATGGGTTAATGTTAAGTTTAGGTGTAGGTTCAGATTTAGTACCTAGATATTACCTATAGTTATTGCAATTACAATAATAAGTACATAGTATGTACATGGGGAAAAGAACTGTAAAATAAAATGCTACCATAATTTGTAATAAATAAAGACACTTAATATTCAGTGATATTGATTTGACTGCACTGACACTACTGGATGAGAACAAAAGTTGAAGTGAACTGAGATGGATAATGACACTATTGTCTTCTGTGGAGCTACATTATAGCTGAATCTTTTAATAATTGATGAATTTTGCAACATTGACACTGGCATTGGCAGCATTAAACTCAAGCTGAATAACAACGCTATTGTCTTCAGATGTGCTTATTTTGAACTTGTTTCATAATTGATGAACTTTACACTACTGTCTTTTTAGAGCTGCTTTACAGCATAATTTGAATTTGTCTCATATTTGATGAAGTTTGTGTCATTGATTCTGTTATTTCCCTGTTTATTAGTGCGAAGCTGCTTTGAAACAATCTGTATTGTATAAAGCACTATATAAATGTGACTCGATTTAATTTGAATTATAGACGTAAAGAGGCAATATTTACATTTTTCCACAACTAGCAAAAACCTAGCTACAAAGATTGTTTGATATCATGATAGCATTTATATTATATAGATATAGATGTTTAAAAAAATACACCCGTCAAAGTGCTTACTTCAACTGCTTTGCCCCTTTGGAGGGAGTAGGGCATAGTGATGCTGACTTTCAAATGAAGTCCACCCAATGCCAGCATGAGAATGATGTCTCTCAAACGTCTCTCTGTGGGATTAGGGTCAATGAGCCAAACAGTGGTGAACACAAATGATCACAGCCTGACCACTGGCTGACTTTGATTCTCAGCCCCCAACTTTGAATTATTGCTGGTATCCAGCACTAGGTCAGAGAAAGCTGATTCACCACACTGTGACAACATACTCAGGTTGATCTATGTATTACATTTAGATTTCTGACACATTTTTTAAACACATTTCTAGACAAATAGGACTGTCAGAACACCAGTGAACCTATATGAACATACCTAAGAGCATGACTTTAATCTATTTCTAGTTTAAAGAAATAGTTCAACCAAAAATGAAAATTCTGTCATCATTTACTCACCCTCATGTCATTCCAAACCTGCGTGATTTTCTGTGGAAGACAAAAAGAAGGCTTTTTAGCAATTACTCCTGTCTTCAGTGTCGATACTTCAGAAATCCTTCTAATATACTGATTTGAAGCATTTCTTATTATCATATTAGTTCGATCTATGAATTAATCAACCAATTCACTCAAAAGATCTGATTCAAAAGAATCATTTGTTCTTTTCACGAATTGGACATTGCTTCTCTGCATCAAGGAGAACTATAGGTCAGATGCCAAGACTTTAAAGACTGGAATATAGACGTGTATGGACTACTTTTATGAAACTTTTGGATTTGAATGGTGGATTTTAAAGCTTGAAATACTCCAGTCTCAATTAAATGTAATTGAATTAAAACTCAAAAATCCTCTCCAGCTGGTTGCCTTAAACTTTTCAGTTTTCTCAATGTTTTTACAGTACATAAAAATTTGAAGGGGAGTTTTGAGAGGGTAAGTTCTTAAGACTTAGTTTTTGACTAGATTTGTTAGCTGAATTCAAACTGAATGAATAAAATAAACTTAAAATCTTTAAGTTGAGTTTACTCTAATGATCGACTAAACCAACACTAAAATATAAGTGAATTTAACTTAGTTTACAGTACTCATACTTATTGGTTTTAATACTTAAATGGTTTACGATTTCCTCGAATGGTTTGAGTTACCGTAATTTATCAGGATTTGCAGTGTAAATGATGACAGAATTTTCATTTTTAGGTAAACTATCCCTTTTACTTAAAGTCTTCTTGGCATTTTTTTTTTAAACTTACAGTTGCGCCAATCAAGAGTTTTACTCATTCGGGTGTTCTGTGATCAACTTACAGGGAATTTAATTTGTAGATGTATGGGGCTAATCCATCAAAAAGACAGTCACATGATCCCTCATAATGGTGTTCAAATTACCATTCCAAAACGCACAGAAAAAAGTGGACAATTTTGTGGATATTTCATTTCCCCAGTTCCAGCAGCTGTCATCTCCCTCACTCCATTACCCAGGCTTCCCTGTGCAAACCAATTGCCGCCATCCACCATTTAACCATACATTTGCAAGAAAGTGCCGTTCATCATGATGCCTGTGGATGGTGGGGAAAAACATGGAACGTAAAAAAAATGCCTTTGCACTATACAGATAAAAGAAATTAACATTTCAATATCATTTGCCATGCCTTTTCCTCTCCAGGGATCTCCTGTGTGGAGGAAAAGACTGAAGTGGTCTCAAAAAGTCACTCTGAAATCACCCAAGCTCTCGCACTCACCGTTTCTGCCTCCACCTCATCAAGGTGCCTGAAGGGGAAGCGTGGAAAACAGCCAAAACGAGTATTTAATATTCACGCCCAGATTGAGAGACGTTGTGGGTATTAGTCGAAGAGAACTTTGATGTGGCATTAAGCATGTGCTGAAAAATACATAGCTAAAAAAGCACACATGGCATCTATTTTTGTCTCTGTTTCTGGCTTCTCCTGTGCACACACCCTTCTTTGGAGAGGGAGTGAAAAGAAAAAGTCCCTTCACTCGACTTCTTTCCTCTTTTCAGGAATGTGTTGGGCCAGCTGGTGAGTTTTTGATGTGTTTCACTTTAATACCGACTCTGACTCCTCTCCTGGCTGAGATTCTCTCCCTTTCCTTCTCTTTATCTCTTGCGCTCGCTCTCTCTCTCTCTCTGTATGTCTGCCTCTCTTTCTATCCATCTCTCTCTTCCTCAACGCCCAACAAAATCCTTCTGGGTCCCAATTAAGACTCAAAGCTGCTGTTCTCTGTATGATAACAACACCAAGCGCTGACAACATGCTACCTGTCAACGAGAGCATCAACACCCGCCATCTGTTCCTGGGCAAATTGTCTTCATTATACACAAACTGCACAATACAACACACACACATTCACTCAATCATATATATGTATGTATGTATGTTTTATATTACATACATACCCTTGCAGATGTGCATAAATCAAATTACAAGCTAATCTCCCTTAAACTTTTTGCTCATTTATATGTTTTGGTTTTGTTTATTTGCATGATTTTTCTTGTTTTTATGTGTTGCTTTTTTCGAATTGTGAACTATAGGAAAACCCTCTTGATCTTGCTTCTTGATTGTTAATACAACAGCTAATTAAAATAGAGCCTGCTGTTGTAGGTAACCACATTTCCACTCACACCCTGTTACTCATAATGGTTTTGTCAGTCGGAGCAAATTATCCTGAGGAGGTGATGATAGATTTTCTTCTCTAATTAAAACACTTTTTTTTCTCACCGGTCTATTAATCAGAGGATAAAACTGCTTTGTCAGGAAATATAGAGGTACAGTCCTTTCCAAATGGGAACATTCACCTAGAGAGCATTTGGAGCGTGCATAGACGGATTTTTTTATCTTTTGCTAAGGATTATAGGCTAAATTGGTTTCATAAGACTCGTTTTACTGAATTTCATCCCTCTCTTACTTTTTCACAACACAAAAAGCGCTTACATATCCAATGGGACCGCAGCATACTGTTTGCACAGAATTAGCTGGATGCAGTGAGCAGAAATGTGGGATGTGACGGTTATTATGATTGTCAGCATTGTCATTCAGGTCCATCTGTGTTGCTTTATGTTGTTTAGCTCTGGGCAATGTGAGACGATAACAGAGTTAACTTTACCTTTACTACCGCTGTCACTCCACTCACAGATTCTCATTAGGTCTTATCTTAAGAGCTTCCAACACTGCAAACACAGCATGTGTGTGTGCGTGTTTTCCCTGTCGCACACACACTCTCGCTGGTAAAAGGCCCACAGGCATCGCTCATCCTGCGGCACTGACATAGTGCTACAGGAGGGCTAAATATAAACAGTGTGGGCAGCTTACCACACGGACGGCTTGCGCGACCATCTGAGGTGCATTATGGGTCTGATGGGCTGATGACAGGATCTCTGCTATCAGGCTGTGAGGGCCCACACTGTTTGAACGCGGTAACAGTGAGAGTCGGACGTGGGGAGTGGATGAGAGTGCTCTGGACTGGCTCACACTGAGAGAGTTAATGAGAACAGCACAGCCCCCAGCAGACGTGAGTTCAGCCGCCCAGTCATTTCTTCTCACTCGCTCGGTCAGCGCTGTTTAACCACTGTGTTTCTCAACTGCGTTTAGCCCCCTCTAAAAAATGCTCACCACAAAAGTGGCTTGGCAATGCTGAATCGTGTCAGATCTGCTCTGATGACTTTCAAAACCTTTGCATTTAATGCCCGGGTATATCATTACGCTCTTTCAAATGAAGCTCTCTAAATTGCTTGGTCAAAAAACTTATGAGCTGCCTACAGAGTCTACATATTATGGCGAGGCATCAGGGGTGGGAATCAGCAGGGACTTGGTGATACAAAATGATGTTGTTATCTGGCTCATGATAGTGTAATACTGGGACTCTCAGTGTATAGTTATTCAAAACTGGAACATATTGTGATATTTTACTCGCTCTAAAAAATAACTAAAACAACAAAAATTTACACAGTAAAATACTGTTTTCCTTTGAAACGGTAATATACCATAAAAACAATGCATTCTGGGTAATGTTTGTCATTTTAAGAAAAGAGACCTATTGGCTACTTTCTTGAAAACAATAAATAATATTACCATGAATGCATTGTAATATACTATACGTAGTAATTTACAGTAAAAACAATGCATTCTGTGTAATATTTGTCATTTTCAAGAAAGCATCCTATAGGCTACTTTGTCGAAAATTATAACAATTTATATTATATTATAACAAATATATATATATATATATATATATATACATAGTTTTTAGAGTATGTTTTGCATTCTCACTGCAGTTAAAATAATGTAAATTATAAATAAAATAAAAATATAAATAAAATAAAACTAGAAAATTCTAAATAAAATTGAAAACACAAAATACAATACTAAATAGAAAATAATTAAAATATATAAGTAAATATAAAACAAAAACTAAAATAAATTATATGCATGTAAATTAAATAAATTAAATAAAATCTTGTTAAAAATAAATACTAATAAACATTGCAATATATCACCCCAATCATAGGCACACTCCCAATGTTGTTGGGCCCAAAATTTAAGGTAGAATCGCATGGATCCCATCCCATCCTTGGAAGTATTGCGAAAGCTCTGGATGGATGAGGTAAAAGAAAAGTTGCTTATAAATACAAACTCGATTCCAAAAAATGTTGGGACACTGTACAAATTGTGAATAAAAAAGGAATGCAATAATTTACAAATCTCATAAACTTGTATTTTATTCACAATAGAATATGGATAACATATCAAATGTTGAAAGTGAGACATTTTGAAATGTCATGCCAAATATTGGCTCATTTTGGATTTCATGAGAGCTACACATTCCAAAAAAGTTGGGACAGGTAGCAATAAAAGGCTGGAAAAGTTAAATGTACATATAAGGAACAGCTGGAGGACTAATTTGCAACTTATTAGGTCAATTGGCAACATGATTGGGTATGAAAAGAGCCTCTCAGAGTGGCAGTGTCTCTCAGAAGTCAAGATGGTCAGAGGATCACCAATTCCCCCAATGCTGCAGCGAAAAATAGTGGAGCAATATCAGAAGGGAGTTTCTCAGAGAAAAATTGCAAAGAGTTTGAAGTTATCATCATCTACAGTGCATAATATCATCCAAAGATTCAGAGAATCTAGTACAATCTCTGTACGTAAGAGTCAAGGCCGGAAAACCATACTGGATGCCCGTGATCTTCGGGCCCTTAGACGGCACTGCATCACATACAGGAATGCTACTGTAATGGAAATCACAACATGGGCTCAGGAATACTTCCAGAAAGTGTCGGTGAACACAATCCACCGTGCCATTCGCTGTTGCCGGCTAAAACTCTATAGGTCAAAAAAGAAGCAATATATAAACATGATCCAGAAGCGCAGGTGTTTTCTCTGGGCCAAGGCTCATTTAAAATGGACTGTAGCAAAGTGGAAAACTGTTCTGTGGTCAGACTAATCAAAATTTGAAGTTCTTTTTGGAACACTGGGACGCCATGTCATCCGGACTAAAGAGAACAAGGACAACCCAAATTGTTATCAGCGCTCAGTTCAGAAGCCTGCATCTCTGATGGTATGGGGTTGCATGAGTGCATGTGGCATGGGCAGCTTACACATCTGGAAAGGCACCATCAATGCTGAAAGGTATATCCAAGTTCTAGAACAACATATGCTCCCATCCAGACGTCGTCTCTTTCAGGGAAGACCTTGCATTTTCCAACATGACAATTCCAGACCACATACTGCATCAATTACAACATCATGGCTGCATAGAAGAAGGATCCGGGTACTGAAATGGCCAGCCTGCAGTCCAGATCTTTCACCCATAGAAAACATTTGGTGCATCATAAAGAGGAATATGCGACAAAGAAGACCTAAGACAGTTGAGCAACTAGAAGCCTGTATTAGACAAGAATGGGACAACATTCCTATTCCTAAACTTGAGCAACTTGTCTCCTCAGTCCCCAGATGTTTGCAGACTGTTATAAAAAGAAGAGGGGATGCCACACAGTGGTAAACATGGCCTTGTCACAACTTTTTTGAGATGTGTTGATGCCATGAAATTTAAAATCAACTTATTTTTCCCTTAAAATTATAAATTTTCTCAGTTTAAAAATTTGATATGTCATCTATGTTGTATTCTGAATAAAATATTTAAATTTGAAACTTCCACATCATTGCATTCTGTTTTTATTCACAATTTGTACAGTGTCCCAACTTTTTTGGAATCGGGTTTGTAAAAATAATGATAGATCAGTGTAATCAAAAAGTGACTCTTTCTTCCCCAATATTTGTGTTGTGTTTCACAGTGTTAGTTTTGAAACATTCCAATGTCAAACTCAATTGAAATCTATTGAGTATCAAGTGTCCCATCATGTGAAGTTGTTGGCCATGTATGTAAAGTGTTGCAAATTGATCACTGATGTTCCATAACATTTAGGATGCTGAATTAGAAAGCAACTGCCTAGACAGACCATAGACAGTGAGGCAGCTCTCTAAGTTTTAGAACAGATCTAATGTCTAAGAAGGCAGAATCCATCAGAAACTGTCAAGTCAGGAACAGATAACCATTTTCCTCAGGAGAATGCTGCAAGTCGATGACAATTTATGAGTCACCTCAGTCTTTTTTTTATGATTTTGTTTTCACTTAATGCCATTACTTGGTGTTCCATGAAACCAGGCTTTTTGTCAGAGAGATGGCAACTATGTCATTGTGAAGAATGAATGAGTTTCCAACATTGGATATGTTTCTGGAGTTTTATAAGATTCTACTTGCTGTAAATTTATAAATGCACAGAAATCAAGACAGACCTTCTCTTTGACTTCTTTATTGCATGGGTTTTCAATCTGGGGTTTGTGCGCTGGAGTTTTGTGAAAAAATATTGCTTTGGAATGATTTTTATTGAGAATTGAACTGAAAATGTTTCTCTAATATTAGGGAGAAAGACAAAACTCTTATATTGGCTGGAAAAAACAAATGCTACTAATACAAATGTAAATATTATTCAAATTAAAATATAAATTGCTTTGGCTTAAGACACAATGGCAAATCAAATTTAATTCATTATTATTATATTTGGGGCATTAAAAAGTTTGAAAACCTCTTTTATTGGAAGTACAGTCTGTTCTCATAAAATAGGAAACAATTTAAAGTTAAACTCGTCACAGCGCTGAGATGAACTACCTACAGAAGAGTCATAACTCACAGAACAGATGAATGATTTCCACATTAATGATTAAAACACTGCACTCTTGTCGCAGACTCTTGGCTGGTGGATGGTGTTAAATGCATTCTCACTGCATTGCCGTAAGCAGGCTCTTGCGCCCGAGTCCCATCAGCAGTCGTGGTGCAGAGATGAATGGACTGAAATTCTCCCTCGGTATAATGTCATCTCTTCGCCCCATCTCTCTGCCTATAATCTCTGGCCCACAGGCCAGGTGAAGACCATCCTGCACGCAAACACCATGTCATACATTATGCATTACCGCACAGCTAATGCGTTCAAACATCGTCCGCTAGCCGCCCTTGTTATTGGAGACCTCCTCACTTGAGTAATGAGAGTCTCCGTGCCCAATGTCCCATACAGCAGACAATGACTGCGTTCAGAAAAGAGCAAAAAAGTGTTGAGGAGAGAGAAAGAGAGAGAGAGCACATCTGCCAGGCTCAGCCGTATGTTTCAGCCCTCCTTCACAGTGTCCTTGCAAATCTCTTAACTTTATTCCTTCTTAAATTCTTATTGTTCAGGAATTAGAAAAGCCATTCATAAAGTATGACCTTGTAATACATTCTACACTTGAGTTGTATAGGATGCTGTTTTATGCATGTGAAAAGAAAGAACTATTTTTGGTGCTTGAAACCTTTACTAATATAAGTACACTTTAGCGAAGGAAATAATGTCACAAAATAAGGCACCTTTAGATCTAATCGCTGATGACAGTGGATGAATTCTTCAGTTCTAAAGACGTCTGATTATGTAATCTGTCATTGATTTCTGACAACCTTACATGGTGCAGGGAACGAAATTGCAGATATTGCCATAAGGTCAAAGGTCCAAACAATTACTTGAGTGAAATAATGACAGAGACTCGTCTGGAATAGCAAGAGGACTGATATATTTGACTAATATTGATTGACAACTCTGACCAGCAGTCTGTTTGGAGTGTCAGACTCTCCTGAGCTAAAGCACAAACTCTACAGAAACAGCCCTAATCAAAGTCCTTTCTCATTACCAATCAAACTCTCATCTGCAGGCAAAACTGTCAAATGGATGTACCCAAATGTGTCATAAAAAATAAGAATAGAAGCTGAGGGAAGGAAAAAAATGTATGTGCTGACAATTTCATATTAAATGGAGGATTTGTGGCCCTTATGACTATCTCTAGGCTTGGGGACAGATATATTAAGGTCATTTGCTTTTAAAAAGTTGTTGAAATTTTGGGGCCCTTGTAGTTTAAGTTCCAATTATACACCAATCAGGCATAACATTATGACCACCTTCCTAATATTGTGTGGGTCCCACTTTTGCTGCCAAAACAGCCATGAACCGTCAAGGCATGGACTCCTCTAGACCCCTGAAGGTGTGCTGTGGTATTTGGCACTAAGATGTTAGCAGAAGATCCTTTAAGTCCTGTAAGTTGCAAGGTGGGGCCTCCATGGATCGGACTTGTTTGTTCAGCACATCCCATAGATCAGGGATGGACAACTCCGGTCCTGGAGGGCCAGTGTCCTGCAGAGTTTATCTCCATCCCTGATAAAAACTAGCTTGCCTATAACTTTCTACTAATCCTAAAGACCTTGATTAGCTGGTTCAGGTGTGTTTGATTAGGGTTGGAGCTAGACTTTGCTGGACACTGGCCCTCTAGGACTGGAGTTGTCCATCCCTGCCATAGATGCTCGATTGGATTGAGATCTGGGGAATTTGGAGGCCAAGTCAACACCTCAAACTCGTTGTTGTGCTCCTCAAACCATTCCTGAACCATTTTTCCTTTGTGGCAGGGCGCATTATCCTGCTGAAAGAGGCTACAGCCACCAGGGAATACAGTTTCCATGAAAGGGTGTACATGATCTGCAACAATGCTTAGGTAGGTGGTACGTGTGTCAAAGTAACATCCACATGGATGACAGGACCCAAGGTTTCCCAGCAGAACATTGTCCAAAGTATCACACTTGCCTTCTTCCCATAGTGCATACTGGTGCCATGTGTTCCTCAGGTAAGCGACACACATGCACCCGGTCAATCACATGATTCATCAGACCAGGCCACCTTCTTCCATTGCTCTGTGGTCCAGTTCTGATGCTCACATGCCCACTGTTGGCACTTTCGGCAGTGAACAGGGGTCAGCATGGGCACCCTGACTGGTCTGTTGCTATGCAGCCCCATACGCAACAAACTGAGATGCACTGTGTGGTCTGATACCTTTCTATCAGAACCAGCATTAACTTCCTGAGCAATTTGAGCTACAGTAGCTCATTTGTTGGATTGGACCACATGGGCCAGCCTCCGCTTCCCATGTGCATCAATTAGCCCATGATCCTGTCGTTGATTCACTGTTTCTTCCTTGGATCACTTTTGATAGATACTGACCACTGCAGACCAGGAACACCCCACAAGAGCTGCAGTTTTGGAGATGCTCTGAACCAGTTGTCTAGCCATCACAATTTGGCCCTTGTCAAACTCGCTCAAATCCTTACGCTTGCCCATTTTTCCTGCTTCTAACAACTTTGAGGACAAAATGTTCACTTGCTGCCTAATATATCCCACCCACTAACAGGTGCCGTGATGAAGAGATAATCAGTGTTATTCACTTCACCTGTCAGTTGTCATAATGTTATGCCTGATCAGTGTATTTGTATTCATTAAATTGATCAAAAGTGATGGTAATCACTTTTATAGTGTTACAAAAAATATTCTATTCATCAAAGAATCCTGAAAAATGTATCATAATTTACACAAAAATATTAAGCAGCACAACTGTTTTCAACATTGATAATAAATAGCTATACATTTTCAAAGAACTTATTTTTAACCTATTCAACTAACTGTTGCTTCCACGATTATCACTAAAATAATTCTTAAACAAAATGTTGACAAAAACAATGTCTATTTCTGATTAATGCAAAATATGACAATGTAGCACTTGCCTATGATAGTTCTATCAACTTACTGGATCATTTATCCTCCCATCAGACCATCTTTATTGTTGAGTTCTGCGGTTTGTATACTATATAAACAGATAATAATGCACAGATAAAATGCTGAGAACATTTGCAGCAAAGAAAGAAAACAAAAAAATGCCACGAGAACAATCAAGAGGATTCATTAGCGTGTGCCAGCCTTGGTTAAAATATATTACGACATGAATAATGAGCTAATCAAGCTAATAATCCATTAAACACCCTTTCAGCAGCTGTTGAAGATTCTGAATTTTGTGTTACAAAAACTGTAATCATTAATGCACAAGTAAATAAAATGTATAAATTAGCCACGCTGCGTCAAGTGATTGGGCTCTAGAACGCAATAATTAAGAAAAATATGTCTGCTTAAATAAATTTTCATATAATAAGGTTGACTGTCACACAGACAACGCAAACAAGCATTTCATCTCGACCAAAAACATAGATTAAGCATCTGTTTTCTATGGCAGAGAGTTTATACCACCTACTTAAATATAGAGTATAAAGCAATAGATATGTCCAGACACAAAACAATATCATACTACCACATAACCGTTCACTGCACAGTGGGGACACCTGGGACCCGGGCTGATCTGTGACAGCGTACCGGTAATAATTCACCAGCTAGTAAATGTAGGACCCTCGGTCTCCCATCTCAGGAGTCTCTCTTTACTGCCATGTCATAAAAGCACGGGTACATGTCATTGCAGAGGGATAAAATACTTTGTAGATGGCTGTAAAAAGCAGCAGAATGTCCTGAGGTTCCCCCCTCTTCCTTGCAGTCTGCGTTCATGGTGTTTTTTAATTAAAGGAAATGTACTGCAGTAAGCCTCCACTAGCTCACATACACCCACATTATTCCATCGCATCTACTACGGGGCTGTAAAGTTGCGGTTAATGTCTGGTTGTAGCTCAGTAGAGGGGAAATGGGAGGATACGGCACAGCTAGAAATGAAAAGCAGAAACACCATTTATTCCCCTCCGCCCCCTCGCCCCACTCTCCCCGTTTCCTTCTCTTTTCCTCTTGCGTTTGTCCAATCTCTGCAATCTGTCATCCGCTGGCATTTACAGTGCATTTCATTCACTCGTTCCTTAAGGACAATTGGTTTTCTCCCCTGATTCCATTAACATGAAGGCAAAGAGAAATGAGAACCGCACAGTGGCTGGAAGAACCCCACATTCACCACTCCACACGTACACAACACACTACACACGTGACGCAAAATGCCATGCCGCACAAAAGCATTCAAGTTCCTGAAAAAGAAATCACATTTTGAACCTGATCTTTTGCATTACACTGTAGATGAAAAGCCTCGTGAAGGTCAGGTTTGAATGCTAAAGAATGCCTCACACCTAAAGCACAGCCGGAGCAATTTCAATGCACCAATCACAGAGCACAGAGTTAGTTTCTTTACATTGGATAGGCCAACTTTTCTCTCAAACATGCAATGTTTATGGGGTCATTGCTGTTATGCAGCACCTTTTGAACTCTGTATAAGGATATGGCAGCTTTTTATGGAGCTTTTTTCAAACTTATACAACATAATGAAGAGCAAAGAATGTAGTTTGGCTGTAAAATCTCTCTCTTCCAGGCTTTTTGTAAAGATTAGTTCACCCAAAAATGAATTTTCTGTCATGAATTATTCACCCTCACCCGTTCCAAACCCGTAAGACCTTTGTTCAGCTTCAGAACACAAATTAAGATATTTTTGATGAAATCTGAGAGGTTTCTATCTCCCATAGAAAGCAACATAATTACCACATTCAAGGTCCAGAAAAGTATTGAAGACATTGTTAAAATAGTCAACGTGACCACAGTGGTTGGACCTTAATGTTATGAAGTGACAAGAATATTTTTTGTGTGCAAACACAAAACAAAAATAACAGCTCTTCTGTACCTTGTCAGTCTCCTATGCTGTTTATACTGTATTGGCAGGCAGTGCTTCCGTGTTCTACGTCAGAACACCGACTCTGTATTGGCCGTATTGTGATGCTGACGCAGGAGCCGGCCAATACTGAGTCGGCATTCGGACATAAACACAAAAGCGCTGCACTGCCTGTACTGTGTCAACTGCGTAGGAGACTGACATGGAAGAGAAGTGACTGTTGAATAAAATCATTATTTTTGTTTTGTTTTTGCACACAAAAAGTATTCTCGTCGCTTTATAACATTGAGGTTAAACCACTGTAGTCACGTGGACTATTTTAACAAAGTCTTTACTACTTTTCTGGACCATGAATGTGGTAATTTTGTTGCTTTTTGTGGGAGATTTAAAAAAATAAAAGCTCTCGGATTACATCAAAAATATCTTAATTTGTATTCCAAAGATGAATGAAGGTCTTATGGGTTTGGAATGACATGAGGGTGAGATATAAATGACAGAAATTTCATTTTTGGGTGAACTAATAATTTAAATATATTTCTTTCAAAATTTCTACTTTCATTTACATTAGTTAAAGCAGAACTATTTAACTTTTTTTACCTTCATAAATAGTTTTCTTAATCCTAACGATGGTTAATTGACTTGTAGTGGTGTGTTTGAGGCGAGCACTAAGCCTCTCTGGCACGTCTACACCAGAATAGAGTGCCCCAGGGATGATGCATTTTTGTAGGCAAAACCCGGAAGCGAGTTAGCATTTTAAGACTTCCGGTTCCAACGCCGTAAAGTCTATGGGTTTTTTGAATGGGTTTTTGCTAAATCGCCTGAAATAAGGTCTGTGGTTAACAAAGCCTCTAAATACTTTCACGTTTTGATCTATGACATAAAACACACCAGTTATAACTCACTTGTGATTTTTTTAACTTTTACTGTGTCTTAAAATCGGCGGTTGCTAACAAGTTGCTAAAAGGGACTACTTCCTTTGGCGGGAACTTTAGACGTCATCATTAAAAATGGGACATTTGGACAGCGTTTCTCATGAAAAAGTGGATAAGTATTCATACACAGCGCAGATCATAATCAGTGAGCATGTTTTTAAATAGAGTTGTTTTCTAAATAAGTTTGAGGAAGCTTGGTGGTGACGACGTTGATTTGCGACCATGGTGTGCTGTAGTCTGTTTATAGCCTACTGTTAGCCTTTTATATCTGACGACTTTATTTAGGCTTCAAAATCTATAAATGTTGTGTTAACTTGTAAAGATTATCTTGATAGACAAAACGTGTAAGTGTCATAACCCTTTGTTAAACACAGAGCTTATTTTCTGCGATTTTCCAAAAGTCTATGGGAAAAATGCATAGGCTTTCAACCGAGGGAACCTCATTTGTTAACATTTGTTAATGCATTAATTATCATGAACTAAAAATATACAAAATGTTTTTTACAGCATTTATTAACCTTTGTTAATGTTAGTTAATAGAAATGTTCATGTTCATGTAAGTTCACAGTGCATTAGCTAATGTTAAGACAACTTGATTTTACAAATGTATTAGTAAATGCTGAAATTAACATTAACTAATATAATTTGTTCATCGTTAGTTAGTTAATGTAAGTAATTAATGTTAACAAATGAAGCCTTAGTGTAAATTGTTACCAGTTTATTTTATATTTAATTTTATTTAAGCTTCATTTCAGTTAATGAAATCTATTTTTAATAGTTTTAGTAACAACACTGAACCAAATGCTAAATTCAACAATTACTTATGACCAATAAAATTGTGCTTCCACCATAAATCTTTGATACAGCCTGGTGTTCTTCTGCATTCGCTTCATAAATGCAATCACTACGACATAACGAAAAATGCCACAATCTTAGCCCGGATTTTATATTTACTTAAAAATATAATTACAATATACTTAAAATATTTAAGTTTGGTTGCATTATTTATAAAATATAAGTAAATTCTACTAATTTGTGGGTGTATTTGAATGTGTTAATAAATGTAAGTTAAATGCACTTAAATTATGAAGTTTTTCTCCTTACCACGCCTCCTTCACACTGGTTTGCGGCAGGTAATGACGCCATTTTGTCGTGGTGTGTATGAATTCAGTGAGCTGTTGATGAGCAGTTGGAACATTTGTTTTGGCTGTTCTACAGACATTTTTTCCTAACATTTACCTTTTTATAGTTTTTCACCAAAGGAGAAAATCACAATTTTTAAGTTACCACCATCGAGGGTCAGGGTTTGTTTTAGTTGAGCTGTTGACCCTTAACTTTTTAATATTAGTTTTCCTTATCACACAAAAAAAAAAAAAAATTATTTTAGGCACACACAGACATCAAGAATCAGCCTGTGAATCTCAACGACGGTGACAAGCAACATGTTCTGATAAACAGATCAACTCTGAACATTAGAAAACAAGCTACTAAAAAGTCACAGAAAAACAGCAAAATTTAAATAGTGAGAATAAAGAAAATTACTAAGACAATTCAGCTCGTAATTTATTCATGCAGCAATGCATGATGGGAGGAATGGATGAATTTTGATTGGTGGCAAGTTAACTTGCTTAGTACATTGAACTTAAATATACTAGTTGTAATAACTACAAAATAATTAATATTACAAAACATTTTAAGTTAAATGAACTCGAATTATTAAGTTCACATTACGTAATCATTACTTAATTTTTTTAGGGCAACCAGTTTCCTAAAATTTTTTAAGTAAATTCAACTTATCCGGGCTAACAGTGCAAAAGCAACCTTATGGTCTTAAAATCTTATGGATTTTTGCTGGTCCATTGGTAACTTTTGGGATAGTCCATTGGGATAGTTCACCCAAAAATGAAAATTCATTTTTCATTGACTCACCCTCATGTTGTTCCAAACCTGTAAGACTTTTATTCATCTTCAGAACACAAATGAAGATCTTTTTTAATGAAATCTGAGAGCTTTCTGTCCCTCCATAGACCGTCGCAACTGAAACTTTGATACTTTAAGAGGTCATAAAACTAATCCATATAAATTGAGCAGTTTAGTTCAATAAGAACAGAAATCTCTCAAGATTTCATTAAAAATATCTTCATTTGTGTTCCAAAGATGAATGACATAAGGTGAGTACATGATGGCATTTTTGGGTGAACTAACCCTTTAACAGCCATGTTTTGTGTAATGTATACCGGAGTCTCTCAGTGACTTGAAGAGTCTTCAGCAGTAGGATTGTGAATCCGAGGCACTGTGGATCACGGCAGCTATGATGGAGGTAATTATTCAAGAAAACGGAGGTGTTAGAACAGTCTTAAACACCACAGCTCTCCTTCGTTCAGCCTCACTGCATAGACAAATAACAGCCACCATCCGCCTGATCCGGTGCCTCAAGGAGAAAATGGTCTTGTGGGGAAAAAACTTACAAGCGATACAGCTTTTTATTTCAGAGGGAGAAAAAAATATAGTGACAAATAAATTGCTCACCATTGTAATGGCCTTTCTTTGCTCCGGCTCCGGCGTGTGCAGGAGAAATTTCAATATACTGGAACATCTTAATACAGAATTTATCAGCAAGCTTCACTCACAGGGCGACGGTAATAATCCTTGTTCCTGCAGAGGGATGCAGTAAACCCACTTTACTCCAGGTTTTTTTCTAGTTTGATGCTAAATCCTGCACATGATTACATAAAGACTTTTTATAGTTGGACTTGTTCTGTCAAATTAGGTCTTTTAGCACCCTGCCCTGCTGGAATTACAGACTTATTCCTGAATACAGATAATCAGGGTCTCACTGTGGGTTTAGGAGAAACTCCCAGCCTATAGAGAATGAGAGGAAAGAGCGAACGTGAGAAGAAATGGAGCACAAGTGAGACAGGGAGAGAATTGGATGCAAAGTGAGATGATTGGAGAAGGTGAGAGTGAGAAAAAGAGAGAGTGAGAGAGAAAGACATGCTCTTCTCGACTCTGAACATATGAAGAAATTCGCACCTTCTCTATAATCATAGCATGAGATAATTCTTCCCTCTAAGAGATTACAGATGGTAAGCACTGCTATTCCTTCCACTTTGAATTCTGTCCTTGCTCTGAGAGAAAAAAAGTGTGCACACTCTTGTCACTTAAATCGCTCATTTAACACTCAAAAAATAAAATCACTCATTTGACACATTTATTTTAACCTCACATTTCGTTTGATGTCTGAGAAACACCTTTTTAATAGCTTGAAAAACCTACTTACATTGAAGTATAAGCTTGAATACATTGATAACATCCTTTATGAATTAAAAATATATTGCATTACTTATAATTGGAGTTTCAGATATAAAACATATATCCAGGAATCCATGACCCCAAATGTACAACATTAATAAATGCATTTCTGAATGGTTATACAAACTGAAACAGTACTAGAATGGAACTTTGTGCAAGAATCTCCAAGAATATCTGCCAACTGGGTTTGTTTAGGTCACATTAAATATTTTGAAGGCAAAATATGAGGTAGCTAAATAAATGCTTTAAAAATATTATTTCATGTTACCTATTCCATTAACTAATTTTAATATAGCCATAGAACTTATTGTAAAGTGTTCTTGAAAAATGAAATGTTTCATATCATCAGATTTATCATAGTTTATCCATAGTCTCTCTTCTGTGTGTTCTATTTTTTACACATACACATTTTTATCATTTAAAGTTGTATAAATTAGCTTTATTTATTGTATTAAAGTCCCCCAGTGGTGTTTTTAACATGCTTTCAACCATGTGCAAATTCATATGTCAACACCATTGCTGAGTATTTTCTCTGCAGTAAACCAAAGACAGTCTCAAACCCACGGTTTGAAATCGCTGGTGTTTCTGACATCACAGACTACCTTGTAACCAATCACGTCAACGTGCCAGCGGTCTTTAGCATATCATTAACTGACCACGCAAGTGAGTCTCAAAATAAGGTTATCCCGGTATGTTTTTCTGTTGATAAGAAAAATCGGGTAGATTTAGCAATATGGTGGCGGGTGTATGATGTATATTACAATGTTATGATTAACTATGCCTTTCTCAACTGACGTTCTGAGTTGTCCAAAGCGTTTCAAAGGATACTGTTGAAGGCAGCTGTCTGACTCGTGAATGTGAACATGTTTGTGTAACATTAGCAACACGTTATTAGCAGTTTGATAATGTAGTCAAGCAAAATGCTAATCAATCATATTAATTACCGTTATGTGTCCAACGTGCAGCGCCTACCTCAGTACCGAGTAGATATGTTGTGCGTGGAGCAATGTGACTGAACTTTCTAAACTCCTTGTAAAACTTTCTGCTTTCCATTAACAAGTATTATTATATTGGAAATTGATTTTCAAGCACAATTTTAGTCCTCATACCATGTCAATCTGGAATGACAGGCGTATAACAGTGAATAGGAAATCCTTGTTTATCAGTGAATGGTGGCAGAAAGGCATATGGCCACTAACGCATATTATGGATAACGTAGGGATTATATTGAGTCATGATGCTTTTTGTGGTAAATACAATCTAAGTTGCTCCTCTAAAATGTATGAAAAAAATATCAAGAACATTCCAATACAGATGATTAAATTGGTAAATGAACAATTGAAATATTCAATAATAATACCTAAAATACAAGAACATGTAAGCTTTGGTGATGGAAAATGTTCTAACAAATCTTTGAGGAATTATTTAAAGGTGCCCTAGAATCAAAATTTGAATTTACCTCGGCATAGTTAATAACAAGAGTTCAGTACATGGAAAAGAAATACATTGAGTTTCAAACCCCATTGCTTCCTCCTTCTTATGTAAATCTCATTTGTTTAAAAGACTTCCAGAAAACACGCGGATCTCAACATAACACCGACTGTTACGCAACAGTCGGGATCATTAATATGTATGACCCCAATATTTGCATATGCCAGCTCATGTTCAAGGCATT
Source organism: Chanodichthys erythropterus (assembly GCF_024489055.1). Lineage (NCBI taxonomy): Eukaryota > Metazoa > Chordata > Actinopteri > Cypriniformes > Xenocyprididae > Chanodichthys > Chanodichthys erythropterus. The sequence goes on from NC_090229.1 coordinate 12,388,791, forward strand.
AGACAAGGAAAGGCAATATTAATGTCTGGATCGGTGCACAGACAAGGTAAGCAAGCAAGAACAACAGCGAAAAATGGCAGATGGAGCAATAATAACTGACATGATCCATGATAGCATGATATTTTTAGTGATATTTGTACATTGTCTTTCTAAATGTTTCATTAGCAAGTGTACTGTTTAATGTGGTTAAAGTTACCATCGTTTCTAACTGTATTCATGGAGACAAGAGCCGTTGCTATTTTCATTTTTAAACACTTGCAGTCTGTATAATTCATAAACACAACTTTATAAATCTTTGTAAATCTCAAAAACAGTGTAGCATTAGCTGTTAGCCACAGAGCATAGCCTCAAACATACAGAATCAAACGTAAACATCAAAATAAATACTATACTCACATAATTCGAAGCATGCATATAGCATGTATGACGAACATCTTGTAAAGATCCATTTGAGGGTTATATTAGCTGTGTGAACTTTGTAAATGCACTGTAATATAGTCGAGAGCTCGTGTGGCAGGGAGCAGGCGAATTAAAGGGGCGGCGTGCTGCCAAAATCAATGTATAGTTAATGATGCCCCAAAATAGGCAGTTAAAAAAATTAATTAAAAAAAAATCTATGGGGTATTTTGAGCTGAAACTTCAAAGACACATTCAGGGGACACCTTAGACTTATATTACATCTTATGAAACAGCATTCTTGGGCACCATTAATTCAATGTTTCCTAGGACCTGTAAAGAAAGCTTATATATTACGTCATTATGAGAAGAAAGAAGTAAGTGAAATTAGAACCAATTTTCTTTCATTTCATGTTAACCCTAAAGGTAAAAAGGTGCACTTCAAAATTATGAATCATATACCCTGTAAAAGAATTTTTAAGAATAAGATTTAATGTAGGAGACTCAAACTTATGTCAAATATGCAAGTTAGAGATAGAAACGGTTGAACACTTGTTTTTTCTGTGTAATTTGCTAAACATATTCTGGAAAGATGCATTCAACTGGATGCAACATGAAATACCTGACAATGTCATGAGAAACTGTTAAATGTGATTTGGTAATTAAGGATAAAATGGTATCTTATGTAATAAATAATATGTTGCTTTTGTTGAAATTTTACATACACAATTGTAAATTTTTCAAAACTCCCTCACGATTATATATCTGGAAACACTGAGAGGGATGAAAAATCCCAAAGCATTGTATCTGTAGTCCTTACTGGATGAATTTGGTTTTATAACTTAAAGAAAAACACTTCCTACACCCCAACATTTTATTAGATTTTTATTTATTTATTCATTTATTTATGTTCTCTCTTTTTCCTTTGTCTTTAACTTACTGATTTTAATCTCAGTCCTTGTTTGTAAATCTTTCAATTATGATTGCCTTTCTGTTGATGTTCAATATTCTTAAGAATAATAATAAAAAAAAAAGCTTTTGGCTTATAAGAAAAAAAAGAAAAAAGTTTGTGCATGAAGGCGGGGCTAATTATCATATTCATAGATCCGTGTATATTAAATGAGGCAAGGGTGTAGAGTTACATTAAATTACATTAAGATTTTTTTCACAGGAAAAAACGTTTAAATATGTAATTTTGGTGATCAAAGATGAGTTTTAAGGGATAAAATTTGGAATGGGGAACTACAGGGAAACTTTAAGAACATGAATGAATCAGCAACAAACAATGGTATATTTATAAATTAACCAAGAATAATGAATGCTAAAAAAATGTTAAAATGGTGCACCTAATTGTATTTTATTAACAGGATAACACCTTGAATTTGGCAGCCTTATTTTTTAAAATTAAATTCAAATGCAATCTGACTGTTGCCATTTTTTAGAAGCAGCTATAATGATGACATTAATTCAGATGTCAGTGTAACATACCATCAGTGACCTCCTTATTAGATCATTTCCTTTCACATAAAGTAAAAAAACAACAAAGGGTGGAAAAGTAGGATTCGGACACAGCAATCCCTCATTTCGTACTCACAAATCATCAATCTTTGTGTTTGTGGTCAGTGGCATGTCCAATGAGCACTAAACAAACTTCACAGAGTAGCCCAAGGTCTATCGACAGATCCTCTGTGGATTTGATTGAGTGTGTTGAAAAGCTAGGCTAGCAATATGAAGCCATCGATTTCCTGCCATATTAAAAAGGATTAAGGTAGCCATAAATGCAACTGGAAAAAGACTTAATGGGCCATACTTGTGTGCTAAACTTTACTGTCTGTTATTTTTTCCCTTTATTCAGCACCATTAATCACATTTCAACTGCGATGATGGATGGCTGTCAGTGGAGGCCGATCCGTCTTTATAGATCTCAAAGGTCTAGCTTCTTTCCATCAATATGAGAAGACGCTCACGGAAACAGGTGGATGGAACTAGAGTGAAACATTCGTCTTTTCACGTCCTCAGGCGATGGATTACCAAGGTCAAGTATCCTTCATTTCTCCCAACAACCCACTGGCCCTTGGCGTTTGATGGCATTCGGAGTCATAGTTTAATGTGGCATCTCACACTAATGAGACTCTTTAAATGGAGCCGTTTCATTGTCCCAAGTATTTATCACACCGATATCATCCCTGCTGTGAAATGTACCACATAAAGCCGCATATCACTCTAAAGCGAGGGGGATTTTCGGCGTGCCGTGACACAGAGGAAGTGCAGTCACCAGCCTCGATGCCAGAACGTCTAATTCTCCGTGAGAATTCTCAGGGAGTTTAAAAGGACTTTCGATTGCTACAGGGATGAATCTGGCCTGCTTTCCCCCCTCGCAGTGACATTAAACTTCTCCCAACATGACTCTACTGAACATGATTGTCCCTGACATTTCCAGCAACGGGCTTCTAAGAGACAAATCATGCATCCTCTCTCTGTCGTACAGCAACCAGGAGCCAGGCATACAAGAGTTTATTACACCGAACCCAGAGAGGTGAAGATACAGTAAATCCATTGAGCTGGGAGGAAATGGTAAGTGAGAGAATGAGTGTGAGAGAGAGAGTAGTAGACAGACCCACAGACAAAAAGCAAGAAAATGAGGGAGAGAGGCTGCTGCCAGACCCCAAGCGCTCCCTGAAGGTATGTTGTATATTTCATACTGTTATGAGACACTCTGAACGGTATTAATTCAATCCTAGCCGCTGCTGCTCCTGTCAGCTCTCTTACACAACAACCACACACAGAGAAACTACATTGTAACACACTCAGGCACAAATAGTAGCAACACACTGACATACACAGCTATGCACACACACATATACACACAAAACAATTACGCACATAGCAAGACAACCTGATACACACAATTAAACAGAACCTCAAATGCTGACTTAAAGATATATAGTGTATATTGATATATATGTATATGGATATATACCATCTATATATCCATATATACCCATATCCTGATGCATTTAAGCTTTATAATATTAGTAGTGAACAGGACCAATGAGTAAGAAGCTCAAGAAAGTGAATCCATCATAAACGTACTCCACATGGCTCCGGGGGGTTAATAAAAATGCCTTCTGAAACGAAGAGATGCATTTGTGTAAGAAAAATATCTATAACAAGTTAAAAAAAAGTAAAATATCTAGCTTCCGCCAGACCGCCTTCCGTGTTCAACTTATGAAAAAAGTGTAACGCCTCTTGCAGTTCAAAATGCTTACACTACATCCTACACCTTCTGTATTCAAATTACGAAAAAAGAATAACTGATGTGGCGTTAAATATGGATATTTTTCTTACACAAACGCATCGCTTCGCTTCAGAAGGCCTTTATTAACCCCCCAGAGCCGTGTGAAGTACGTTTATGATGGATGGATGGATGGATGGATGGATGGATGGATGGATGGATGGATGTGAATGGATGGATGCACTTTCTTCAGGTTCATACTCATTGGTCCCGTTCACTGGCATTACAAAGCTTGGATGTGCAGGATATTTATTCTTACTCCAGTGTTCATCAGAAAGAAGAAAGTCATATACACCTAGTATGGCTTGAGGGTGAGTGAAGCTTGGGGTAATTTTCTTTTTAAAGTGATCTAATCCTTTAACGCAAATACTAATCAGGCAATCACATGGCAGCAACTCAATGCATTTAGTAGGGATGTCCAGATCCGATCACATGATCGGAAATCGGGCCCGATCATGTGGTTTCAGACTCGATCGGAATCGGACATTACCTCCCGATCAGGACTCGGATATATATGTATTAGGGGTGCAACGGTTCTCCACTTACGGACCGCACTTGCACTGCTGTCCATCTCGAATGACGACGCATCTATTGGTTAATATGGTTTGTTTAAAATAGCAACGTGGAATACAGACAGAGTTCATATAATGTATGTTTCAGTCGATGGATGCACAAAACGTTACAACAACGATAATCAGAAAGCGTGGACAAAACAGTCACTCTTAGTAAACTGTTAACTGCGAGTGCCGTCTGCTCTCATGTCCAGTCATTTACGCCGTCATCACCCGGGTGTTGACACACGTTGCACACGTTGCTGTCTGTATTTAAACTAACTCTTTTAAGCCTTGCTGATTTAAACCTTAAAGAACAAGACGCGAAAGAGAACTCGCACGCTCTGTGAGAAGATTTGTGTGCGCTCATCCGAAGCGCGCACACGCTTATTCCAGTCAGCGCGCAAATACTGAGTTCTCTTTAAAGTCTTGCGCTTTAGCAGACAAATTCATACAAACATTATGTCAACATGCCCGTCCTAGCGAGTATCCTAGCAAACATAGTCGGTTATGTCTTAAGTGAACGTATATAAGTCGAGAAAGACAGCGCATGTGGAACAGTGTATGTACTGGATCGTGCATGTCTTAAAGGGAAAACAACTATTCCTGCTGCCTGTATTTAATGTTAAATCAAACAACAAACAACAAAGAAATCACTCGCTGCTCTTGACTGAATAGTTTTTGTAACTTCAATAATGATTAATCTTTATTTATTTTATACAGTAAAGATAATATGCAGTGATATTTTATATTTGATTACTATTTGAAAACCGAATACCTGAAAAACCTGAAAAGCATCCTGGATCTGTTTTTTCGCTCTTCTTTATTCTTTTTTATGTAGGCTATTAAGTATCGGATCGGGACTCGGTATCGGCAGATACTCAAAATCAAATGACTCGGACTCGGACTCGAGGGCAAAAAAACGTGATCGGGACATCCCTAGCATTTAGACATGTAGACATGGTCAAGACGATCTGCTGAAGTTCCAAGTGAGCATCAGAATGGTGAAGAAAAGTGATTTAAGTGGCTTTGAATGTAGCATGGTTGTTGGTGTCAGACGAGCTGGTCTGAGTATTTTAGAAGCTTCTGATCTACTGGGATTTTCACGCACAACCACCTCTAGGGTTTACAGAGAATGGTCTGAAAAAGGCAAAATATCCAGTGAGTGGCAGTTCTGTGGGTGAAAATGCCTTGTTGATGCCAGAGGTCAGAGGAGAATGGCCAGACTGGATCAATTTTGGGAATTGATATTGATATCATTCAAATTAAGATCATGATTAACAGGAAAAATCAAATCATTTTACCAGGCCATACAAAGAACCACACACAGTCATACAGCATCACACACATTTACACACACACACACCACACTGGGGCCGCCACACACAAAAGCACAACTGCCACACACATCTCCACACTGACTCACACAGCATCAACTCAATCCCACAATCCCACACAGCACATCTCTTAATCCTCACTGCCACAGAGATTAAGCAGCACAGACGGAAAACTAATGCCGCTAACACCTGAGGATTCACCTGAGTACGCCATCTGCAGGTTCACAATCATGAACAAGAACTCCAAACCCCATGCAACAATATCCCCCCCGATCACTTCATATCTGAGGTAAATACAATACTGTGTTCATGGACACTTTCTATCTGCCAGGACAAACTGAGTATTTTTCCAACAAACTGAAGTAAACCGAAAACACCCCGGTAAGACAAACACACACGCAACCAGCTGACATCAGCTTCCTGTCACAGTAACTTTACAGTTTGTATTCTAATACCACAACATAAAGAGGTGAAAATGTGTATGTGTGTGCAAGTGTGTGAGTCCACATTCTTTCCAGCTGGCATCCATCCTATCAGACCACAACAGCTTCTTTCCTAGTATGCAGGAATTCAGTCTTTTTTCCCATTTTTTTCGCCCGTACGGACTAATGCATAATCCCGTCAGATATTTCTGGCAGCGTCAAGTGAAAGTTAATAAACACCTCTCTATTGACTCACAAGGATTAAAAGTCATCAGGACATGTTTGCGCTCCTCGCACATGCTTTTGTGCCAGGGCTGTGCCAAACAACTTATGCCGAGATGTTTGCGACAACGAGCCCGGTTTCTGTCGCACGGGTCCCCGGTGACATGTCAAAAACCGAACGGGAAGTAATTAGCATGTTCAGTGAAGTTTCCCATGCATTTGGCGTGAAGTGTCGGGGGGATACATGCAGGATCCATGCCACTAAATATAATATATTCATCCAGGTCCATGCTCCAGATTTGCTCAAAAACACATTTCATAATGGCACAGACGTGACTACAGACGTGGCATAAATCTTTATGCTTTTTTAAACAAAACAAGAGCTAGACATTAGAAATCTGTAGGGCCTGAATACCATTTGAATTCCTCCTTTAATCTCCCTGCATTATTGCAGCAGCAGTGCTGGAAAATAACATACATTTTCACCATTTTACAGAACGTATAATAATCTTGTAATGGTACTCCACAATATCCACCCCGCCTCCCTCTGACAGACATTTTGAATATGTTTTGACTCCAGGGAAATCACACGGTCTTTAGTAAAAGCATTAAAGGCCTCCCAGCTTGTGCTGCTCAAGAGCATCTCACTCTCTGTCGGCCCCTGAGGGTCACGAGACTCTTGTGGTCTCTAACCCTCCTCAGGTACGACTCGGTACAGAAAACGGTAAGACTCGGAGGCAGCGCTATGGCAACAGCAGAGCCAGGCATTAAGATTCTGGTGGCGTTCCGATCGCGAGCACACCAGTCGCAGGTTTCTCGGGGAATCTCCTCCAGGCTGCGCTTCCAAGGTGAGTGCGCACGCTCCTTAGGAGTTGGGAGCGAGAGATAGCGGCCAGAAGCTATTAAAATATGGGCAGGAATTTCTGTTATCTGCCTAACGGGAGGCTGTGACGGCGGCTTTGTGTTATTACAGAGATAAAATGCACAGCCGCTTGGAGAGCAAGGGGGAGCGAGAAAGGGAGGAGGAGGAGGGTAGTGGTGGTGGAAGAGGAAGGGAGGGTGTTGGAAGCTCAGATTTATAGAACTAGGGAAGCTTAAGGTTATTAAATCTGAAGATTACTAGAGTGCAAAATTGTTGGAGGTTTTTATTTTTTGACGAGAACTTGAGGGATTTAGTCCAGTATTTAGCAGAGGACTTTAACGGCCAGTGATATAATTCACAATTATTTTCCCTCTTGTCTTTCTTGCTCTCTGTCTTGTCTTTTTCACTGTTCATTAATATGAAAATGAACCACTTGTGAAACTGTTCCTCAATTCTTTCTTATCTACTGTAGGTCTTTCTGCAGTGACGGGGCCACACATACAGCACAGATACTGCAAATACAACAAAGATAACAAGTATAAATACACTGAAAAGAAAACCACTCTTCAATATTTCAATTGTATCTCCAGCAATGAGAGTAAACTCAAAGACATGATATAGAAGTAGCGACACATGTCTTCTTCTTTACTCTGACGTCCATCCAAGTGAAATGTATTATTGGAAAAGAAAAAATCTAGGGTGGGGACTTGTTTTTGGCCCTGTTTACACCTGGCATTAAGATGCATTTTGGTCAGTTGGATCACAAGTAGACAAGGGAAACGCATTTCTGTTTACACTTCTATTTACACATTTGTAAATTGCCTAAAATGAGCCCTTGCTCTTTAATCGTGAAAGTGATCATATCGATGTGCCCCCTGAACGCGATTTCTAAACGGAGGTCTGTGCAAGCCACTGTTCTTATTAACAGTCTTCATGCAATGCATTAAAATGTTGTCGTTTTTGCAATGCTTTGACCGTTTTCTGTAGATCCAGCCTCCTCGCAAGCCACGATTGGTCGATTATGTATAATGCACGCTATTGGTAAAATATTTTTTTTAATCATTACCTTCCGCAAATATGAAAACAAAACCAAAACTACATTTTATGCAACTTAGAAATCCTGGACAGGACGTGTCCTGGGAAAATGGTCATATATGGTCACCACATATGGTCACCTTAGTATTTAACATCATCCACTTGTGATCCGATCGACCAAAACGCATCTTAATGGTGTAAACAGGGCCTTTGTCCATTGGTTGTTGGTTGGATTGATGCAGAATGACTGAAAAAAACATTTAAAATAGACATGGATGAATTGTTCACAGTAAAATCAATAACATGCAGTAAATTTGCATCAGACTTTAAATGTGAAGTGTGTCATTTATTTCAATGTTAAATCACTTTATTGCAGAATAATATGCAGAGATAACTATAAGTAACCCATTTGTATGTTAAATCACCTGGTGAAACACTGTGGCTCACTGGTTCAAAAAACTGTGCTTTGTGTTTGTCTGACCAGTGGCAGATAGGGAAGTGTTCAGGAAACTTTTTTTTCTTAGATTAAGCCAGGATTAGTCCAATTAGGACATTTAGCTTTTATAATATAAAATGCGCATCTTGAGACACAACAATGGTACTGACATATGTTAAGATATGTCAGTACAAGTTGCTTTCAGTTAAAACAGCTCAAACATGCATTTTAGTCTGGGACTAGGCTTAAGTCTTGTCTGTGAAACCAAGGAAAAGAGATTACACATTTCACATTTAGCTCTTCTGCTTCTCAGATATTTCTTAGACCCTAGTAATCTCATGTCTCCTCTAGAGTTCAGATGGGAATCTCAACAATGCCACAAACTCAGAGTTGCTAAGATACCAAAGTCATCAAAAGTCAGAGATTTTAATATGAACTCACATCAAATTTTCGTCTCTCATCAAAGGCTATGCTACACATTCATTTTATAGCCCTACACTCCTGTTGAATGTCAAGAGTTTCATTTGTGTCTATCTGATACTTAAGTGAAACATAATTAAGAGCTCCATTAAGTCCCTCTGGCACTTAAAGTGCAACCTATGAGAAATAAACACACTCCCTTTCTATCACTTTTCAGTTCCATTTCTAGTGAAATCACAAATAAAATTCATGATATACATCCACTGACATTTTATTAAAATAAAAATCCCTAAAAAATATTAGATTCTATAACGCCTAATAGTCAAAGCAAAACCTTAATGCCAATGTGTCAAACTTTACAATCAGTTGCTGATGGCAGTCATAGATGTAGAGATGAAGTGATCAAATGAAACATCACACGTTTATTTGAACAGTTGAATTGGTAAACAAGAATGACAGCTCTGTCAAAACAAAGTTTAACTACACTTTATGGTATATTCACCAAATGTGCTATTGAAATTGTAGATTTTTGGACTTTTCCAATTGTAAATCCTTTCAGCTTTAAGGTCTAAATCAATAGATCACATTCACTAAACTAGAGTTTCCCAAACTGGGGTTTGTAAGGGAACTACTTCAAGTAAATATTTTACGTCAAAGGGTTTCGTCTGAAAAAAGTTTGGCAATCCCTAAACAGCTCTAAACAATAGATTAACACGTTAAATTATTTGTGTATAACCTAATAAATATTCATTAAAGGTGCCCTAGAATCAAAAATTGAATTTTCCTTGGCGTAGTTGAATAACAAGAGTTCAGGACATGGAGAAGACATACATTGAGTTTCAAACTCCATTGCTTCCTCCTTCTTATGTAAATCTCATTTGTTTAAAAGACCGGTAAACAGGCGAATTTCAACATAACACTGACTGTTACATAACAGTCAGGATTATTAATATGTACGCCCCCAATATTTGCATATATGCCAGCCCATGTTCAAGACATTACACAAGGGCAGGCAGCATTAACGTCTGGATCTGTGCACAGCTGAATCATCAGACTAGGTTAGCAAGCAAGAACAATAGCGAAAAATGGCAGAAGGAGCAATAATAACTGACATGATCCATGATTACATGATATTTTTAGTGATATTTGTAAATTGTCTTTCTAAATGTTTCATTAGCATGTTCCTAATGTACTGTTAAATGTGGTTAAAGTTACCATCGTTTATTACTGTATTCGCGGAGACAAGAGCTGTCGCTATTTTCTTTTTAAACACTTGCAGTCTGTATAATTCATAAACACAACTTTGTTCTTTTTAAATCACTCCAACAGTGTAGCATTAGCACAGTTAGCCACGGAGCACTATCAAACTCATTCAGAATCAAAATCCATTTGAGGGTTATATTAGCTGTGTGAACTTTGTTTATGCACTGTATTACGCCTGTTTCACACTGCAAGCGTGAGCGTCGCGTGAGCAGCGCGTGAGCGTAACTACACCGTCACTGCAGCTGCAGAGACGCGCGAGTATTCACACTGGAAGCGTTTGTACAGCGTCACAGCAGCGGCTCGAAGATGCATATAAAGTGAGCATTTCTTTATCAAGACAGCTATAAATTTGTTTTTATAAGTTGGTCATTTATGAACTTGAGAGTCTTGAAAGTTTAACATGGGGAGGTGTACAACATTCTCATATAAACGTAATGAATAAATAAAAAAAATAAATACAAATAAAAGCCTCGTGTTATCCATTGCTGCACACGAATGAGGTAAGCTTTGTGTTTAACATCATCTGCCGCGTGCACATATTTACAATACAGCAAACTCGGCGAAAAAAGCCAGCAGTCTGTGTAATAACTAAAATAATGTTTATATATCATATTTTCTGGCTAGTTTACTTTAGTTTTTCATAATACACCATACTTTAACCCAAACTGAACAATTAAAAACAAGTTTAAATAGGTAAATCGTGTATAATTATTTTTGATTCTTATTTTTTTTTTCCTGTCATACTCAAATTCTTGTTAAAACACATTAGACATGCTTATTCTGTGCATTTTGAACACTTTTTGTGTGAAATTATATTTATTTTGTCCATCAAAAGTGTGCTTTCACTTTAATTGAGCGTCAGCAGCGCAGCAAAAATAGACTCGGCGCCGAAACGATCGCTTCACTGCTGCTTACGCGACGCTCCTGCTTTACGCTTACGCGCTGCTCCTGCTGCCTGTGTGAATGCATCCGTTGGTTAACATGGGCGCCGGAAAAAATACGCGCTGCTCACGCGCCGCTTACGCTTGCAGTGTGAAACAGGCGTTATAGTCGAGAGCTCGAGGGGGGCAGGGAGTGAGAGATTTAAAGGGGCCGCGCAACCTGAATCGGCACATAGTTAATAATGCCCTAAAATAGGCAGTTAAAAAAGTTAATAAAAAAAAATCTATGGGGTATTTTGAGCTGAAACTTCACAGACACATTCAGGAGAACCCTTAGACTTATATTACATCTTTTGAAAAGACGTTCTACGGCACCTTTAACTAATCCTCTGGCATTTTGTGATGTCACAACAACCTCTACTACCCCCACAACTTTTTAAAACAAAGCTATATCAATGATTCACAATTTCATTCAAACATTCAAGCTCTGCAGTGTGCCACGTCTTCTTTATCTGTCAGTCATCCAGCCAAGGTCTGTAGAAATCGAGAGACAGAATCTGAAATGACACTTCAGATACGAACATGCCCATCAGGAGGTTTTTAAGATGGGGAGTGGCGAAAAAAATCAGGTGCTTTCGAGACTGTTTACAAAATTCCTCTTCTGTCCTCATTCACTGATTCGCAGTCGTCACAGTGAATAGACGGACCACCCACTGTGATCTAAGGAAAGAAACGCTCCTTTAAGCAAGACTGCTTATGCATGTGTTTGTGTGCGTGGACACGAGGTTTCAGAAAAAACTCTCTCAGGCTGCCATCTCGAGATTCACTTGTTAATTTCTGGTGCCTTGCTGAAGAGAAAATTCATTAACCTCAGAGCCACACAGCCATGTGGTGAAATGTGCATGTTTAATGTGCCTTAAAAGAGCTTTTTAAAGACGTAAACAGGCTAATTGGCAGGACTGTAGGCAACGCGGCGCATCACACACTCCAGCTCACTCCTAAAGAGATTTTCGTGTTCGCACTTCATTGGTACTCTGCCCTGAACGCATACAAGTACAACCCTGTGTATACACATGTATGTGGAGACTTGTTCTTAATATATGCTAATTATAATAACTACCATTAACCTTAAAATAAACAAGCAATGAGAGGCTGTGTATTACCGTCATGCAATCATTAGCTGTTATCATTATTGAACAGCATTTTAAATAGAAATTTACTTTCAAAAATTTCCATTACACAATTATAGCTCTCACAAACTCCCTATATTTAAGAAATAATCTCAAAGTATGAGAGGCTATTGTATATTGTAGGGATCCACTGATATTAAAATTATGGTCAGTACTCCTAAGACTGATCATTTTTACGTTGGATGGCCATGATCGAAATCATTTTAAATACTGGTACACATGATTTTAGGCATCACATCATTGTAATCAAAGTCCCTTTAAGACAAGTCATTTCACTCGGCGGCCATCTTTGAAACGGGCATCCTGGGCATCATGCAGCTCCTATCACTTTGAATGGGGAAACATCAGATTCTCCAAAACTGTTCGTCAACCTTACGATTAAATTTGATATTTGAAATCACCAATGAAATCTAACAACAACCGACTCATAAATTTTGTTTCTAAACGCTCGAATCATGACAAAAAAACAATTTTTTTCAGGCTGGATCAAGCTAATGCGCATGCGCAGACCTAAATGCGCGTCTCTTCGGAGGCGCGCCTCTGACTGTTTCTATAGAAACCGGTGATTCTAACGGCCGCTGAAGTGACGCGATGACTTTACCAGTTGGCGATTGGCTCTTGGCTTTAGAAGGCGGGACTTATTCCGCCATATTGTGCGTTACACTTTCTCCCATTCAAAACAATACGAGTGACACGTCTTGTGTTATTCTATAGTCTTTGTTATAATGTACAGCATGAAAAATTGATAGTATTGTTAGTAGTATTATTAAAACAATTTAAATAATCTCTAACGCAATAAAATCTGTAATTAAAATAATAACATCTCTAATAATCGGTTGTAGTAGGTGTTGTATGAACTGCCCAAGATGACTTGACAGCAGCTGGTTTCATTTTGCATTCATTTAGCAGATGCTCTTATCCAAAACATAATATACAGTAACTAATGCAACAGGTGTTTTTCATCATAGCTCTTCACTATGTCATGTATCTAAGTTAACTTGAACGTATAGTGATCAATCAGTATCCAAACTCAGAATTGTTTCATAACAACAGGCACTAATAAAAGATTCTCTACATGATCTCATTCCCTCAAGGCTGGTACAAGTTTGCCTCTTTTTCTCTCTTTGTCTTCCATTCCGTAAAGGTGGAGGTCAGACGTGGCTGTTCCCTGGTCCAAGCCTTGGAGGCAAAATCTCTCTAATGCACTTAGAATCTGGCACATACACCTTCTTCCCACACAGTAAGTCCCGATGGGGCAGAGAGCACGCGCTGCAAAGACGACAGAGGGGAAGAGAGAGAGAACCCACCGGAGCATAAACCCCCTGGAGACTGACAGTACAGTGCATGTATCTGTGATATATGTGTGTGTGTGTAGGTGGGTGGGTGTAATGCAGAGAGGAAAGGACATGTGGCAGATTTAAGAGCACTTGTGTGCAGCGCGAAGGTGTGTTCCGCCAAGTCTGAAAAAAACTGGTCAAAACACGGGCTGATTGCCATGGTTATAATTACACTAATGGCTTCATTACGGGCATTAATTCAGCCCTCATCAGTCTTTTGCCAGTGATTAGTTCAAAGTGGAGGAGGGGTGAAACGTACAGTTCTCAAAAGAAAATGATTTTCCTAAACAGGCAGAATCTACAGGATCAAGATGTCCTCCCACAATCCTTCATCGTTTTGTAACACGCGGAGAGTGCGGCCAATTTCATCAGATGGAGTTTGTCAGATGGAAACTGATATAATCCTGATTTACTGTTATGACATCAACTGAAGGTGCACTCAAAAGAAGAATTCACAGCACTTATCCACATGTTGGAAACGGGTTTTTCTGATGTTAAATTAAACCTTATGAATAGAATTGAGCAAAAACATTACAATTAGATGTACTGTATCAAATTAAACCAACCAAGGGGGTATTTACATCAGACGTCATGCATTTTTATTATTGGATAGCTATGAGATCAGATTTCCAGGAAGAGGAAACCACTCAGCTGATTTTTTGCATATGCATTTGCACCAGCAACATGGTTTTTATGCACTTTTTACAAAGTGTCTATTGTTTGAGAAGTGATAGTCAACATATTTTGGAGAACATCTATAATGGTGAATGGTAACTACAACAAATATAATATTTTGCATTAACATTTGCTCAAAGAAAAAAAGCATTTCTATGACCTTCTAAAAGAGGAAAGAATAGGCCTACTGAGAGATTGATTATGGTGATCAGAAGAGAGATATCAAATTAACCATCACGCCCTCGGCCGTTGCATTAGAAACACTCTCACAGCAGTGTGAACTAGTTTTCTGAAATTTTAAATGCCAAGGTGCAAAGTACATTGTCATAAATGTACATCAGTTTTTAAAAAAATGCCTCCCTTTTTAAAGCATCACACGCTATTTTGGACACATACACATCTATTAAGAGCTTAACGATGAATGCATAAAAAAAAGTAACCAGCACCTTCCCCAGCTCCACCTGTATAGATCATGTATGCTATATTGTACAGCAGCAGCATATCTTACTTGCTCACAGCAGCATGTCATGTATGTATTGGCAGTAGCAAGTCTCGTACTTGCTCTGCAGCAGCAGCAGCGCAGATCTATTCCGCCAAGACTAAATATATCAACACTGTCATACCCATTACCATGCCAAACACTCTGAGAGTTGTCATGACAGAAATACATACACATGTACATATACTGTATATTTAAATTTGTTGTTGGTATGTATGATTGTTTGCCTTGGGTTATTTCGTATTTGTCACATGTAAATAGTGTCACATTCCTTGTTTGCATAATAAATAAATAAATATATGTACAGTACAATGTTAATAACTGTGGAAACGTCATCACAGTCTGTGTAAACCGTTCCCCAAATGTCAACATAACAGAAATTCTTCTAAATCCCAACATAATGAACATTAAAAACGGGCAAACCTCCCGCTTTTTTCACATTGTGCAAAAATACATAATATAACACTTCATTTCAACATTTACTCTCTCCATGCTCAGTTAACACCAGGAGAAATTATTCATGTGGTCCTAATGCAAATAGATTAAGTAAACTTCTATTTCATAAACTTTAATGGATTGCACTCAATTAAATTAAATAGTGACAAAATCTACATGAATTGTGTTGCATTAGCTCATTTTAATTACGTAAATTGAGCAAGCAGCAAAATTATTTTTGTGTCTGTGTGTTCTAACGAGAGTGTAATATCCACATGCTAACTGGGTTTCCTTCCAGCATTACTGGTTCCCGTTTATGATAGGAAGGGAACATGTGATCAGCCTAAGGGCCTTCAGTATGTTTTCAATTCCCTATGGTCTTTCTCATAAAATGTTAGATTTGAAAAAAGAAAACACACACACATAAAGTGGTGTTTTGAAGCTTGGCCATCACAGCGCCACTCGTCAAAAGAAGCAGTGTCTCACAGGCGCTTTTGTCTGGTCATTTCTTCTTAGAATCCTCTACATTAAAGCTGTGGAGGGAAACAGCTGAATGTATCTGTTCAGAAACAAACACACAGACAGAACATCAAAGCGTGTGGATTGCAGTCAGAGTGGACAGTGAGTGACCTGTTCAGATGCTGAGTGCAGAACAAGATTACATGAAAGAATCCACATAATCTAAATTAGAGCTTTGAGGCCATCTATATGCTAGTTTTTAAATGTTGACAAATTTCACCCTTAGCAAATAAAATAAAATAAACAGACCCTCCTCCTAATTACCACCAGCCACTGACTGACTAGCAATAATCAAATCATAATACATGGTTGTGATGTAAATGAAGCCTACTAGCAAAAAGAAACAGGCTGATTTGATGTCTCATCTAAACCTCCAGCTGCAATAGGAAATGTCAACACGATTTATTCAAACGCACATTTACTATTGAAGAAGTAAAACTAAAATGAATATGTAATATTGTGCATATAATTAACAAAATGCTCTTCTCTAAGTTCATTTTTGTAGCTAACTAACAAGCTTTTTTGGACATTGAATGGCTTTTCTGAGGTAAATGTAACATTATGTGACATTGTATACAAGCTGTTTTGTTGACGTTTTTCCACGGTTGAAACACTGATTGACCAATTAACATGACACAATATGGATTTGGACATGTGTACTATATCTTTCATCATACCTTCTGATGTTCATGTTTATTTTGTGCTGTACCAAGTAAAAGCAGAACAGATGCGCACCGCGCTGCCGCTTCACTTGAACTGAGGTGCTGCAGCGATCTGTCACGCCACAATAAAGAGCAACAATTATTGTTTGAATTTCTTAATAAAAGTTGAGACTTTGTTTCATATCAAAAGTAACAAAGCCCAAATATTACTGAGATTTATTGGATGGGAGGCACAATACAATGTTTTGTTCATTCAAAAAACTGAAAACAGGATAGACTGAAAGATCAATTCTTGGGATTTACGAATCGATATCGGTTCTTCAAAATGAGAATTGATTAAAATCGAGAAATAGACATTTTTTACCCAGCCCTTGTCAACACATGAAAAAACTGTCAAGAAAATTAATGGAGACTTGAAACACACTGACTTGCCATGGATAACAGCAAAAATGCTCATTTCATAGAGGAGATTTAAGTCTTTTATATAATACTGTGTTCAAATGATAACAAATGCTGGTACTCTTGGGCTTAAAAGCTTCTTGCAATAGATAATATTTATTCTTTGAATTTATTTTGCTCCTACACACCTACATCTCAGGCAGCTCTCTGAGTATGTGACAATTACAGAACATGCACAAGTGTCAAAAATGTGGACACACTTTATATATATGTATTTGTTTATGTCACAACATAAGTATAGACTTGTGCATTGCTATAGTTTTGATGGCTTTTCTATTATTCAAGAATGTGATGTAGAAAATGATTTGGCATGTTCAAACTTTTCACTTGTTCCCTTTATGAGAACATATAACATAGATCGGTATATTTTTTAGTCATCAAATGACAACAAACTTAATTTGATCTTTTATTAATACAGTATATAAAATTGTGTTTTTAGGATGCACACTGCACAAATCATATAAATTTTGTGCACAGAAACCATCCACAACAACCTAATCTTGTAATAACTGACCACTCTATCTGTATCATATTTCATCAGATGCTGTTGAATTATCTTTACGGAACATGGAGAGCTCCCTCTAAAGGTCTGAAGACCTACAGCAATATATCACTACTGTTCTCTTTCAAAGCTCAACCTCTTTCTCACACACTCACACACACACACACACACACACACACAAACACACACTCATCCCCTTAAAATCAACTCCCTCTCAACCTACTCTTTCTCCTCACACACTCCCCTTCAAATCGCGATCCATCATTGTCCTCTAAATCAATAATCAATCTGCAGTCTTCTCCTCTCACCCCATCTGTCTCCATTGGCCGGAGCGTCGCTCTCTGCCTGTATAGATCATCATTTGGGTCCCTGTAATTGCTGGTCAGTGGGAGGGAGGCCATTAAAGACAGTATGGCCACTGGCTCTTTCTTTTCCCCTCTCTTTGACCCAGTTCAGGCACTTCTTGGCTTCTCTCACACCACTTTTCCCCACTCTCTCACTTGCCAGAAAACTCTAACAAAGCTATAGAATAGATGAAGATGTCAGCCAAGGTACTAAAATAAGATCTCTACTTCATTGGGAGGTGATTAACAATTTAAACATTTGCATATTTCTTTTAGTTATATTTTTGGTTATTTTGGTTATTATGCTTTGCTATTTTAGAAGTAATTGGAAGTGGAACAGAATTGTTGTGATGCTAATCTAAATAAGGACAAGAAATGGTAATGTTTTATGATGTTGGTTGTTGTACGTTTTGCGACAGTTTGTAAATATATCATCTGTTGAGTGTTGCTAAAAGGATAATGCCTTTATAATAACATACCACCTACACTAAACCCTAAACTTAACCGATGGCATTAACAAAAGCAAATTTTGTCATGCCATTTTAGGAGCTGTTTACATGCATTTTGGCCATTCATATACATGACAACGCAGTTTTGGTGGCCTGAAAATGTTCAAAGTTTCAAAGTGGAAGTTTTTGAAAACAATATCATTATCATCTCCATGTAAACTTCAAAAACGCAAATCTGTGAAAACGGTGGCGGCATGCACATGCGTATTTATCGGAAATAATGTGTTTTCATTGTCTGGCTATCACCAGACCAAGCTCAATTTAAAATTGAACATTGGTCTGGGGAGTCTGTATGTATTTTCTACTGCACAAGAGGCGTGATCAACAAGCATTATTCACGCAATTGGATAGTCCTTCAACCAATCAGATCAACGATCCGGGTGACGTACTTTGCAGAGCGACGCAAAAACTCCAGACAGGTTTAGTTTGTATTGGTTTGTAGCATTGATCAGCGGTTTGCAGAAGCAGCAATGGCATCGAGTGATTTTTGCAGGTTGTGCAAAAAAAAAAAAAAAAAAAACATGAAAGTGAGTGGTATTTACACCCACTCGAGCGATTTGTTTGCTAAACTAAAGAAGTCATTCAGCATCGTCGAGAGGTTAAAAGGAATTGGATTGATGGTCGTGCTTGCCATCGCTTCTCTATCGTCATCGTGTTATACCCACCAATAGCGAGCAAGGTGGATAAGCCAGTCTGTGATTGGTTCTTGCAAAAGTGTAACAGAAGCAGTAGAAATGAATGTACGGGTTTCCAGGCGAAATCAAATCGCCGGCAGATCAGGCTGGGTTTACCCAGTCTAGTGTTTTCGGTGAATGTGCGAGAATGTGCCAAAGCGTCTCTATCGCCCCCAGGTGCCTGGATGCAGTATAGGTCCTAAACTCTGCCCTCTCCATGTAATGTAATGGGATGTGAGTCAAATATTTTTTTCCAAAGATGGTTTCTGTCATGTTTTTTTGCAAAAATGTAGGTAGAGACATGTTTTTCCAATGAGCCTGGGTTCGAAATGCCATTCTGATTGGCTGATAACCCAGTCAATGCGATGATATCCATCTATCATGTTCACAACCAGACATTAATGGGTTAAACTGGTAAAAACAGACATGCTAATTATAGAAGGAACAACTCACCCTTTAAGATGTTGCAATCTGTCACATCCAAATCGAAATGAACTTGTGAGTGAGATATTTTTTTAGCAACCACTCAGATAGGTTAAATTAAACATGCATGGTTTTACTTAGAAAGGTAGCCATTATTTACTAAATAGTGCAAACAAAATTCGCTGTTAGGGTCACAATGAAAGTCAGTCTGCAGGGTGATTCATTCGACTGATTAAATATGTTTATATATTTAGAGCAAAAATATGGGCTGCTGAAATGTCATACATCAGATTCGGCGGTGACCAAAGCAGGATATGAATAGATTTACCATCTTAATCAAGGGCAAATTCAAAGAAAGACACATCCAGGTGACATATTTCTCACTTCTTTCTTCTCCAGGACTAGCTGTACTCCCCTATTTCATTTTGTGCTGTACAATTGTACATCGTGCCAGTAACCCTCTGTACTATCCCGGAAACCTTATAGTTCATATCTCCTAATTCTAGGCTATGTTTCCCATCTCCTTCTGTGCTCCCAAGCAACTGGGATTTGCTTTTTCTGGCTTAATTAAAGCAGCGGGTGGGCGTAAATTTCTGACATCCATCACACATTAGCTACTAAATCGTTGTGGTGTCACAACATACACAACACATTGTTTCATAACATCAAATAACAGGTTATAACATCAAGTCTTTCGGTGCTGCTCACATCCAGCTCAGAAGAGTTCGACTATCCGTCAAAGAGCGGCAGCCGAAGAGGCGTGTCTTTAAACAAAAGTAGCTACCAAGTGCTGAGTTTTCTGTACTGCAGGCTATTATGGATTCACAGCATTTCCCCTCAGAGATGTGTGTGTATTTTCTCCCCGTTTTCCTCTGCACCATCAGGGGAACCAGAATCAGTACGCAACTCGGCGGGTTAGCGGAGCATTCAGCTGCGTCCACTGCTTCTACAGAGTGATATGCTGTTAATTAATTTGCACTGAGTCCCAGCACTATACTAACCATTGTTTGTGCCTGCTGCAATTCCCCATTCCAAACACTTAGGCGTTCGTTCACGTATGTGCCTCGTGCGGGGCGCGATTATCCAATCAACAACGCGGGTCACTGCGGGCCAAAGAGGAACTGGGGAGCGTTCGAATTCAGTGAGCGTCTTAAATGGGCTTTATAAGTAATTTACCATAAGTAGGATTCATGTTTTCCCCACTGGCTTTGGTCAAACAGACACCAGGGTCTCACGAAGCGTCCACACACACAGCTGTCCCTTCCACACCGTAC
This sequence comes from Chanodichthys erythropterus, assembly GCF_024489055.1. Lineage (NCBI taxonomy): Eukaryota > Metazoa > Chordata > Actinopteri > Cypriniformes > Xenocyprididae > Chanodichthys > Chanodichthys erythropterus. The sequence goes on from NC_090229.1 coordinate 12,409,413, forward strand.
GGCCGCTAATTTACAGGCAACGAGGAGAAGCGGCACCGGCCTCCGCGATTCCTCCGACGCTAATTGGCTGCTTGTAAAAGATCGCCCTGGAGGAAAACAAAGGGCTCTTGAAATATTAATGCCCTTAACAACTTTGGAAGAGTGCCCACTCCAAAAGCCCCTGCTGTGCGACTCCTACTTGTTGTTTTTTTGCCTTTTTCTTTCGAAACTCTCCCACTCTCTCACAGAACGATGCGAGCCTTGTGAGTCACAATACATTTCTGATGGGCTGCTTACAGCACTGGCAGACCAACATATGCCTTGTCAGGACACAAACTGCCCTTCAGTAAGTCTGCTATCTGCTATCTAATGGTCAGGAGTGTAACTGACAATGGCTATATGTGAGGCTGTCTGTTCAGGGGAACCTGTTATCTTTGTCCAAGAAGATGACATGGCTAACACGGTTTCGATCTTATATTTCTGTGTTGGGATGTCAAAAATACCAGTACTTCAGCACCAAGTCAATTCTAAAATAAATAAAAGACATTTTCATTGCATAGTAACAACTCAACTTGATAGCTGTGTGTGAGTGATTAATATTGTTCAAACAATAAAGATGAGTAGAAAAAGGATAAACACTTTATATGAATCATTAAAATAATTAATAAAGGACTGATAATGGAAAAACTTGTTTACTTCATTAAGAAAAATTAAAGGCTATGTTATTTTAATTTTATTTGCTAATATTTATAATAATTGAATAATATTAATGTACGTATATAAATTATTAAAGGGTTAGTTCACCCAAAAATGAAAATTCTTCACATCGTTCCACACCCATAAGACCTTCGTTCATCTTCAGAATAAAAATTAAGATATTTTTAATGAAATCTGATGGCTACTGCATTGCCAGCAAGACAATTAACACTTTCAATGCCCAGAAAGCTTCTAAAGACATATTTAAAACAGTTCATGTGACTACAGTTGTTCAACCTTAATGTTATGAAGCAACGAGAATACTTTTTGTCTGCCGAAACAAAATAACGACTTTATTCAACAATGTCTAGTGATGGGCGATTTCCAAACACTGCTTCATGAAGCTTCGAAGCTTTACGAATATTTTGTTTCGAATCAGTGGTTTGGAGTGCATATCAAACTGCCAAAGTCACGCCCCCCAGTGGTGATCAATTGAAATTTCGAAACATATATCACGTAACGAAGCCTCGTTTACTGAAATCACGTGACTTTGGCAGTTTGATACTCTGAACCACTGATTCGAAACAAAAGATTTGTAAAGCTTTGAAGCTTAATGAAGCAGTGTTTTGAAATCGCCCATCACTAGATATTGTTGAATAAAGTCGTTATATTCTTTCTTCTTTTTTTTTTTTGGCACACAATAATTATTCTCATCGCTTCATAACATTAAAGGTGCCCTAGAATAAAAAAATTAATTCACCTTGGCATAGATAAATAACAAGAGTTCAGTACATGGAAATGTAAGCTCTAGCGTAAGTTCTGCTGGAAAGACGTCATTAATTTGTTCAGATCTAACCATTCATTATTGAACACTCAGGTATAAAGCATTGGTACTTACACTTATCTGAGTTTGCATATGCTGACGCCAATCTCCACCTCCATCCTCCCCACCACCACCAGGATGGTCCCTGTCCATATCCCTGTGGGGGGTCGGCTACACCCCTGCCTTTATTCCGGGCAGGACATGCCGAGCCTACAACCATTCGGATACATGCTACGGACGGGGCCTACGCCAAAAAACTCATCATTATGTTATTTTGCCTCCCAAGTCTTTCTGGTAGAAATGACATATAGTGAGTCTCAAACACCATTGTTTCCTCCTTCTTATATAAATCTCATTTGTTTAAAAGACCTCCGAAGAACAGGTGAATCTCAACATAACACCGACTGTTATGTAACAGTCAGGATCATTAATATGTATGACCCCAATATTTGCATATGCCAGCTCATGTTCAAGGCATTACATAAGGACAGGACGTCTGGACGTGCACAGCTGAATTACTAGGTAAGCAAGCAAGGACAACAGCGAAAAACGGAAGATGGAGCAATAATAACTGACATGATATCATGATATTTTTAGTGATATTTGTAAATTGTCTTTCTAAATGTTTCGTTAGCATGTTGCTAATGTACTGTTAAATGTGGTTAAGGCAAGCGCAAGCTCCGGGGGCGGGGAGCACGAGAATTTAAAGGGGCCGCAGCCTGAATCGGCGCATATTTAATGATGCCCCAAAATAGGCAGTTAAAAAAATGAATTTAAAAAATCTATGGGGTATTTTGAGCTGAAACTTCACAGACACATTCAGGGGACACCTTAGACTTATATTACATCTTTTGAAAACACATTCTATGGCCCCTTTAAGGATGAACCATTGTATTCATATGAACTGTTTTAAATACGTCTTTAGTAGCTTTCTGGGCATTGAAAGTGTTAATTGTCTAGCTGTCAATGGAGGCCTTACTGAGCAATTGGATTTCATCAAAAATATCTTAATTTGTGTTATGAAGATGAACAAAGGTCTTACGGGTGTGGAACGACATGAGGGTGAGTAATTAATGACAGAATTTTCATTTTTGGGTGAACTAACCCTTTAATATTATTATTATGTATTACAAAATACAACAACAAATACATGCTAGTCTTGTTAATATAATAATAATAATAATAATAATAATAGTTGTTATAAAATGAATGCACTATTAATTAAAACCTTTCAGTAAAAAAAAAATGTGTTCAATTAAATTTCACCAGTACAAGCATTTAATAATACAATGGTATTAAACTGATGGTATTCCTGGTCAGCTAAACACTATAGTCAATCAGTCCCTTCAATGGATGCCTATAACTTGAAATTATGAATTCAGGCACGTAACCAAATGGTGAGAGCTTCAATTTTTTTTTTTTTTTTTTTTTTTACATGGCTTCTTGCTGTTCCTCATCAGTACTTTCTGCTGAAACGTACTGTTTGCAATATGCAATTAATGAGTTGTTCAATGCTTTGAACGAATCCATTTTAAATGTAATTGTCTCTGTTCCCTAGAGGCGTAAGGACAGACCCAGAGATGGAGCTGTCAGAGAAACAGGACTGTCTTTAATCTTCATTTGATGACTCTCATACTTGTACGCTGTGCTATAATTCAACATAAGAGAGAACGAAAGTGTGTACGAGGTAGTAAGTGACAGAAAAAAAAAGTGGCTGAGTGTATGCTTGTATGTGTGAGATATCGAGAAGGTACAACATAGCAGACTCAACGTTTCAGACAGACCTACTTCTGCCAATCAGACGTCGATTGTCTCTCATCTTAGGTACAGAGACAAAGCGATTGCTTTGAAAGCATCCAACGCTACAATGGACTGCGATGGGGGGGGGAGTGTTGTGGAGGGTAACAGAAGAGTTGGCACAGTCACACTTAATAGTGAGCACTTTGTGTCTCATCTTTTATGTTTAAAAACATCAAAGCTGCTCAAAATGACGCATATCAAACTGATCCAACAATCACACACTGTGAGTGAGAACAGATGTATGCGTCTGCTAAATCTGAGGACATTTGAGGGAATACATAGTGAAGTAACAGGAAGGCAAACCAAGGCCTTTGTCTATTTTTCAGCAACAAAAAAGTTGATGAAATGCAAATATAGTGCAACAGCGAGACCAGCATGCTCTACACAAGTGGTTTACCACATTAGCAAACAAGGGGGCCTACAAGATAGTTTCAAATGATTTTAAAGAAGCTAAACAAACTTAGCCAAAATCAAGTTCAAGATATTTCTTATTTAAACTTATTTATACGATGGTAACTTTAACTACATTTAAAAGTACATTAGAAACATGCTAATTAAACATTTATAAATACAATTTACAAATATCACTAAAAATATCATGTAATCATGAATCATGTCAGTTATTATCACTCCATCTGCCATTTTTCGCTATTGTTCTTGCTTGCTTACCTAGTCTGATTCAGCTGTGCAGAGATCCAGACGTTACTGCCTGCCCTTGTGTAATGTCTTGAACATGAGCTGGCATATGCAAATATTGGGGTCATACATATTAATGATCCCGACTGTTACATAACAGTCTGTGTTATGTTGAGATTCGCCTGTTTTTCTGAGGTCTTTTAAACAAATGAGATTTACACAAGGAGGAGGAAACAATGGAGTTTGAGACTCACTGTATGTCATTTCCATGTACTGAACTCTTGTTATTCAACTATGCCAAGGTAAATTCAATTTTTGATTCTAGGGCACCTTTAATTAAAATTCTTCTCCAGTAATCACTGGAAAAGTCACAAATTAATTGGTCAAAAAACAGTGGCAATCCTGAAGAACTTTGTGTTCTTGAAACTTCTGGAATCTCAAAATGTAATCATTTTAATTTAAATTATAATTAAGTTATTTTGTCTATTGAAAAAAATTCTGAAAACGTTATTACACCTGTACCAGAAGGCAGTGGGGGTGTAACGGTACATGTATTTGTTCCAAACCGTCATGGTACGGACGTCACGGTTCGGTTCATGCAATTAGATGACAAATACAGTCAGTCACAGGCGATACACACTCCAATCCAGAAGGGGGCGCACAGCCGCGCACAGTAATGCTTTGTAGCCTAGCCTATTTTAACCAGCAGTTCAAACGGCAGCGTGGAGCGCGAGTGAACGCGATCATCCCTTCCTCTTCACTACTACAGAATGAACATGAATGAACATGAAGCTATGTTGAAAGATACACTACAACTTACTGAAACGTATCATATCTTGTTTAATCACTTAATCAGTGTTTCAACCGCGGAAAGATGTCAGTAAAACAGTTTGTAAACAATATGTCACGTAGTATTACATTTACCTCAGAAAAGCCATTCAGTGTCAACAGCTTGTTAGTTCGCTAGAGAAATTAACTGTTTCACTAAATATATGCTCTATATTAGCCTATGTATTAATTATATTTTAGTTAACCTGTTAAAGTAAGGCCTAAATAAATCCGTCATGAAAACAAGTTATGACAGCCACTGTGTAAATGATTATATTTCAACAATGAATTAGAAGTTAATGCAAAAACTGCCTTATGTGTAATTTACATGTTTACAATACATACATTTTTTATTATTATTTGAGTGTTGATGATTATATCTAAAAAATAAATAGCAACTGAATTTAATAATTTGGGCTCTGTTGTTAATTGTAACCTTTATTATAGTAGTGTGCAAGTAAGGGCTCCCAAATAGTTTACAGCATTAGCAGAGATTTTTTTATCCTTTTTTTGGACAGAGACACAGTTGGTTCAGTAAAACATCGTTTAATAAAAAATGTTTTGTTTTCTCACCCTGCTGTACCGAACCATGACTTCAAATACTGACAAAACAGATATCCGGTCCAGATATCTCTTCCCAACATGACACCTCCATTCATATTGATGGAGTTATAGTTAATCCTTCATCCATTATATGGAATCTTGGGGTACTATTTGATTCTAAATTATGCTTTGAACCTGAAATCAGACAGCTTGTTAAATCCTGACCGTCACTAAATCTCAAAGATGCCAAAACTGTCATGCTTTTATAACCTTGCGTCTGGACTATTTTTAACCCTTTGTTTTGTGGCCTACCCACTAATCGCTTACAACTAGCTCAAAACTCAGCTGCTCGTGCCCTTACATTTAACAAAAAATCAGCAGACACATCACTACCATCCTTCAGCAACTGCACTGGCTCCCTATGGCCAATCACAATCAGTTCAAAATACTTTTCTAGTTTTTAAGGCCTGATATGGTTTAACACCTTTATTTCTTAAATTAATACACCCTTATGTTCCTGCCTGTACTCTAAGATCAAGTTCTGAGAATTTGCCCATATGTACATCCATACCCTGCGTACCCAGATGCTACGCCACTGGTTCAACATGTCTACTCTCCTTTTAAACTTTCCTGATCAACCACTAATATGATGATGATACATAAAATGCGAAAGAACTGCTTCCATTGGTTAAAAAAAAAAAAAAAAAAAAATGGCTTTACTTCACTGAAAACCTGACAAGCTCTTCTAAAGCCAACCACTAGAGACCTTCAGGGAATTATTACCACCACGCATACTGACCGAATCAACTGGCTGGAGCAGCTCCTGGGACTAAATCAACATGCCAAAGGGATAGTATTAAGTAGTGATGATCTTTTTGAGGTCAGTTTTTTGGAAGACAAAATCACCATTGTGTTTATGTTAATGAAAGTTTTAAGAGAAATCGCAAATGGTGCTTTTTGCTCCAAAATCTTCATGAGGCAGAAAGATGCAGTGAGTAAACTGCGAATTGTTCAGGTAAAACTGTGTGGGAGAGGTGAAGTGTGTTCCTCCCGCAGAGATTCTGACACTTCAAAACCAAGGAAGATGGATCACACCACAAACCATAGAGAACGCCACCAAAAAAGCTCAGACCAACTGTTCAGTTATAATTTGGGTTTTGTATTTTTTTGGTTCTTACAACAACTTTTGATTAGTTTTGATTAGTTTTGGTCTAACGATATTTTGATGAACACCAAAAAAATTTATTAGTATTATATACACATACAACATTTGTTTATATACATTTATTACAATTATTAAAAGTAAATACTATATTTGTACTTATATTATAATTACATTATACATACATATATATATATATATATATATATATATATATATATATATATATATATATATATATAATTTCCATGATATGATATATACAGTCAAACCAAAAATTATTCAGACACTAGATTTTTTTTTTTTTTTTTTACTACTGGGTGCAGGACACTATAGTTCATTTATGTAAGTGAGGATAGCAAAATAAAGTAAACTGTGGCATATTATACCCAAAAATTATTCATACAGTGGACTACCTGTAAAACTGATAAAAATTTGGGACCAAAAATTATTCAGACACTTTGACCTGACCATGTTTTGCTGAAGTGTTATCTGACATGTGTGTATATATATATATATATATAGAGAGAGAGAGAGAGAGAGAGAGAGAGACTAATCATGTGCACACATGCAGATGAAAATTTGACATTGTAGGCAATCACACAATCAAAACCTACAGCGTTGTGGCATTTAATCCCACTAGACCCAAAACAGCAGGTTGGGTGTGATATGACACTGACCCGTGGGTCATGAACAGGGCCTGAAAGGGCAGATGCCAAGGTCACATAAGCACTCCCCTTCCCCTCTACAGACAGCATCCAATTACTCCCTTAAATCAATGTATCAAATGACGGCCCGAAATCAATAATCCTCAAGGTGGTCCTTCAAAAAAATGCACAGTTTGCTGACCTGAGCCTGCCTCTGATCTCCAATCCACTCCTGCTGGTGCAGGTCAGACCGCTTACCTTGACCCCCGCATAGGTAATGCATCGAATGCCATCAACCCTGTGCTAAAGTGTGTCACCCTTCCACCCCCGTGAGATTGCGTCCCCTTTTAACCGAACACTATCCTCACACCCCGGAGACAAGGACCGTTCACCAGCGTTCTCTATTGAGCGGAAAAGTAATTGCCTTTCTTTTGTTTGTTTATGCACTTTCTATTTGTTATTTAGCATGGACAGTAAAGGCAGCTCTTAGAGTGAAAATGAGTTTTATGTAAGGAGTAATAACCTAAATGGATTTCCTCAGTAGCAGGAAGCCCCATGGCTATTTATCTTCTCCCTCCACTAATTATTCATTACAGCTCAGCCAGAGGAAACTCACAAAAACACACAGTCAGATAACGGCGCCGAAGCGCTCGCAAAATTACTTTCTGCTTTCGCCTCTTAAAAGATTCTCGCACTTCAATGCTTTTCATTCCAGCGGAGCTTCTGGAGGAGACGCCCACCACAAGCAGCTGATAGCTGGGAAAATATTCAGAAACACTGATTTGTAAATGCACAAACAGCATCCAGGAGAAAGAAATGAATTAAATGGTTTTCAGCACAGGTGGAGGTTGAGCATTTGCATGGTCTGTAATCACCGCCGTCCACCGCGTTTTAGCAATTCCCAAGCTGATGACTACTTACTGTTGACCTCATATTCATAATTACCCTTCACCTTTACCTGACTGATGTCACAGCAGTGACATTTGTGTCCAGTCATGCCCTTCAGTGGCTTCACTGTGACACGCTCTGTAATCACACGGGCCCCAACTCATCACACAAACCTATCAGCTCACTGCAGGATAGCTGTCACGCTGACAAGAACACAATGGAAGCTAAGCACTGAGAGGTAATAGATGGAGAAACAGACACATCTCACTGCCTAAAGTAAAAAAAGAGCAGTCACGTGGTCATGTTTCTAATTTTAATCTATTAAATGTGACTGGAAGTTTGGAAACATTAAAAATGATGATTTTGGTCAAATGGCATAGTGTTGAGTGATACTGGCTTTTGCATTGTAAAAATGTTCATCTGTTAACTGTATATTACCTTACCATAACAATACAAAAATAAGTACATCTAATTTTACTGTAAAGAAAATACACTAATATACACAAATGTTTGAGGTCAGTAATATTTTAATATAGTTGTATCTTATGCGCACCAGGGATGTATTGATTTGATCATAAAACTAAGTTAAAACAGAATATTGTAAAATATTATTGCATTTTTAAAATAACTAATGTATGTATTTCTGTAACTGCAAAGCCATCCAGTGCCACATGATCCTTCAGAAATCATTCTAATATGCTGATTTGGAGCTCGAGAAACATTTCTTAATATTTCTTAATGTTGAAAAAAGTGCTTCTTAATCATTTTTGTGGACTCTTTGATGAATAGAAAGAACAGCATTTATTTGAAATAGAATTTTTTTGTAACAACCTAAAAGTCTCTACTGTTTACTGAATAGAAGTACTAATCAAAAATAAAAAAATATTACTGACCCCAAACTTTTGAATGGTAGTGTATATCCACAAATATAAAGAGAAAAATGAAAAATGCCAAAACAAACAAACAAACAAACAAAAAAAACAATGTATGAATGCATATGCTTTTTTTTAAAGTAAAAAAGTGGAGTATGAAATAATTCATACAACAATAAAACATTACTAAAATTGTGTTTAAGTGAAATACATTTATGTCATAAATTTGAATTTGAAGTCATCAATCGACTTTCCATTACACATCCTGTATTATTATCAGTACAAAAGACTCATTTTAATAGCTCAAATTGGATGATATATTAACATTACATAATTTAATGACATTTGGGATCTTTAAAGGTGCCCTAGAATCAAAAATTGAATTTACCTCGGCATAGTTGAATAACAAGAGTTCAGTACATGGAAATGACATACAGTGAGTCTCAAACTCCATTCCTTCCTCCTTCTTATATAAATCTCATTTGTTTAAAAGACCTCAGAAAAACAGGCGAATCTCAACATAACACTGACTGTTACGTAACAGTCGGGAGTCCACGATTTAAAGGGGCCACGGGCTGAATGGGTGCATAGTTAATGATGCCCCAAAATAGGCAGTTAAAAAATCTATGGGGTATTTTGAGCTGAAACTTCACAGAAACATTCAGGGGACACCTTAAACTTATATTACATCTTGTAAAAACTGGTTCTAGGGCACCTTTAAATATATACAGTCGCCAAAATGCAATTATGTAAAGCTTGTAACAGCAAGCATCACTATTGTTTTTACTACTACTGCAGACAGTTTTTTTTAACAACATCAACAACAAAATGACAGTCTATATGCAGCATCCAAAAGCTCTTTTGCAGCCTGTTGAAATTACAGCTGGTTAATACATAATACTCTTATCTATAGTTCTACATGTCTCAAATTTTGAAGGCCAACAAAAGCAAGTGACTCTTATTTCGTTTCTATGAATGGTCCAACTGGAGAAACACTGCACCAGATGTCTGAGCAGAACAGCCTGACCTTGTGTCCACTGCAGAAGACGCACTAACAGAGATGGGAAATATCTGTGGTAAGACTGCCATCTAGTGTAAAAGGCTGCCCGATACACAACCTGAACCTCTGGACTCCATCTACACGCTCTTAGCAAGCTAACATTGATAGATCGAAATCGATATCACTGGTTGCTTAGCCTCAAATACATTCATTTTTAGCAACACTGACTTCACCCTCAAGTTCAGAGGAATGTTGTGGTAAAATGCTACTCTGTGCTTCTTGAGACTGAAAAGGCTATGTGAATGGAGGCAACGTACTGCATAAACAATACCAGTTACGCCTAATTAATTTGACAAGTGATTAATACACACTCAGACAACAAAAACAAATGGCTGCTGCTCCCCGGGTCTACTTAACCAACAAAGAGCCAAGCAAATAATTCATATGAAGGAACAGGTTTTACAAAGTCAATAGAGTGCAGGTGTAACAGAGCAATAACCCTGCGACACAAGCCCAAAGCTCTCCAGAGACAAACCAATAATGAATAAAAATGAAAACAAGAATTCATTACACATTTGCTTTCAGGCTATAATTCTGTAATTTGCAACAAATGAATGAGTATTTTCATCTGAATAAGCCACAGAGGGCAGATCTGATGACCTGAATGCCTCGGAAAAATGCCGCTATACACGTTTCACACACAGATTAAGACAAAACACTCTTGTTACAATACATTTTACAGGTGCACAACACATACACTGGCAGTAAAAAGTTTGGATTAGTTACAATTTTTTACATATTTTTGAAAGAAGTCTCTTCTGCTCACCAAGGATGAACAAAAAAATCTGTAAAAACAGCAAAATGGTGAAATATTATTACAAATTAAAAGAACTATTTTCTATTTGGATATATTTTAAAATATAATTTACTCCTGTGATGGCAAAGCTGAATTTTCCTCAGACCAAATCAGCATGTTAGAATGATTTCTGAATGATCATGTGACACTGAAAACTGGTTATTTTAAATTGTAATAACATTTCAAAATATTACTGTATTAAATTACATTTTTAATTCAATTAAAACATACATTTTTACTGTATTTTTCATCAAATAAATGCAGCCTTGGTGAGCAGAAGAGACTTTCAAAACACTTAAAAAAATATTCCAAACTTTTTTGTCTAAGGGATATTACAGCACCAAATACAATAATATCACAAGGTCTCAGAGCACATGTAGCCACCAGGTTATGTCAAAGCTGTTTTCAAAGAATTGCCACTGGGGATTTTTTTCCTGTCTCATTCCATCAGACAATACAATGCCTGCTTCTCCTCCAGCAATGTCTGGTTTCTGATTACCGCACACAAGCAGTTTCAGGCTTATTTACTAGGGGACTGATTGTGCCGCATTAAAATACATTTTCAGACGGGACAATTATAGCTGTTACCTATTAAATCAAGTTTTCTCATGAACAATTACCTCATATTACCTCTGCATCCAAAAACACTCACCTCAGAGACAGTGAAGGCAGATATCAGACAGCTAGAGGTCACTAGGTCACAGATAGGCCACAGATTAGATAACTAATGTAAAGTTATTTGAAACTGAAATGAATATAATGTATTTTAGCACTTATAAAGGCATAGTTCACCCAAAAATGAAAATTTTGTCATCATCAATTGTGTCACTTTCGGTGGGCCCCATTGACTTCAATAGGATTTTTTTTCCATACTATGGAAGCCAGTGGGGTCCATCTATTGTTTGGTTACCCATATCCTTCAAAAAAAATGTCTTTTGTGTTCAGCAGAAGAAAGAAATTCATACAGGTTTGGATAAACTTGAGGACGAGTAAATTATGTCAGAATTTTCTTTTTTGGGTGAACTATCCCTTTAACTGTTTAACCCCCTAAAAAAAGCCTGTCGTATTTGTTGTACACAATCTTCTACATGCCTTCTGTTGTCTTATTGATAAGACAACAGAAAGTAAAGTTTAATGACCTTCAGGTCAAGGTACATGTCTTTTTGCTGTGAAATCTTTACTGATTTTGATAAAGTAAACAAGAATACATTTTATATTGTTAGTAATATATCAAAATGAACACTGACTGGATTTAAGCAAGCTGGTTTTACTTGATTATCTTTTTTAGAAAAATCATGTTGAAATGTGACAACAACAAAAAACGAAGCAAAAAGGTGGAATCAAAACTGCAAAATAATGATATTCTATGGTTTCTATGTATGTTCTGTAAGACCACCCTTTCCATTAAACATATTTTATTGGACTGTCCTGCTTTTAATGTAAGTAGAAAACATTTTTATGAAGTAAGCTCACTTAAGGACTTGTTTAGTAAGATTTTAAGAGAAAAGGCTTTAGAATTCAGTTTTTGCCATGAAGATAGCCACAGATTTTGACATGGCATTAAATGAAACTATACTGATACTGATATGGTTTAGCCTCTGCAATAACAGTCCAGCAGATGGTGCTACAGATCTGTCTTATTGAAAATCCATACCCTGATACAAAATAAATAAAAATGTTTCTATAAATTATATAACAGAATGAAACAATATGTATATACACATAAGTAAATAAGATAAACGATAGAATTGACTATTAATAATTATTTATCATAAAATTGCAGCTCCACATTTAACCTTTGACTTTATATCCTGCCCTTTTTGTCACAGAGAAATTGTTAGATTTAACGTGTAAAAATCCTATCTTAGCATAACATATAGTATGTTAATGTTATCTTACATGAATTTTATATTAAGTAAGAGATGTACGGTTATGCTAATAATAATTAAATTCTGACAGGCCATTTTACGCTCAGAATAAAATTAATCTTAACGCTTTCACGCATAGAGGTCACTACAGTGGACAGCTATTCAAAAAGCCATTTCTTGCGTATGCATGGGTTTTGATGGCATAGTTGCACATCAACCACTACAGTGGACACTAGTGCATCATCCTATACACTGCCACCAAGTGGCAAGCCATTGTATGTGGAATTTTTGTTTTCTCCAAACCAAGATGGCCAGTTAGAAATGCCAAGTTGCCCCAGGATATCCATCCATTCCTTATAGGAGACTCTTGCAAGTAATAATAAAAAAAAAAAACAAGTTGAACATCAAGTAACATCCAAGGAGTCATATCATTGTTAAATTTTCCAAGTACTTATTTTGGATTGGGAGGAAATTCTGATTAATCATCTGTCCACTAAATTGGACATAATGAATCACTAGCTATATTTCAGCTACAAGACTTACTATTACTGTGACTGTTGTTCTTGAAAATACTTCATCTGCAGTACATTTTTAAATGTAAATAAATGTATTTGTGTTATTAGATTATAATTTGCAGTTACTTAAAAAAAAAAAGAAATTTGACTACTTAATGCTCATTACTTGAAATGCGTTACTTTACCGTTACATCAAAAAAAGTAATCTGATTATGTAGTGTATGTCACTTGTAATGCATTACTTTACTTGTTACATCAAAAAAGTAATCTGATGACATAGTGCATGTTACAAGATGGCCAGTTAGAAATGCTAAGGAATGCGGAATATCCATCCATTCCTTATAGGAGACTCTTGCAAGTTAAAAAAAAATAAAAGTTGAACATCAAGTAACATCTAAGGAGTCATATCATTGTTAAATTTTCCAAGTACTGATTTTAGATTGGGAGGAAATTACTTTACTTGTTACATCAAAAAGTAATCTGATTACCTAATACTCATTACTTGTAATGCATTACTTTACTTGTTACATCAAAAAAAGTAATCTGATGACATATAGTGCATGTTACTTGTAATGCATTACTCATACAACAAAAAAGTGATCTGATTACGTAATTTTTCATTACTTTATTTGTTAAATCAAAAAAGTAATCCGATTCAAGGTGCTCATTATTTGTAATGCGTTACTTGTTACATCAAAAAAGTAATCTGATTGTGTAGTGCTCATTATTTGTAATGCATTACTCTACTTGTTACATCAAAAAAGTAATCTGATTACATAATGTTCATTACTTGTAATGTGTTACTTGTTACATCAAAAACATAATCTGATCATGTAATGTGTTATCCCCAACACTGCTCATTTCAGATGATATTTTAAAACACCTTTTACATTTTACAGTCTGAAAACATCAGTAGATCAGTGTAGATTTCAGTCTGAGGTCTTCTCAGAGAGCTCAATTTGTCCATTTTGAACTGAAATGAACATAATCAGAATTATCAGCTAATAAGGGTAAATCCAATGTATTCTGGTAAACTGGAGGGAGCATGAGCGTTATTTACATAGTCTGAGTTGGGTTTCCAGAGTTACCTTCATCAGTTGTAGAGATCTTTGGTGGAATCATGTCCTGTTCTGGTATCAAAGACACGTGACATTCAACCTGAAGTTCTCCTCTGTCTGCAGTTCGAATGGGAACAAACTAAATTGCTATGATTGAAGCTGTGTTATACTTTTTTGTATATATTTTATTGTTTTTTTTTATATAGTTTTCAAATGATTTTATATAATTGTATTAATTAGTTTGCTAAATACACACAGTACTGTGCTATCTCTTTAGTTAAACATCTGAAAATCTCTTTGTAAAATATGTGCAAATTCACCTGTCATTTGGTAGACGCTAGTCAAATTATTGTTTTAGAACAAAGAGAAAGTCTCTCCGAGTGATTTTAACCAAATTCCTTATATTAGCTACTCATAAAAAGAACATCGCTACTCTAAAAGTCCATAAGAAATTCCCGCGGAATTGAACTCGTGGTGAAAATGTCTTCCGGTTTGGCCCATAATTTCACGCCATGACCAAACAGATGTTTTGTTTTACCTCTACCTCTGTCTGTTGTTCATATATTTCACCACAAGGTGGCGACATCATCAATGACAAATCTATTCAGCGATCACCTGTGAATCCACTGACCGTCTCCGTTTATTTCCACATTCTACCATAAGAGGGCGGCATTCTCCGGCAGTGAAGATCAGAATTTTAACATGATGGCCAAGTTCTGAAACAATTACAAGATTAGGGAATTTCACAATGCTGATTGTCAATAGTGTTATTTGTATCGGTGTTTTTAATCACTTTTTAAATTAATTCGTGTTCACTTTATTCTAGATTAGAATTGTAAAAGTATTTTGGTTAAAAAAAGAAATTCTGTAACGATGAGACCATCTTATTTTTTAATTTGTTCTATAAACACAAAACAATTACATTTTTATTTTATTTTATTTTTATTATCATTTGGAAAATAGTTTTCTAATATGAAATGTTTTAGAAGTAAATCCACAGCTAGATCCTTTAATACTCCGTTGCATTAAGGACAATTAAAAATAGGTCTAGGGATAGGCTTAAACGGTCTGTTCTGTTAACATTCGTGTCTGTTCTTATCTTCCTGAATATGAATACATTTAAAATTAGACAAACAGGGATATGCATTTCAGTTTTTTTGTGCAATAATTCAAACTAGATATAGGCTAAATATAAATACAATTGTTAGATTGCTTGGCACCAGTCCGCCCAATCTGAATACAAAAAAAATCTGAAAACTTACATATTTTTCCATTTATTCAGTGCATTATTTAAAAATTAAAAACAGCAGCAAAAATTTTAATTAGCACAGGTTTTGAATGCATTATATAGCCCATCTATTACGCTTTTTTATTTCGATGAAATAGGCTACACCTGATTGTTTAAAAATAATTATTTTGTCTACGACCTAAAAAAAGAAACAATATATTTATATAATTTAGCCTATTATTCTTATTATTTCTTTACAATTTTGTTTTAATTCGCTTCTATCGAAATTTAGTAGTTATGCGGACTGTAAAATAAGTAAAAACACACACAAAAAAAAAGTATCCGGGCAGAGGAATTGATTTAAAATGTATTAAAACACTATTCATGTAAATATTAAACAGACCGAGAGAAGAGCCTGTGTTTTCATGCACCTCATCAAATGTGCATTATGAACATTGGAGTACTCGGTTTCTCCGTTAAATGAAGGCACACTGTCAATCCGACACTGCTGTTTACACTGTTTTATCTGCAGGGAGAAAGTAAACACTTGAGCTCTGGCGAGGGGGATTATGTCTCCATGGCATCGCGCTTCAATAGTGCAGCTATATACACTCCGCGTGCGTGCGTGCGTGCGTGCGAAAATACAGTGGACTCCTGCTTTGAGACTGTCTCTGTTTAGAGGCTTTCAGAATCTTTTAAAAGAAGAGAAGAGCTCAAAATATCACTGCCGATACGACTATTCAAAAAACTGCAGATAGCCTATATTGTTCTGAAATCATTAAAAAAAAAACAAATGTTAAAATATATAGCAGAAAGTAGCTATACCTATTTATGAGGTAAAAGTTGTAGTCTATTATTATTACTACTGTATTATTTGTTAAAAAATTTATTATTGTTGTTGTTGTAAAGTAGGCTAATTATGGTCAAAGTTGGTCAGCTATCCAAATGTGCTTTTAAATAGGCCTCAATGGGCCAACTATTTTAATGCACAAGACAAGCAAAACGTAAGAATAAAATAACATTTATTTTTTTGCAAACTTTACACAGAAAAATGTACACGTCCCAACGCAGCAATTTCATTCAACAAACAATCGTTTTACATCTTTTTAGTTCCCTTTTGATGATTTTTTGAGAAAATGACTTTGACAAATATGATTTTATCATCAAGAAATGCAATATACATTATTTCGTCGTGTAACACAATATATCACTCACAAAGGGAACACAAATGTCTACTTGAGCCAGTAACCATCCAAAAGAGCTTCTGTTCTGTTGAATGAACATGGCACGATTTTACAGACACTGAGCAGAAAAAGATGGAATAACAAACGTTCCACAATAACAATAATGCTATAGAATAGTCCCTTTTTTCAAATGATGAAGCAAATTATTCTAGGAATTGCACTATTATCACACGGGGGCTTAATCCGTTTGGTAAATAATCTAAATGGATTGTAACAAACGTGAAGGATTTTAAAATACACAATTTATACATTACTTGAAAATACTATGGTTACTCTGCTAAAGGTCTAAAATAATTCACCTCCGGCTAATGTTGCGCTGAGGCAGTGTCAGTAACGCCATCTTGCAGTAAGATGAGTAAAACTACTTTAACCTTTACACGTAACCATTTCCTTTTTTGATTAATCACAAACTTCAAAGAAGCCACGACCACCAAACACATGTTTTTTTTTTTCCCCTGGTGATTAAACTAGACATATTTTATATACAGAAACACAAGGCCCCCCGAGTCTTTATGGATGAGGAATCTTCAGGCCTGAAGAAGACATTAAACACTTTTGTCTACATTTGGGAAACACCATCTCACTGTTTCTCTGGAGTGTTGTTGACAAGAGGACCGTACAGTCCATTGGTGTAGCTCTGATCTTTATGCAAGAGAGTCCTGTCTCTGATCAAGTCACTGAAGGCATAGTCCATTGGCGGCCTGAAGCCCAGTGTTGGCATGAGACCTGTGGTGGAGTACGGAGCCATGAAGGCCAGGCCTCTGCTGTGAGCTGAATATGCCAGCCGGAGTGGGTTCAGGCCCAAATGTGTACTGAGAGGATACGTGCTGGGGTCGGAACCAAAGTGTGGCGCGTTGGGTTGCAGAGGAGAGAAGGCAGATCTGTTGCTGAGCGTCATGGTTCCAGGTAACACAGGCCGCGGGGTGGAGGACACGGGCGGCTGTGCGTTCTGCAGCATCCGCTCCGCCGTCCAGGACTCCTCTGGGCCCTTGGCTTGACCGCTGTTGTTGAGGATTTGCTCTATGGCCTGCACCACGTCTTTGCCGCATCCCTGGAGAACGAGCTCCAGGACGCTGCGCTTGTGGTTGGGGAAAACCCTCGTTAGGATGTCGATGGCGTTCATCTGTCGCGATGCTGTGGAAGATGGCGAGGGCTCCTGCTCGTCTTTATCAGTATCCGAGCCGGAGTCTGAGCCCAGCGGGCTGATGGAGCCTGGCGTCTCCTCGCCGTCTTTTAATGGTTTGGCTATCGGGGAACTCACGATGGACTCTCGGTCACCGTTTTCCGAACCCGAGCCGTGACGCATATCTGGAGACGACATTCCTGGAACGGATTCGGTGTCTGTGGATACGGACTTTCCAGCCGTTTGCTGTGGGGTCACCGATCCTGGTAAATGTGTCTTTGGGAACAACTCGAACTTTTGGATGTTTGATTCTCCTGAAATAGATTGATGTACGTCAGTAATTGCCATACACTAATATAGCTTTTTTTTTCTTGAATTGTAAGTAGATTAAATTAATATTTATGAGGGTGAAAATTAAATTTACACTCTAAAAATGCTGGGTTGTTTGAGTCAACTATGGACAAACCTAATTAAAAATTTTAACCCAAGGGTTGGGTTTGTCCATTTTTGACCCCAGTTTGGGTTGAAACAACCCAGCATTGTTTAGAGTATCATGACATAACTACTTTTTATATAGCATGTATGTACATGTTAAATATGCCATTGTTTGAAAATGAATTTTAGTGGTATTAGGTTCTTTGGATTTTCAAATAGTTCTTAATGTTTCATTAAAAGTTCTTCAGATCAACATATTGGGTTCTGTATAACAAAAAAAAGTACATACAAAGAAATATAAATTCCAACTTTATTTTTAAGAACTTATACATGCATATGAGTATAATTTATCGACCTACCAGAGTTTGATTCGTTGTTAACTGACCCAAAGACCTCATAGTTTTGCCGCGGAGGTATGATGCCGTTGGCGGCGGCCAGGGCTAGACCCTCTGCTGTGCCGTAGAGTAGCTGGAGTTCTCGCGCCTCGTTCTCCTCCTGCGCCTGCTGTCTGCGGAGCGCAACCTGAGCTGCCATGACGCGCTGTCTCTCAGCGATCAGAGTGCATTTGGCACACATGCAGTCCTTCCATCTGCAGTAGCGCTTATGCCCCTTCAGGGCGGACACCACCCCGTGATTCCTGCACCGAGCGCACTTGGGCGTTCGTGGATACTTCTCCGTAGCGCGAAGCAACAGCGGCGGGCCTCTTAAGAGGTTACTGGCCATGGAAACCGGTATGGAGGCGGCAGCGGCCGCAGCAGCGGCGCTCGGATGAACCTGCGACCCTGGCTGGGAGGCGGGTGGGATCTCTGGACGAAGATCCATATTCTCCGAATCAACAAACCGTCGATCGATAGGTTAAAATACGTGCGCAACCGAAGCTTTCGATCGGAGGTGTTTCATAAGCATTGGGCAGAATCGATACACGGCGAATTTCTTCAGCTCAGCACTTGACGAAGAACACAGCCCGAATGCCAATGTCCAAGAAGAGATCAGAAAATACTTGTGATTGCTTATCAAAGTCCGCTTTCCAGTGAGATCTTCAACTTGTTGCGCGCAGTCCACAAGCAGCCCAAAATAAAGTGTTTCTTTTAGAAATTAAACACAAATAAATCAATTTTTAAAACACAAAAATCCATTGAATGTAATGCGAAACTAACTTTAAACTCAATGATCAGCAGACAGTCTCAGAGAGCAGAGTTTGCTGCTGGAGCCAGTGTGAGACACTAACTTCCTCGAGAGATCTTCAGTGGATACAGATCCCTCTCGATCTATTGTTGCGCCCACGTTTTCATTAGACAAATTTGACAACAATGTGGCGCCTGTCATTGGCCAAAGGGGGAAGGAGCGATCTGATTGGCTTGTCTCTTTTTCAACTGTGTCCACCTGCGTTCTTTTCTCAAATAACAGGCATCATGCAGAGCTAAAACATAAAACTTTTATCATAAGAAATTATTTACTAAAATACAGGCAATGGACCCTGTAAGACAACTGACTATTGCTACTATACAGGCTATATTAAACGCATTGTTCAACGATTAACGTTAAGTCAAAAGTAGCCGACAAAACTTCATCACGGGATTTTCCAGACTTCGAATAGCAAACAAATGTATTTTTTCCTTACAAGTGAATTTTAGCCTAAATAAGTAGGACATATCTTTAACTTCTGAAACACCAGATTTTATTCTAAAGGTTTGCTGAAGAACCTCGTAGATTGACGTCAATATCGATAAAGGCAAAACGGTAAGTTGTCACGCTACATTTTAAGGGCAATTCGATGTTTGTTATTGTTTACTGTAAACATTGTTTCGTCGTTTGAAAATGGCATTCATGTGTGTAGCATTAATTTAGAACTCACCCTGAATTAAACACAGGCTACTGGACTTAAAAATGTTCAACGTATGCTTGGAATTTATCATCGATTTAAACAGGACATATTGATATTTGATTGTAGCCTAATTATGTGAGCTAAATTAAATGAACACAATTTATATGTACCGCTAGATTAACAAGTCTCACATGGTTTAACGCGATATAATAGCTTTAAAAGACTATCACTGTTTCTCTGTATTATATGTCGAACATCTATATAATTTAAAAATATAATCCTTGGCATCGTATTGTTTATTGTAAACGTTTTTCTTGTTTTTGATGCGTCTCGAACACATTTCATATCGACTATGACTATTTAATTATTTTTAACGCTCTTCATACTTTTAAATGTTGTTCAAAATACAAAAATCAACAGAAAGTGCAATTAGCAGTAGGCCTAGCTATTATTGTTGTTTTTAAATTATTCTAGAATTTGGCGTTATTTTATTGTATGTTTCGAAACGTTCAAGAAATAAAAGCGAAGGTTATTTTTGGTAAAACTAGCCAGGTTTTAAAACGCCAATGAGATTCTTTTAGCATATTTTTGGAATGCTTTAATTTGCTATTCGTAGAGTAGCATAGTTTTTGAAACAATAAACATAATTTTCTTGACATAGTCCAATATTTTAAAATTAGGTTGTCATAATTCCAAAATGCTTTATAAAGTTTTTTTGAAATACGCACTGAAGATTCCCATGTTTCTTCTAGCCTGATTACTGAATTTATTCCTTAATTATTTAACTGTATATCATCATTGTGTTCCATTTTTTGTTTAATAATTCAATGTTCGCTTACATCTGCTAAAAAGCAACAGACTTGCAGCTGAATATTCCTTTTTCTTTCTGAATAACACAAAATCGAAAATTGATTTGTCAAAGAATTTAAAACAGGTTCTCTTTGCTACCTGGACTTTGAATTTCACGCACTCTTCGATAAAGTGATGTGGGCCTGTACTGTTTCCCTGTCGCTCGGTTTCTTATTGTTTACACACTCAATCACTGTAAGCAAATGCCATCTGTCCCCCCGCCGCTCTCATCTGCACCTTTAATTACCCAACCAGCACACTAATAGAGACGATATTAAACTAAAGCTTTTTGACATTCAAAGTCATTATCTCGGCAGCGATCTCACGCGACTGAAAATAGACATCCCGAGATCATTAGAAAACCGCAAGCAGGCGTTGATTGTTCATGAAAGCACAACTCTGGAACAATTGTGATCTTTGACAGATATGAGAAGTAAGCCGGTTTTGTGTCGATGGATAGCCAAGCTATATAGTCAGAATGTAACTAACACACACAATAAAAAGTACAGTATTAGGCTACTCAATGCAAAACATTTAAGGTAAAATGATGCATTTTTAAACATTAAAGCTCATTACCTATATATAGCACAATCTCAAACTTTGAGATTCATAATTAACTTGTATTCTTTGATTCTTCTTTAACGAAACAATCTAAACATTAAACACTTTTAAAATATCAGAACAACCACAGAGCCAACTTTGATAGGGAAAACGGTTCTTCTCAAGACCAATAAGCGCTGAACCCCCTTTTATTTTTAAGATCGTAGGCTACATTTACTAATTCTGTTCATGCAGAACCTAGATATTTTACGTAGTTTAAATAATGAATCCGGCCCTCTACACACTTTACTTGAAAAAGAAAATCTCTCCATTGAATGGGCGTCTCTGTGAATTCCAATTAAATGCCCCCGGGCAATTAAAACTGACTGTGGGCACTTAGGAAATTCAACATTCTTTCAACAGTTCATCAGACCTATGCATCAAAAACCCATACAAGGCTTTCACTCCCTTTAGAATCTGCACCGCTGACTGAGTTTTACACCTTTTTAAAGCGGCACAAAAGAGATGCTTGACCCGACATATGTAACAGCATGTCTCTGTTCCTCCAGCACCCCGGAGCGCTATTGTAAGGATCTTTCTCTCCGCTGATACCCGGCCGGAGCGCGGCTGGACCCGAACTGCCTCCCTGAGGAACTCCTGCTGGAATGGTTTGAGTGCGCAGAGCGCAGCAGAGGTTAGAGTAGCAGATAAAAAGGGGAATGAGGGTGCCGAGCGCGCGGTTTTTAGAGAAACCAGTGTATTTACACGCTTCATCTCGTCTCCAAGTCCTCATTAGGTTGTTAACCTCTTGTTCACATGAAAAGCTGCCGCGCCGCGCAGGACCCTTGAGCGCAGCAATGGCATTCCCCTAAAGGCACAGAACAAAGCGCTTAAAATAACTGCGTTAAAATAAGCTTTTATTGGCTTACTCGGGATGGACGCTCGATGAGGTTTGCTATTTATTTAAAAATATTTTATTTTCAATAATTGTTTTTTTTAGCCTATAAGTATTTATTTGTAATTATTCCTGCTTATTTATTTTTATTGTTTTTTTTTAATTCATGTAATTAATCAAACAACCTGCCCTAGGCCTATCACTTGGTGCAAAATAGAGGATATTACAAAACAAGTTTCTTTAATCTTCGTGAGTTGTCTACTTAATTTCAAATCTTAATGCAATTTGTTGCATCAAGATTCTGGTCTTTTTTTATATAACTGAAAATTGTAAAACTATACATTCTAAAAAATGCAGGGTTGAAAATGGACAAACCCACTGGTTGGGTTAAATGTTTGCCCAACCTGCTGCACTGTAAAAAATAATAGTTGGTTTAAGATTAAAAAAAAGGTTAGCTAGCTGGTTGCCTTCAAATTTTGAGTTCATTGAAAAACAAAAAACAAAAAACAAAATTGACTTAATACAATGAAGGCGATTGGTTTAATCACCAGAAACTCAAAATATTATGTTATCCGAACTACATTAATTATTGAAGTTGATTTGACAAAAGAAAAAATGTGATAATTCATGATTTTTTTTTTTTTTTTTTTTTTTTTAGTGTGGATAGTTTTATTTAACTCAACTATTGTTTAAAAATTATAAAATAGATTGGAAATTAACATTTATTAATATTTTTAATAAATGAACATTTACTAATAATTTCAAATAATAATAATTAAACTTTAAAATTACTTAATAAATGTTCACTTTTTGATTATTTTTGTTTTGTTTCCAACCCATTTTGGGTTCATTTTAAGTATATAGTAATTTTTGGGTTCAATAAAACTACCCAGCACACATTGGGCAAACATTTAACCCAACGCTGCATGGGGTTGTCCATTTTCAACCCAACTTGGGTTGTTTTTAACCTTTTTTTAGAGTTTAAGATGAGAAATAACTTTATCAATGTAACACGCCATTTTAATAATAATAATAATAATAATAATAGTAATAAAAAAGATATTACTGTAATCTTCCTGTATAGACGCACTGGATGCACAAACACCGATCATGACAGATGAAATGATGCGAGTGTGTGTTCAGGCAGCAGCCAATTAAAATGCGGCCTCCATCCCTCCACATCTGCCTCCCTTTACAAACGAATCAAACAGAAAAGCAGGAACCCAGTGAAAGAGCGCTCATTGAGATCACAGATGGAGTATAGGTTTTTGCAAGAAATTTGAGAAACACCATTGTCCCAAATCCAAACTCAATGTGGTCCTTCACAATGGTTCGGGCTTTGAGCTGCGCCGACTCAATTGGCCTTGTTTTTTAAACTTGAAGTGTTGAGCACAAAGACCGGCCTCCTAAATGTCACAACCGCTCCAAGTGGGGCTCTGCAGCGCGATGCTGTCTGAAAAAAAAGGAAAAAGAACACAATTATGAAGCAATAATTACTCTGCTTCTCTTCGCACGCCACTGCGTCTATTCAGCCCCCTTTAGCCCCATTTAATGCTTTATCCTCGTCCTCGATAATCCGAATACCACAGCTTTATTATTTTTTCTTCTCCCTTGCAGAATTTTCTTATGAGACGGGAGTGGGAAACGGGGCTTGTGCTAACCTGGACAATGGCCGTGTCAACTTCCTTTCTGGACAACTTTTTAATATCGAAAGATTAATGCTCAGTGTCACCGCTGAAAGCTGCTGAACACTACGTGAAATATTTAATAAATGCACCAGTACATTTTCTGCAAGTATAGGCCTAGAAAACTTGGCACAGTTCACTTTACTCACATAAATAAATTAATCCAGTTGTGTCTTAATTTAAATTGTGAAAAGCGAAAATTCTGATAGGCTATCTCAATTTTTTAGACCATGGTGAATGCTGACAAGAATGTCGCCAACGACAACAACACAGATAAATAAACAAATCTATTTTGAATAGCATTATAATGCCTACACTGTAATGATTTATCACAAGTTTTTCTTTTGTCAAATTAACTTCAATAATTAACTTCTTTCAGATAACATAATATTTTGAGTTTCTGTTGATTAAACCAATTGCTTTCATTAACTCATTTTTTTAATTTCAATGAACTCAAAAATTTAAGGCAACCAGGTAACTTACTTTTAAGTTAAACCAACAATTTTTTTTTTTTTTTTTTTTTTACAGTGTATTGATATTATTAATACAGCTCTGGTAAAAGTATAAAACACATCTTTATTCAATGCAAAAAAAAAAAAAAAAAAAAGCTTGAAATGAAAAGAGTTATCCTGAAGATTTATCAGGATAAGTTATCCTCCCTTTGCTTTGCTGAACAAAATATTTCTGAAGGACAGCTGATGTCTTAATGTTTCTTTATAATTATTCATAAGATACACTATAAAAACATCAGTCAGTTCATATTACTGGACGTTGTTTGTCTATCAGGGGATTTGTGGTTCACTGGAAAATAAAGTACAAAAAATAAAGTACTACTTCTGATGCCAGAGTGTAAATATTATTTTTGGGGGGTTGAAACTTTGATACCTCAAATGCCAAATAGTATTTGAAAGCTTACATTTGTAATTTACGAAGATCTAATCATTTTTATTCTACAATCTAGACCCCATTAAAATACTGTATATATACACAAAATATATAACTAAATAAAACAGCCTGTTTCTCTAATGCCACTGCTCATTTCCTTCATAACCTATCAGTTATAAATTGTTTTTACCTATTGTTTTTAAAAAGGAGTACTGGCTGCAGAAATCTTTATTAAAACAACAAATTGAACACATAAATAACAAATTAATAAAATGTGTTATTATTTTTTTAGGTTCTTAGGAAAAATTGCAAACTAGAATTTTAACAATGCATTAAAGAAGGCCAGAGAAACTCTAGCAAATTTAATTCAATTAATTAGAGAGAGAGAGAGAAAAAACGAATTAAAAAAGATTTTAATCCATTTAAAACTAGAAAACTACTTTGAGGGAAAACAAAAACAAAAAAAAAAGTTTTCCTAATTAAAGAATCATCCATATACAATCAAAAAGTAAGTTGCATCTGCAGTATAATAATCTTCAGATCTCAATACCTAAAGAAAGTAAAACTCTATTGAAAACTCTTGGAGATCTGTCAGGATGACTTAAGTATTTCTTTTGGTAGCAGCCAATAAAACTATTTCTGTTCACACCAACCCCTCCCGCCTCACTCGCTCCATCCGCACACAATGCCCACCACAAATGAGCCCCTTTTTCGGGCGACTCTTTAAGCCGCATAGATTCTGTTTCTCTAGCGTCTCTGAGAAAGTAAACTTTGAGTGACCCTCCAGGTTAGTTTAGTCTGGGATTTCAGCATCGTTGGGTGAGTGGATGCTGTGGGATCAGAAGCTGCTTCAAAGAAGAGATCACTTACGTCAAGAATTCTCTTCTCTCACCAAGGGCCAGCAGCATTCTTGACCCTTAAAGACTAGTCAAACATTATTGAACGTTTCCCTTTTGTTATTGAAGAATCGAGTCACCAACCTGATGTTGCCAGAGGAGAATCTGTGTCACAGGAAGCCACAAAATTACTATTGTCTGTAAGTAGAGAGTTTGGGATCAAACCATGATGGCATTGGAAAATCGGATCAATGTCAATGATTGAGATGTCACAGGTCTGACAAGTGATCAGAAAAAGAAAATCACATCATAATATCAAGTGCAAAACTAAAAATCTTTAATAAACCTTTATATATATATATATATCTCATGTATATATGTATATATATATGTATATAGGTCAATGATGTGACAGGTCTTTTTTTTTTGTCCAAAGGCCTTAATAATAATAAAAAAACAAAGATATGACATCCAAAGTATTTAAGGTAGTACAACTAGATCTCTTTTATAGAATCCAAAAGGTTTTGATTATATTTTGCTACATATAAAGGTATTTTAAAGATTTTCAAGTGTCAAAAGGTCATTCGGTTTAACCGTCCAAAGGCCAATACAGCCACTTCATTGGTGATTAAAATATCTTAAAATGTAAGAAATGTTTATTTTTTTTTTTATTCTGGCATGATTTTATAACATCATATATCAACATAGTGCAAAATGGTGTTAAAATGTGTAGAAGTTGTTGCTTTGTTATGAGAAAGAATGTCCAGAAAAAAGAATTTCATTGATGTCACTCGGAGTAACCAATATAAAGGGACCATTTTGGATCAAGTCATGCGGTCAATATCATGTGACAGGATGTGCCATCATTCAGACACCTGCAAAGGACCACATAGTCATGAAGCAAAGTAACTAACTCTCTCTTAACTATTTGAAAAATTCATGTTTTCACTTTCACTCATACACATGTCCCGAAACTTCAGGTCATTCGGTACAACCGCTATAAAACATGGAAAATGTTGTAATATTTTAAAAACTTGTACTAAATATAAAATGTTTGATTGTCCTTTCGCTAGCTAGCTAGATATCAGCCTGTTAGGATTGTTTGAAAATATCGTCTTTCGGTATAACCAAAAGTGTCTTTTATGGTGACAAATTTTGTCTATCTTGTAAAAAATGACAAAAGCAGTGTTAATTGATTATAAAAACCACAATCTCATTGTTAACACTAAATAAAACTTCAAAATTATTATTTTTTTACACTTTTAAAAACCGTATTTGTCAATGACCCATATATAGTTCTATTCTACCTTTTGACAAGTTGTCTATTTTGAAATATTGTAGGTATATACACATGAATACATACATACATATCCTTCCATCCATCCATCATTTACATAATAAATCTCAAATAAATGGCAATAAAAATGCCATGTTATTTATAAAATATTTATATAAAGTCTAAAGGGTAACCAAATACTTTTCCAAACTACCACATAAAATGGGAGGCCAAACAATCAAAGTCCTCTGATTGAGGATTTTTTTCCCCCCTTCAAACAGGAGGATTACTGTTTCAATTGTGGGAATTATTGCACTCTTCTCATATTGCTCAGGACACACCTGCCAAAAGAACGACGATAAAGTGTAGACAAGCCGGATCAGGCTGAATGAAATATCAGTTCACTATTGAAATGACAGCATTTCCGACCTGCTCATCACCGCTCTCTGTGTCTGTACAAAGCTGATGTCTGCTTAAATTAACCAATCATTCAGTCATTGAAACTGTAATATCACGCACACTAGAACTGCATAACCAACAATTCCTCCTCAGGCTGGATTTGCCAGTCTTTCACACCTGATTTAGCATGATGAAAACTTGAAGAAAATGAGAAAATCTTACCTTTCAGTGCTCTTGCTCTTTCTTGAAAGCGAGAATAGATAATTAGGCCAAACTAAACATGATACCAGGAGATTCTGAAACACATTTAAGTCCAGTTTACACAGGCATTACTCATATTTAACAAGATTCAATTTCAGCGCACAGAGTGAGAGATCACATGTTCGAAGGAAGAAGTGCTCACATTTTGTGAAGGCTCACATTGAGAATTGTGTTACCAGACCAAGCTTGAAGGATCACAAGAAAGCTGTAATTTAGTTTGTTGTTGTCACTTTGAATAAGGTTGCTTTCTTCTTTTTCTGAAATGAATAATAAAGTCAATGACCAGAACAACAAAATGTCTGAGTTAGTTTAAAATGCTAAGTTCACTCTCAGTGTGTGTGTGAGAGAGAAAGAATGATTCATGTCTTCTAAGGGCACATCATCTGCAGTGGAAGTATGACTGGATGCACACATTAAACGCTCAGATTCCTTGCGTGAGAACAGTAAGGCAACACCAATGAAACAGCCTGCAGGTTAGACTCTTTCCAGTTTCAAAAATGTCATGTGCACATGAGGAACTGTACTTCACATAAAACATTCAAGAGATGTTTTTTTAAGTGTAACAGCTTATAGTTAAGTGTACTACTTATAGTTCAACTGAATCAAGTGATTAGCTTTCGATACATTCACCAAAATCCATCAAGAACCATCTTCACTTAAGCTGGATCACTAGGCAATCAATGTGTCATAATTTGACCAATAATTTAACTTGATCAGTGTAGCATTCAGACAGTAATTCTTGAATATTGTTTGTTGAGTCCTTTCTGAATACAGTAAACGTCACTGGCTACATTCTCATGCACAATGACAAAAAAAAAAAAAAAAAAAAAAAGCCATGGGTTCCTTTAGTGAATCACAATGTTAACCATATTTTGTTCACATCAGCAGTGAAGATATTTGTAGTATTCTCAGGGTGTAATTTCCTCATTGACTCAACAGATTACAAATAACTGGTAACAATCCTTACTGAAGTCATTTTAAACTGGAAAAGAATGGGGTAAAAACAGATTAGTGCGGTGTGATTGCACTCCTGTCATATGATGTTAAATGAATAGTTCAAGCAAAAATGAAAATGCTGCCATTTGCTCACCCACATATCATTCCAAACCTGTATGAGGTTCTTCTGTGAAACACACACACACACACACACACACACACACAAAAACTGTTCTGGTTATTCAGTCTGATTTGCTAATAAATCTTTCAGTGATTTGAACTAAAAATCAGGCAATTCATTGAAAAGATCTGATTCAAAAGAACCATTGATTGCCATTTTCGCCATGATTGACCAAGAGTTTTAGTGATAAAATTACTTACATTTCGGTCTCTCGCTGACAAAATTTGTCTTCAGAAGTCATATAGACCCCACTTATTGTCCTTTGCATCCTTTTTTTGAAACTCCAGTCCACATTCTTATTGTCCCAAGTACAATTTTTCATCATTTCTGTTTGGAAAACAGTCCTACAGCTTTGGTATGACATGTGAGGGTTAGTAAATAATATGAGAATCCTTTAAATTTACCTCAGCAGTCATGTATTAAAATGCAGGACTTCAGCGTGAAGAGACCTGGTTTGATGATGCGATGATGATGATAATATAGACTAGTCATCAACACATGAAGGTGAAAATAAATTTAGAGTGGCAAGAGACATGCATGTTCATATATCTTTTATATAATGTATATCAACCTAAATCTAATACAGCATCAAACTTAAAAAGGGAAAACTGGAGAAAAATAAACAAAAGCAAATGAGATTAAAACCAAGTATCATCAATTTGGGTATCAGGAAGAAGCCAGGCTCTGAGGGGATGACGGTCTGTCCAGGGCCACACTGAGAATCAGGGACTCTGAGAACCTTGGGAAAGGAAATGGTCCAGCGCTCTCCAGGAAATGTCTCTTTGTATGACTTTTATTTATTTGTCATTTTTTTAATTGATTTTTTATTTTTTTTTGTCATCTCATTTCAACACAAAACATGTCTAAAAAGCAGCCGTAGTGAGAAGTCCTTGTCTGTGAGGCTGACTGTTTTAGACTTCCACATCTGCTTTTTTTTTTTTTTTTTTTTTTTTTCAGTTACCTTACTTTTTGGGTGGAGAAAGAACATTACACTGCAGTTATGTGAGGAGAGTGATCGTTTATCCATGTGCTTGTGAAGGCCTCCGTGTGCATAAAATGTACACTCAGCATTCATATACAACGCACCGTGTGTGATAGTGTGTGAAGGCTTGTGTGTGTGTGTGTGTTGGTGTGTGTCTGGTCGGACATCATGCTAAAAGTTCTTTGCTTATTCTTCGTTCGCTTCGGGACGTCTCGGATCGGTCCTACTCTTTGGCCTCCAGGAACAGGGTCTCCTGAGGGAAGAGTTTAGCATCCAGCAGACTCCATGCCGGGTCTAACTGCGTAATCTGGGGAGAGACAAAGAAATTGAAATTGAGACACTTAATTTTCAATGCTTAGAGGCCCGATATGTAATTTTTCGCCACTAGAGGTCGCCTATTCAAAACAAAGGCTTTGCTTGATGACGGCGAGATTGAGTGCGGAATCATGGGAGATGTTGTCTTCACCCCACAGCCGGTGGAAATGAATCCGACGGGACTCGGGCAGAAATCATGCTCATGGATGATTTCTGTCCTGTACTGTAGTATGAAGCAAAACAAGGCCGAGTGCTGTAGGAGAGGAACAAGGACGCTGGAGCGATTGCTAATGAGAGACGAGCGTGACACACGACTCAAACTTTTATTATGCCACAGTCGCTGCTTCCGCTTCTTCCGGTCAAGCATATGTGGTATGGTAAAATATGGTACTTGTGGAAAATCAAACAAATAAGACTTACTGTGTCTTAATCTTAATCTATATAATATGATTAGTTTTCTGTTAATGAATGTATCCAAACAGTTGCTCACCTGTCTAATAAATCATAATATATTAAAGCGTCTTTGGTGTTTCCATGGTTTCTACAAAATAAAACCAGAAATTGAGGGTAACGCAGGTATGATGTCATTGATAGGCGACACGTGGACACAGTCCGTGTCCTGGTGAAAATTGCTTATTTCTCTAGATTTAAACATTCCTAAGTCTTATGGCTTAAAGGTGCCATCGAATGTTTTTTTACAAGATGTAATATAAGTCTAAGATGTCCCCTGAATGTGTGTGTGAAGTTTCAGCTCAAAATACCCCATAGATTTTTTTTTAAATAATTTTTTTAACTGCCTATTTTGGGGCATAATTAACTATGCACCGATTCAGGGCTGCTGGCCCTATAATTGCTCGCGCTCTCCACCCCCCCTCAGAGCTCTTATCGTTGCATAAACAAAGTTCACACAGCTAATATAACCCTCAAAATGGATCTTTACAAAGTGTTTGTCATGCAACATGTCTAATCGCGTAAGTATAGTATTTATTTGGATGTTTACATTTGATTCTGAATGAGTTTGATAGTGCTCCGGGCTAACGGCTAATGCTACACTGTTGGAGAGATTTATAAAGAATGAAGTTGTGTTTATGCATTATACAGACTGCAAGTGTTTAAAAATGAAAATAGCGACGGCTCTCGTCTCCGTGAATACAGTAAGAAACGATGGTAACTTTAACCACCTTTAACAGTACATTAGCAACATGCTAACGAAACATTTAGAAAGACAATTTACAAATATCACTAAAAATATCATGTTATCAATGATCATGTCAGTTATTATTGCTCCATCTGCCATTATTCGCTATTGTCCTTGCTTGCTTACCTAGTCTGATGATTCAGCTGTGCACATCCAGACGTTTTGCCCTTGTCTAATGCATTGAATATGGGCTGACATATGCAAATATTGGGGGCGTACATATTAATGATCCCGACTGTTAGGTAACAGTCCTTGTTATGTTGAGATTCGCTTGTTTTTCGGAGGTCTTTTAAACAAATGAGATTTATATAAGAAGGAGGAAACAATGGAGTTTGAGACTCACTGTATGTCATTTCCATGTACTGAACTCTTGTTATTCAACTATGCCAAGGTAAATTCAATTTTTCATTCGAGGGCACCTTTAAGGCTAAATTTATTAGATCATAAAATTAAGTAAAACAACATACTTCTAACATGTTCTAACATATTTAAATTTATTTATTCCTGTGATGCAAAACTGAATTTACATCATCATTACTCCAGTCTTTAGTGTCACATGATCCTTCAGAAATCATTTAAATATGCCGATTTGCTGCTTAAGAAACATTTCTTATTACCAATTTTGAAAGCGGTTGTGCTGCTTGAATATTTTAGTGGAAACTGGGGAGATATGGAAAAAAAAAAAATTTATTTCAGACATTTTTCAATGCTTAAGCAATCAAAAAAGTGGAATATTAAGAATGTAATCTATAAAAAAAACAGTTCATGAGGTTTGCAGCCTAAGACTGGCCATTCCTCCTAAACTATGCGTCGTGTGGGGTCTGGCCATCTGATGTCATTGGTTAACATCGTAATGTGATAATGTCCCTGTGTGAGGTACGTGTCCTGTTTCCTTTTGAGATACTTGCTGTTTGTTATCGCAAATGGACCAATCCAAACCAAACACAATAGCTGTGCTACAGCGACTGGGTGAGAACTCATCAGCCAGCAATAATCTCCATGAGAGGAGTCTGACTTCATTATCCAAGAGCACTGCAATCTCTAGCCGCACTTTTAACAGCAAACTAACTGACATTTGTGACGACATGACCGTCATCCACCTCTCATTTCAGGGATTTTCCCAGACGATGAGGAGTGACGAGCGCTTGTGTAAGCAGCTTGCGATCCTGCGCTGGGAGAGAAAAGGAGAGCAGGAGATGATGGCTGCTTTGTAGTGAGCTAATAGCAGAGCGTTCTCCTGTTACACGGGGCCTTTGCTCACACCTGGGTGTCCGCACACCGCACGGCCACAGCGCTCAGGACAGGGGCTTAACTGCAGCCTGGTGACAGGGCTCTGATTAAGGCCTATTCTCTACTCTGTAGTCCCCTCCAGCTCTCCTTGCTTGTAATTAAAACACAGAGCTGAAAGCAGCTGGGCTAGAAGGTGATGGGGTAAGAGAATAAAGCTAACATACTGTATTGTGTAATTTCAGTGAAAGTGGTCAGGACAGTGCAGGATATCACAAAGCTGCTGGAATAAAAACAGAATATGCAACATGCGTGGAAAAAAGAACTGTGCATTATATGAAATGAGAGTTTCTTGGTCTCTTGGTTTCCTCATCACAATGATACAGAACCAAGGAGGTTTTTACATTTTAAAATGAATGCCATGATTCTAGGGTATCTGGGTAGTTGATAAGGTGTTGTGGGTGGTTTCTTACTGGCCCAAATCAAAAGGTCTTACTCATCATTAACAACTACAACAACAACAACAACAAAAAAGTCCTGCAAAGCTTTTTTGAGAAAAAGAGGAATAACTGAAGGTCATAATTTTCTCTGGTAATTGGCAGCATGTCATATGTCAATGCATTATGCTTTATGAAATAACCAATTAATAAATAATTAATTAAATTGTTTAAAACGTATACACTACCATTCAAAAGTTTGGGATTGGTAAGTCTCTCACCAAAGCTGCATTTTTTCACTGTATCCCCTAACACTCAACATAATTAATTGGTTTGAGTAGGAGAAACTTAAATTAAACAAATGAGTTCAGTCAAATTAACTTCCATAAGTATTTAGCACTTTTTCATTTGAGTTCACAGAACTGATTTATTTTAAGTAAACTCAACTGTTTCATTGCTGTAAGTTTTATGAACTAATTTCATTTAGACGAACTCAAGTTTAACTGAAACTGGCTGGGATCTCTGTTTCATAGCATGCTTTGCTCATGGCAATCGAAAGGGAGAGTAAATGCTAAAATTAAGTGTTATATAATGTTTTTTTTTTCCTGCAAGATTAATGTGAAGTGGGAGATTTAGTAGTGATTAATGTTTTGTTATGCTAATTTAGAAGAGTTTGTTAATGTGGGTTTTTGGAGAGTTACTTACAAATTAGCAAGTTAGCTAGTTATATCTAACTATATTAGATTTCACGTTGAGATTACATGATAATTTTAAGTTAAATGTATAAATTAATTTACTCAAATATTTCAATTTAAGAACAATGTTCAAGTACAAAATAAAAATCTGCTAGTTCTGCTTACTTAAACTTTAAATTTCTATATTTAAAATTGATGTAACCGATTGCCTCAATTTATTTGATTTTTGCCAATTTATTTGGGTTTACAGTGTTGATTAAAATAAATAGTAATATTGTACAATATTATTACAATTTAAAACACCTGCTTTCTATTTTAAAATATAATTTATTCCTGTGATGCAAAGCTGAATTTTCAGCATCATTACTCCAGTCTTCAGTGTCACATGATCCTTCAGAAATCATTCTAATATGCTGATTTGCTGCTCAAGAAACATTTCTTATTATTATCCATTGATAAACAGTTGTGCTGTATAAAAATTTTATGGAAACTGAATATACAGCATTATTGATGTATATAGAGAAAAAAATGTTAGCATGTTTTGTAGCACTGTAAAAATAATTTCTGTCACTTTAGATCAAATAAATGCATCGTTACTGAAAAAAAGTATTAATTTAATAAAAAAAAAAAAGGTACTAACCTCAAACATTTGAACGGTAATGTATGTAGAAATTTACAGTAAATGCTGCAAAAATATTGTTCATTGTTCATTTATGATAACTAATTACTTTAAAGGTAAAATTCTGATCCATAACAAAACCAATAATTCCAAAAACTGTGTGTTTATATATAATAAACACACAGTTTTTGGAATTATTGGTTTTGTTATGGATCAGAATTTTACCTTTAAAGTAATTAGTTATAGAATATATATACCTTAGATTAAAAAGACAAAATGCTTTAAGGTAAAGGCCTCAAAACGCACCTGACGTAAAGCACTGTGTAGACGACAGTAAATTGAAAGTGAAAACGTATTATCGGCGGGTTTGGCATCTCCAAGGGGGGTAGTACAGATATCACACCCGCTTCAGCACATTAGCTGTGTTGCCCCAAACCTCACTTTAGCGTGTGACTTATGCCTTTTGTTTTTCAATCTGACCTGAGGGCACAGGAGGGGGTAGTACCAGGGAGAGTGCTGTAAAAACACGTTGCTCCCACCAGGATACCTTTCCTTTCGTTCGTACGAGCGCTTTAGAAAAACTTAAAATGGAAATGAACCCGAAAACCTGCTATAACACCACAGCATCTGGTAGAAGTAAATGAGGTTCTAGGGTGGCGCAGATGTGTGTGTGTGTTTGTGTTGATGACTGTTCTCTTTTAAAGGGGAATGAGAGAAACAAGGTGGCACTCCAATGGCAGGAGACAGATGCCATGGGTGATTGTTTACATTGTTATCCAATTAACAGACCATAAGAAGAGAAGCATCTGTCAACAAACAAAGCTGTTGTTTTCCTCCACTCTCCTTGTCTTTCGCTCTTTTTCTTCCTCTCACTCCCTCCCTCTTTTCCCAGCACTTGTTAACTTCTTCAGAAACGTCCTCTTTGGTCCTCCTGAATTAAATTAGACTTTTCTGCGCAACACTGATTGCGCTGGTGCTTCTAACACCATGGCTGACACACAAACACACACTCACAAAAAATTAAAGTACGATTAAAAACCCTCCTGACTGACAACCTTAACCCGCAGAGCACCGCTTTCTTTCCAACGGGGGATGTTAAGACCAAATGAATTCAAACGTGCCCGGGTAGTGTGATCTCCACTGATGAACAATGCATTCTCTGACTTCCAAAGTAAACAGAGAAAGAAAAGAGATCATTTGAAGGGTGTGGAGACTCATATCACCGTAATCCTGAAGAGGTTTATTAAAGCAAGAAGTGGCCGTGTGATGGAGGAAAGGCCCATGCGGCTGTTTTCTTTGGGCCTTGATGATGTTGATGGCAGGTAATCCTGTTAAACCTTTAACACACTC
Source organism: Chanodichthys erythropterus (assembly GCF_024489055.1). NCBI lineage: Eukaryota > Metazoa > Chordata > Actinopteri > Cypriniformes > Xenocyprididae > Chanodichthys > Chanodichthys erythropterus. The sequence goes on from NC_090229.1 coordinate 12,445,005, forward strand.
ATCTTCAACGGCCCCACACAGTCACCAAACAAACACAGGACAGCCGCCAGATGACCAGAGGAAAAGGGGCACGAAAAGTTCTACTCGACTTTTGAGCCCTAAATGGTACGATGACCATGGCGCCTATTAAAAAAAGGTGGACAAAACTGTTTAAAAGCAATTAAAAGTAGCAAAAAAGTTGTACCTGACCAATCAAAAGTCTGGGGTAGGTAATTTTTTTTTTTTTTTTTTTTTTTTTTTTTTTTACGTTTTAGAAAGGCTCTTCTGCTCACCAAGGCTGCAAATTTTTTGAAATAACTGTTTTTAAATATATTTTAAAATGTAATGTATTCCTGTGATGGCAAAGCTTTCACATAATTCTTCAGAAATAATTCTAATATGCTGATTTGTTCAAAAATATTTCTTCTTATTATCAATGTTGAAAGCAATGCTGTGCTGCTTAATAGTTTTGTGGAATCTGTTTTTTATTTTCAGGATTCTTTGATGAAGAAAGAGAAAAGAACAGCATTTCTTTGAAATATAAATTTTTTGTAACATCATAAATGTCGATTTAATGCACTCTTGCTGAAGAAAAGTTTTTATTCTAAATTTTGAGTGTTAGTGTACTATAAAATGTAATTTATTTCAGTGTTGGAAAAGCTGAATTTTCAGCATCATTTCTCCAGTCTTCAGTGTCACATGATCCTTCAGAAATCATTTAATATGATGATTTGCTGCTCAAGAAACATTTATTATTATTATTATCAATGTTGAAATGTTGAAAACAGTTGTTTTTATTTATTTTTTTGAGAAGAATTTAAAGAAATTAATATTTTTTTTCAGCAAGGATGCATTAAATCGATCAAAAGTGGCAGTAAAGAAATTTAAAATGTAACAAAAGATTATATTTCAAATAAATGCTGTTCTTTTGAACTTTCTATTCATCAAAGAATCCTTTAAAAAAATATTGTACACAAATATTTTGTACATCTGTACACAATAAATGTTTCTTGAGCAGCAAATCATCATACTAGAATGATTTCTGAAGGATCATGTGACACTGAAGACTGGAGTAATGATGCTGAAAATTCAGCTTTGCCAACAAGAATAAATTACATTTTCAAATATTTTCAAATAGAAAACAGTTATTTTAAATTGTAATAATGTATTATACGGTAATATATATAGGGTCATTCTTTTGTCCAAAGGCCTTAATAATAATAATAAAAAAAAAGATGACATCCAAAGTATGTAAGGTAGTACACCTAGATCTCTTTTATCGAATCCAAAAGGTAAAAAAAAAAGGTATTTTAAAGGAACACTCCACTTTTTTTGAAAATGGGCTCATTTTTCCAACTGCCCTAGAGTTAAACAGTTGAGTTTTAACGTTTTCAAATCCATTCAGCCGATCTCCAGGTCTGGCGGTACCACTTTTAGCATAGCTTAGCATAGTTCATGAATCTGATTAGACTGTTAGCATCTCACTCAATAATATCATTGCGCCTGCACCCATGGTACGGCAGCAAATTTCCTTGATTATTACACCGGAATGAGAGTATAGTTCCTAGACATATCAGCTATCGGTCTTAGCACACAATGTAACTACAGAAGAGTCAAGTTTTAAATAGGAAAAATATTACTCTTTGGTCATTTTTGAGTGAGATGCTAACGGTCTAATCAGATTCAATGAACTATGCTAAGCTGTGCTAAAAGTGGTACCGCCAGACCCGGAGATCGGCTGAATGGATTCGAAAACGGTAAAACTCAACTTCCATTTTCAAAAAAGTGGAGTATTCCTTTAAAGATTTTGAAGTGTCAAAAGGTCATTTGCTTTAACCGTCCAAAGGCCAATACAGCCATTTCATTTGTGATTAAAATATCTTAATGTAATAAATCTATATATTTTTTTTTATTCTGGCATGATTTTATAACATATATTAACATTAACATGCAAAATGGTATTAAAATTATGTGAAGTCGTTGCATTGTTATGAAAAAGAGTGTCCGGAAAAATGAATTTCATTGATGTCATTCGGGGTAACCAATATAAAGGGACCATTTTGGATAAAGTTATGCTGTCAATATCATGTGACAGTATGTGACATCATGCATACACCTGCAAAGGACCACATGGTCGTGAGTAACTAACTCTCTTTTAACTATTTTAAAAATTTATGTTTTCACTTATGCATGTCCTGAAATATCAGGTCATTTGGTACAACCGCTATAAAACATGGAAAATGCTGTAGTATTTTAAAAACTTGTACTGAATATAAAATGTTTGATTGTTCTTTTGCTAGCTAGATATCAGCCTGTTAGTTTTTGAAAATATCGACATTTGGTATAACCAAAAGTCTCATTTGGTAAAACCGAAATTTTGGTTCATCGATTGACAAGTTAACATAAATAATCAGCTGCATGTTATATATATGTACTGTATGCAGCGGAGGGCAAAATGTAGTTAAAAGAAACTCATTCAAATATTGTGGGACTCATAAATATATTTTATATATAAATAATATAAATAGCTTCTCTATTACTCTATTTCTAATCATTTAAAAACACGGGCAGCTGAAGGCAACGTTTACCAGCACTGTTAGTGTAAATATGTTTTCATGTGAAATTTGAGCAGTACCTTTAGATTAAAAAGAAAAAGAAAGAACATCACTGACTGTACTGTGTACATTTCTACAACCAGACTATTTGAAAAGTCCTGAGGAAATTAATGGAGAGTTCACTGGAAAACAAAATAAAAGAGTGTCTCAGAGAATAATTCACTCATGTCACTTGCAGCTGCCAGTTTAGTTTAATTAATTTCATTATTAGTATACTTAAGGATTAACCTGATCAATAACACAGTAAAAACTCATTAAAATGACAATACAGAGTTTCATTATAAAGCAGGTGTATGTTACCAGGCTGAGGCAAAGTAAACCAACTGAAGGCATTATTATAAATTAAGAACACAGGTTTTAAGAAAGGTCTGGCTTCCGAATCACGCAGTCAAAACATTTAAAGTAAATTAGTAATAAGCTGAACGTCGGTCCTCGCTGATGCGGTGCGAGACTTGTTTAAACTGAAGATCTCCACTTTGAAAGCCAGGCAAATAAATATTGCTGTTCATTAGTGCTAATAAAAGGACCTGCAATAAGCGGCTAAGAAAGAAGGAAAATAAAGACCAGACACGCGAGATGTGGTTTTCCAAACAGAAGGAAAAAAGAAAAAAAAAAAAAAAAAAAAAAAATACAGCTGAAACAACGCAGTTCTAATGAAGCCATTTAGGGTTCTGCACCATTAATTAAAACCCAATAGCCAGGTCTGTGTTAGCGCTGTGTTGTAGAGTGTTTATTTGGCCAATTAGGAAAGCGGTGGGAGATCATTATCTGCCTGCAGGAGTGGTGAGGGCGTTAGCGTTCGCAGTGTTGGAGAAAGACTCTGCTAAGGGCCGGCCGAGGATGGAGAAGGAGAGGGGGGGTGCGGGGGTGGACTATTTCCACCTCTGGGGAGAAGTCAGTTCTGGCGCCCTGCTTGTCTTAAGCATGACCATGGGATGCTAAGGAGGGGTCTAAAGGCAAGAAGCCATCGTAAATGCACAGACAGTCCAGACACTGACGTAAGAGATATGAAACCACACATCCAAATGGCTCCCTGAGGGTTGAAGGAGACAGATATATTGGTTTTCATATGGTTTTTCTTCAGTACCCAGGTTTTGGACATCACATTATGGCCCAATACAAAGAATATTGCACTTACAGTCAAACCAAAATTTATTCAGACACCTTGAACATTTCATTAATTAATACAGTTTATTCACAATAGTTAAAAAAAACAAAATGGTAATAAAATATGACAAGAACTCAGAGTTAAACTGTGTCAGAAAAAATATGTCAGATAACAAAACATGGTCAGGTCAAAGTGTCTGAAGAATTTTGGTTCCAAAGTTTTATCAATTTTACTGGTAAATTTTACTGTGAAGAATTATGTGTATAATATGTCACAGTTTACTTTATTTTACTATCTTCACTTACATAAATGAACTATAGTGTCCTGCACCCACTAGTAAAAATATAAAAAAAATATTTTTTGGTTTGACTGTATGTAAACCATACACTGATATGCAATAAATAAATATATATAATTATTTTATTAACATAAAAATGTTATGTAAAGCTTATTACTTTCACAAATATGTAAACATTTTTGTTTTATTTTATTATTTTTAATATAATTTATAAAATATATTATTATTAATAATATAATAAAAATGTATTATATTATTAATATATTAATATATTTTTTATTATATTATTAATATAAAACTATAAAAGCAATATTGATTTTTTTTAATATATATAAAGCTTATTCCTTTCATAAATATATAAAAATTTTAGTTTTATTTTATTTGCATTTACGATTGTTTTCTCCATTCAGACTCATTTTTGAGTCATCCTACCAGTTGAGAGACACTGTTCAACACGCAACACACACATGAGATTAGGTTACTCATCCAAGAGATGTCCTCATGTATCATGAGTTGGATAACTTAAAAAAAACAAACAACAACAACAGAAAAGAAATCAAGCTCGTCAGATGATTGGAGGTCCTCTAAGCGCTGGTGTGAGTGGCAATGTGACTGTGCCATGACATTAATGAGTGTTATGAATAGAAAGGGAATCCTGAGGCTGCTTTCTAATCCTTCCTCACACTCTCGTTCAGAAGAGTGCAGGTGCATTGGATCTGTCCATCAAAGGGAAGAAAAGAACAAACAAACTGACAAACACAACCCTCACAGGCCGCAAATGAAACAAAAGCCTTCAGACACTTTTCCATCTCTCGCTTTCTAAACTCCTCTGTTTAATCACTCTCTTATTGCTGGCAATTATCTTGGTTTTGGATGCGGAGATGAAGAGGAGGAGGAGGGGGGGGGAGAAAGAGAGAGAGAGATGAAGTTTAAACATTTGTGCAGAATTACAAATGCAATAGTGCTCATGGCCTAATCCTGTGGGAGGGATAGAGCGAGTCTGTGGCAGAGATGATTTTAATTAGAAGAGGCAGAGAGAGAGAAAGAGAGAGAGGATTAAACTCAAGCACTGTAGTCACAGTCACAAACACAGCCTGTTTTTCCTGCTTTTTGCTTCTCTCCTTTTGCTGGATCCACATTTCACCCTCCGCAGAAACGCGCAACTAGATTCTCTTTTGGTTTCCAAACAGAGACTGTGAATAAATACAATGCAACGTGTGAAATGGTGATTGTTGGGTGTGAGGCTGTCCGAGAACAAGGGTTTAAGGCGGACGTTGAGTGTTTATGTGGGTTATAAGGCATTTTGTGTATATGTGTGTGTGTGTGTAAAAGTGTGCGTTTGTTGGGGGGCCTTAGCACTCGTCCCCAAAGGGTTTGGATGACATGCTGCCTGGGCAGGCCTGTGCACATCTCTTGATTAATGGAAAGCCCATTTCTGTTTCCATGCTGTTAATTAGTCAGGTCGTTAAGAGCAGCGCTTGTTATCTACCTGCTGTAGAGAGCACAAACGCAGCACTTTAATGTGCACACAAACACACACACACACACACACACACACACACACACACAGAACAGAGAACTGCTGACTGTATCCGAAGTAGCCAGTGCACCTTTCTGCTTTCGAGGACTGCAATTAATATTCCGTATATTATGCATGCACTTGTGGATAGATGTTAAAAAAAAAAAAAAAAACATAATAAAATACACAAGAGGAAAAGAAATATTAATTAACCACGCATGGCTTTTAATTAATGTGCAGGTGTGTGACTATCTGTGGACTTGTACAGTACACACTCACACACACACACATACACGGACTAAGATGAGCAACAAACTTCTGCCACACGCTGGGATTAACTAGCCAATTATACACTCTATTTTTCCTGCTGGGCTGTAACACTCACACACACTCTTTGCGCACACACACACACAGTTATTAGTGCACCGCAGATGGACAGGAATTAAAAGATATTCACCATCAGTGGGGCTCTAGACTAATATCAGTCATGTTCCAGCATGGGGAAAGATGCCCACAGAAAATATATTGAACAGAAAGGAGGCGGGAGTGTCAGGACTTTGTGCGCACTTGTGTACTTATAATAGCTCTCACAAATGGGGCTACGGTCGATACCATTATGACGTCAGGTGTTAATCTAGTGATTTGCACCCAAATTTGCAGAAAAATGTCCACGGCTTTTGATGACATACTCAAAGGAAAAAGAGGCTCATAAATGAGGAGTAAATATTATTATTATTTATCATCCTATTTATTATTTCATTTAATTGAAGGTGTTTGTGTGTATGTGTATATAAAAATACAAATAAATATATATATATATATATATATATATATATATATATATAAAAAAGTTTTATTTTAAGGTTAAGATATATTTTATTTTTGTGAATTATTATGTGAATATGTACTTGTTATATTTATTTTGCTGGCATGGGGTGTGGGGGGATGTTCTGTAAAATGCCAAAAGCTTAAAATAAAATATATAAAAAAAAAATGGATGGAAATCACAAGTAGTTTATTTATAAACCTATATAACTATATAAAAACTATATAAATCTAAAAGTTTGTGTGCATGTGTGAACTCACATTTCTGCGAGGAAAAGTGGTGAGCAATTTGAACTCGTCAGATGGGTAGCCCTTTGAGGCCACGAAGTCGAACAGGACCTGGAGTTTACAGCTGCCCAGGAACCGCCTTTCCAAAAACTCCCCGCTTGGCGTCCGGATGCGCAGCTTGCTGATTGGCTCTCCGCCCTCCTCTTTGGGCTCTGGTGGTAGGGCTTGCTCCAATGAGAGACGGATAGCCTGCGCAGGGGACGGCAAAACAGTAACATTACAGAAAAACAATCGAGATGTATCACATGAACTAACCATACTTTGTAACAGTTTTGATTTGAATTTGGACATCTATAGCTCATTGAATACTAAAATGACCATATAACCACATCATTGTGGCACATTATATACATCTGCACGGAATCGTATGAAAAAAGCACGCAAGTCGTGCGTCAAAGGTCCTAAATTTAGCACTCCTTCACAGCTTGATCGTGCCACTAAAAACAACACAAAAATCTTTCCGTTTTGCACGTCATAGAAATATCACACAGTTAAAAAAAAAACAAAACAAAACAAACATAAAATGAGTCTAAAGCGAGGGATGGGGAGGGAAACAGTGAGAAGTCGCATACACTTTTAAAGAGAACGAGCGAAAGCGAAAGGGAGAGATGAGGGAATTGCGCCGTCTCTAGTGACACAGAGCACGACCTGCCGCTCCTCTGGGCTTTTCAACTCCGGCTTGTTGTTCCTGTTGTGACACTGGGCAGCATATGCTGTGACAAAACACGCAGGCTTTATTTACACACCATAATGCAATTATATTTCATCAAAGTGTACAACAGTAGCTCATTAGCAGCAGGTGGCTTGTGCGAGCGCGTGCCGGCCCCGCTCCCTTAGGTAGGGGCCGCGTGTAAAAAGCCCTCTGGGGGCCGAACGGCGTCTCTCCCCAGCCCTGCTAGGGATGTATGTGTGCACGTACGTATCTGTGAGTTTCCTGGTCCCTGTGCACAAAGGGCACTAAGGAGCATCCTTTTCACTGCGCTAAACAAACAGTGTGTGTGTGCATGTGTGTAGCACCTGACGGCAGAGAATAATGACATCACCACTCCCCCTATGCCTTTCATGCACTGTCTAGGTCACAAAAGAGTCCAAATCACAGAGCATTTCCCCTCTCTTCTTCTCTGTACACTTCTGCTGATTGTTTCCCTCCAGTGGGCCCATTGTCGCCACGGACCCACCAAGGTGCTGTGGTTTGGGCGTGTGCGGGTGTGAGCGCGTGCTTGGATAGACTCCAGGTGGAGAGCATCTTACTGCCTTGTTTACACACACACAGTCTCGCAAAAGTGACGCACAGAAAGAAACAACACATTCGTACAGATACACGCACATTACGGTCAAACGGTAACAGCTGCAGAAATGAATGTTCGCCATTTAAATCTAATCTTTCCCTTCAAGAGCAAGAGGTTAATTACGATTGTGTGTGAATCCAAACACCATCGAGATGTCACGAAACTTAACAGTTGACCTCTACGGTGCGGGAATCGAAGATATGTCACCCGTTTCACAGCTTGGAGATTCACGTCCAAAGGCGTGACATTTCACAGGCGAGCATGGGAGTTGAAAAAACATAAATAACAGTCTTTTGGACTTTAGTGCAGGTGATTTTATCAGTATAAATGTGTGTGTGTGTGTATATATGTGTGTGTGTGTGTGTGTGTGTGTGTGTACCAAGCTACTTCTCCCCTTGGATTCATTACAGACAGCAGGTGAACAACTTTAGACCCTGCTCTCATTAAAACACAAGGCCACTGCTGAGTTAACAGCTCTCACACACACACGCACGCACGCACGCACACACAGGGCTGAAAACAGATCTGACACAATTACTTCGCCTCCAGGCCGTCTTTGTGTTTACCTCTCCACAATGTCTCATATTAAAAGCTTTGTTCATGACGAGCATTAAATGAAGCTAAAGTGAGCTATTGTAGGGTATCGTATGTTTGAAGGTCTATACTGTAGCCTACATACAACGTCCTGACATGAATGGTACCATGGCAATAGGAGATTGAACTAATTACATGCTTTTGTTGAAGCCTAAAAGTGACAAATTATCTCATATAGCAGTTTCACCTGAGCTGGTCCGGTTAGTATTTACCGCTGAATAAACAGACGATAATCTACAGACGCTGGTGTGCCAGGCTTTTTTAGTAAGCAAATATCTTATTAAAAAGAGTGTGCTGAAGCACACTAAATGAACAGGCACACTTCGACCGCACCATCTGTAATACATTTGAATGTTAATACGGTGGTATTGTATTCTGCTGATCAGCTGATAGGGAATGGGTATATTTGCTCACAGGTGAGATTTAACTTTCCGTGACACTTTTTGAGGCCGTCTTTGTGAGAGTGTCAGTGCTTTGACATGCACCTGTCGTTTTGTACAGCTCACATACAGGACAATAATGCAAACACTGCAGGAGTACGGGGGCGGATTGCAAATATGTATGTGATTTGTGTAACAATGTAAACTGTGTGTTTGATAAGAGCGGTTAAGACAGGACATGAAGCTTTATGACTGTCACTGCTATTTGTTGGCTTATGAGGCATGAAATCCTATTTAAGTGACATGTTTGGAATATCCAGAAACACATTAAATGTCAATGTGAGTGAAATTGGCAGCTTTAAATTTGGGCTTAAAGCATCAGTGTCATTTTGGTTTTCATTTATTCTGCTTCATTGGATGAGAAAGATTTAAGACATTTTCTAAAGCATTAAAGGCTCTTTTGAACTAAATAACTGGAACTGATATGCAACGCAAAGAAATAGTAACACAATGCAGGAGATCAGTCATATATTGCAATCAAACAAAGCTTTGCTGGGATCTACGCAGAAAACAACAAGGAAACTAGCACATTTCTGAGAATTCCAGTTAGGAAAAAAATCATGATTACATGGCTTGTGTCGAACCACTTTAAAAGGTGAATTATTCAGGGTCATTCTCAGCTTTTCTTGGAATCATCCTGTGCACTTGTCATATTAACCGTGTTATCGAAACCAAACTGGTGAAATTCGAAGCAAATCTCACCTCTCTTTCCTCCTCCTGCTCTTTTCTGATTTGCTCCTGACGAACTTGCTCCGCCTCTTCTCGCTCTTGCGCTTCTCTCTGTAAAAACGGTAACATTAAAAAAAAAAAAAAAAAAAAAAAAAATCGAAAGCAACATACTATACTAATGTACCTCGCATAAAAAATTTACAAAATCATTCAGCACCTTTTTATTACATTTTATATCCTAAATTAAAATAACTTCATTTTAATATTCACAGCAAATATGGTTTCTAGCACTTCATACATGAACTTATAATAATAATAATAAAAGTGTAAAATCTTGCCAAACCTTTTTACGATCAGCCTCCAGAGACAAACGATAAGCTTCATCCTGTTCTCTCTTGACCATTTCTCTAGCTTCACGTTCATCCTAATAAAAAAGTATAAGTGGTTAAAATTGCATGTCATGAGCTAGTCATGTGTCCTAAAACTAGAAAACAATGTTTAATTTCTAAATATGAACATTCATTTTCATATGTATATTTTTATATAGAGTAGGATCCAACATATATGAGGACATATCTGAGATAAAGAATCTAATTTAAACTTGGAAATAAAAAGATTTTGCAACATTGAAGACAGAGAAATAAAAATAATAATAACAATAAAAAGTAAAAAGCAAAGTAAAGTAAAAAAAAGTTAATAAATACCAAGGTTAGAATTTAATAAATAGATTTTTTTTTGTTTTTTATTTGGGAGCAGTATAATTTTTTTCACTATTTTAGGTCACTAATTAGAAAAGTAAGTAGACATTGACCATGTGATGTGAACTAATTTGTTCCCCCCAAAAATTAAATTAAATATTACATATATATATATATATACATACATATATAAAAATATATATATATAAAAAAAAAAAAAAAATTATATATATAAGCTGATAATAGAATTTTAAATGGGGAAAATGGCATTTTTTGTAGTCGTCTCAGACTTTTTGACCACTCTATATATTCTCTACCAGATAGCCAATAAGAATGTGTCTAGCAGATAACAATCCCACTGGATCTTTGACGTATGAGATGGTTCCTCATCATTGTCAGCAGTAATGGCCACATACTGAATTCTATTGTATTGTCGGACACACTAACTGGGGACAACTGAAAGAGTATCTTATAGAAGTGAATGTGTGGAGTTCCTCTACATACAATGGACGGGCTCTTTTATTCTTGCGAGTGTGTGTGTATCCTGTTTGTTAAGACCCAGCTGCAGGTCTACCTGCTGAGGCTGACGACTGTGAATAACTACTGTTGCTTTTGTGCAGTCAGGCTCATGCGATTGTCTGCGGCCTTTTAAGACTTAGGGTCTTTTCTCCTGGCTGGACTTTGTGTGGAAATGTGAAAGAGTTGTGACTACACAGAGCAGAAGAGAAGAAAAGGAAGGATAGGGGAGAGAAAGAAGGGATGGAGCACAGAGGCTGATCAAAGGAGAGATACATCCTCAAATTCTATTCAGACAAGCTGTAAAAGAGTGTGTGGAAACCATGTTGTGGTATAGGAAGAGTTTGTGGGCTGATGTGTGTGGGTCTCTATTTGTAAAGTCGTAACACTGAAACAATTCAGGTGAATCAGGATTACAAACAACTGGATCTTTTATCTGAGGGCTGGAAATAAGAACAAATATTCACTGACTTTTCTGAACACACTGTGCTTTTTAAGACCTGCCTAATCTGTTGCTCGTAAAAGGCAAAACCTTTCCAAAGGATCTTCAAAAGCCACTGCTATAATAAAGCAATTTGTTATGAGAGACTACACTGATTTTGCCATAGATAAGGAGATACAACAAAGGCATGTTGCTAAAATCCTCTTAATCATGGTTTAAAAAAAATGGATGAAATTATGACAACAGCTTTATGAAAGATTGCATTGTTAAATCAATGATTACTTCGAATAGCTATTTTTCCAGCAAGTAATATATTTCATTACCCTACCTGAAACCTGCAAATAAAACAAAAAAACAAACAAAAAACAAAGAAAACATAACAAAAACACAAACCAAACCAAACAAAAAACAAAACAAAACAAAAAAAGAAACCAATGCAAAAAAAAACAAAAAAACAAAACAGAAACTAAACTAAACAAACAAACAATCATCAGGGCATATCTAATGAAAAATGTTTGCTTTTTTTAAGTTAATGACCAAACTGTTCAAATTAATAAGTAGTCCAATTTGATTATCTGATTACTCCACTGGCATCTAAGATCAAAAAATAAAATAAAATGTGGTGAGCAAAGTTTTTCTCTTTCTACAACAACTCTACATACAGTGACCTGTACTGGAGCTGATGGAGCAAGCAGAGAACTACTTTACCCCTGACTGCACAACCCCAGGTCATGTCACTTACACAGAGGAATGCTGGTGTGATCTTGGTGGATGAGTGTGTGCTGTCTGAGTTTGTCTGTTGATCCAGACAGTGTATATAAGGGGCATACAAATGGACAGACACAAACAGGTCACCATGAGTCACCTGACTGTACGGGGCAGGGATGACACACACTCAGGGACATTTCGGCTAAGAACTTTAAAGGGCAATCCTAAACTGCCTCAAATGGCAGGCTGTTAGTGGTGGCACAACAACAAATGCTTTCAAACAATCCCAGACATTTCTAAGGTGGCTCGCTCATTTGTGTACAAACACAAGGTTAACAAAGGGTTTGGATTCGCGTGTCACACCCATGATTTGAAATGTGCCATGATCACAAGCAGTTCATTTAGCAGTACTTCAATTAATTCATTTGATTTAAAACTACATCTTTCAATGCCTTTTGAAGTCGTGGTCTGGGTGATCTTTTCTTTTTAGTGAATCCAAACATTTGGCGCAACCAGTGCAGTCCAATTGAATTCAAACAAATGACTCTTATGAAACGGTTCATTTTAGTGAATCATAAATATTCAGTGCAACTAATGCAGTGAAATTCACTAACAAATGACTCTTATGAACTGGTTCTTTTTAGTAAATTAAAAACATTTACCGCAACCAGTGTTGTCCAATTCACAAAGAAATTACTTTTTATAAACCAGTTCTTTTTGTTGAATCAAAAACATTTAGTCTAGTCAGTTTAGTCCAATTCACAAAAAAAAAAAGACTTGTATGAATTTTATGAATTAAAATTGAAATGTGTACTGAAACCCAACCTTAGTATGTAAATAATTATTTAAATTTGTTGTGTGAACTACTTCTTTAATTACTTTCTCCCCCAAAAACTGTTTTTCACTAAGCAGAAAATGAATGAAAATCTTGTCACTTCACCTCACAGCTAAAGACCAAATGTGTGAACTACAGAGAGAAAATATCTCCACTGCATTTCCTCTGGCAACCTCAATAACCCTGGCTCCCTGTTTGTGTCCGTTCACATCACATTTCCTTCACAGCCAAACAGATTTCAGCCATTAATTGCCACGAGGAGAAACCGTCAAGGAGCTTCCAGCAGAAACCAATCAACGCGTCAGAGTTATTCAAGCGCTCTGACTGAGGGAAGCAGAAATTTCACAGCCTAATGGATCTAATGGAACAGATCCAAATCAAAAATAACGTTTTTAACGGAACTTACTCATCGAGCCGGGAAAACGGCCTAACAGCAAGAGGAGATTGAACGAAACACCTTGAGTCTAGCAGAAGTGTTCTCACACTGAGACGATGGCAAGGACTATGACAATTATGCCATAGCATAAATATTTTCTGTTGCTTTTTTGCAATTGATAATGATTTAAAGTATGTCACGCAGGGGTGCGAACAGAAAGGTGAATGCTGGGACGAGCCAAGAAATGTCATGACTTATCAAATCACTTAATCAATGTGCCTCAGGAGGACAGTAACCTGTGTTTGCTGTCTGAATATTTCCCACCAAACCACAGACACAAACATTAACACACACAGGTGAGGATGACTAATTAGCTTAACTTATAGCAAGTGTGGACAGACCTGTCATGAGAATGTGTCATGTAACAAAAACATTAGTGTTTTTAATTAGGTCTTGAAATTTGCAATAAGGCATACAGAGATCCACTATTAAGAATAACCTCTCAGATATGCCACTTAAAGGGATAGTTCACCCAAAAATGAAAATTATCCTATGATTTACTCACCTTCAAGACATCCCAGGTGTATATGACCATCTTCTTTCAGACGAACACAATCAGAGATATATATTTAAAAGTATCTTGGCTCTTCCGAGCTTTATAAATGGTAGTGAATAGGGGGGGGGGGGGGGGGGGGGGCCGGGGGAGTTAATAAACCTTCTGAAGCAAAGTGATGGGTTTTTGTAAGAAAAATATCCATATTTAAAACTTTATTAACTATAATAACTAGCTTCCAGCTAACGACTGTATGCATCGATTTCCGGCGGAAGAGTAACCTCTGACCACAATGACGAACACTGAAGCGCAGAGGACAGAGCAAAACAAAACACTGGTCACAAATTAGAAGTCTAAAATGAGAATTTTTAAAGTTGCCCTAGAGTCAAAAATTTTATTTACCTTGGCATAATGGAGCACGAGATTTAAAGGGGCCGCAGCTTGAATCGGTGCATAGTTAATGATGCCCCAAAATAGGCAGTTAAAAAAATTAATAAAAAAAAAAACTATGGGGTATTTTGAGCTGAAACTTCACAGACACATTCAGGGGACACCTTAGACTTATATTACATCTTGTGAAAGAACGTACTAGGGCACCTTTAAAGAGAAATGTCAAAAGATTTCGATATAAGAGAAGAGGAGCTTGACATTGTTGCACAGCCCTATTTGTTTAAACCGCTTACGCTACTCCTATATCATACTTAATACATTACATCAGAGGTTACTCTTGTGGCGCAAGTCGACTTATACAGTATGCATATGGTCGTCTACCTAAAGCTAGTTATTTTAATTTATAAAGTTTTAAATATGGATATTTTTCTTACTAAAAAAAAACATTGCTTCACTTCAGAAGTCCTTTATTAACCCCCTCGAGCAGTATGGATTATTTTTATGATGGATGGATGCTTTTTAGGCTTCAAAATGCCCCCTATTCATTACCATTATAAATCTTGGAAGAGCCAGGATATTTTCAAATATATCTCAGACTATGTTCGTCTGAAAGAAGATCATATAGGTCATATACTCCTAGGACGGCATGAGGGCAAGTAAATCATGGGATAATTTTCATTTTTGTGGGGAATTATCCCTTTAAAAAGTTATTAATGCTAAAATATGGTATATAACAGCATATTATTGTTTTCAATTCATTTGAACAGATGGACACATTTTGTTTTAGCTCTTTGTAAATGCGTTTGTTTGCAGACCTAGTACTGATTTAAACAATCACATACCGCATGCAGACATGACACACTGAGCTTGCATCCTGCCAGCTTTGTGTCGACTCCATAAGCACAGGCCCCCGCAAGCTTACATTACACAACCAGTGAATTGTGCTTTTGCTTTCACAGTTTGTCTGAAACCCAGACAAACACACAGACACAGGCGGAGTATCTATTCTTACCCCTGTGTGAAGGGGCGATTCGTATGAGTCAGACAATGAGTGGTCATTTGTCCCAACATGCCCTTTTTTGTGGCCTAAAAATATGACTTTGAATCTACCTAATAAAAAAGCACCTGTTTGTGCTCGTCAGTGTCTGGTGTAGTGCAGTAACGTGCATTACATAATTGAAAGTACAGAGTTTCTGCTGAGTAAAATCATGGGATTGACTTCTCCACAAAGGATACATCAAGTGATACTTTAGAATTTGGTTAAACAAAGTATCTAAGGAAGCAACATAATTAAGTTGTCTACTTTTGTGCCTGAGGTGCGCCAATGAGGCCTTAAAATGCTGCCTATGAAGGGAATTCACTAGTCATTAAGGTTTGAAATTGAGCTAAAAGTAAAATTCCTTTCCATAAAAGTAACCATATAATGCAATTATTTCAACATAATATGTGGTGCTTATGAATCTCTGTCAGGTGGGTGTCTGGTGTTGTCAGTCTCACCTCATCTTTGATGTCTTCTTGTTGCTGTGCAGTGAAGATCTCCATGGCTCCCATGAGTCTCATCATAAGTTCATCCACTGTTGTGTTGCCTTCATCATACAAACAGAAAATAAACAACAATCAGACTGGGTGGAGTTATTTCACTTTGCATTTATACTTGTACTATTCATATCAAAATGTAACAAATGGAAAATATCCATCCATCCATCCATCCATCCATCCATCCATCCATCCATCCATCCATCCATCCATCCATCCATCCATCCATCCATCCATCCATCATCCATCCATCCATCCATCCATCCATCCATCCATCCATCCATCCATCCATCCATCCATCCATCCACCCATCCACCCATGACTTTTTGGTAACACTAAGTACATTCAAATAATTAGAAATGTTGATCTGGTAGGCATTACGTAAGCTCTGCTAATGACTGATGAAATGTTACCTACAGTATAGTTTTATTTGTAGTTAATTTACATATATATATTTTACCTTGAATGACATTTAAAACTTCATTTGATGTCCGTTTGCCCATTACAATTAGAAGTAATGGGAACTGGTCAGTCTTGTACGTCCGAATGGTCTGTGCAACAACACTGCCAAAGTGCCTTGTACACATCGTGAGTAGTCTAGAGAGAGAGAGAGAGAGAGAGAGAGAGAGAGAGAGAGAGAGAGAGAGAGAACGAGAGAACGAGAAAGAGAGAGAGTCAGTAATTTGAGTGGACAGTGGACAGACAGCCAGTGAAACTCCCCTGAACAATCACTGAGCTTAATAAGAGTACACAGCTCATTATATTAACAGACTTTAAAACCAATTCTGTTCTCCGCTCGGAGGATGGTCCTTCTCCAAACACTCCCTTGGTCTGAATTAGTATTCGTCTCCTGCTGCACCGAATTTGATAGGGCAGAGAGGATTTCTTATTCCATTACAAAGACAGAACTTTAAATTAACGTTTCGCTGAAGGAAAAGGGTAGCAGGCAGACTCTGAGAGCTCGCAGTAAATGTCATAATATTAATGAATTGCTATAGAGCAAATGCAAATATAGATTAGCTTCTCTCTTCTTTTAATAACATCGGCTTTAATAACTGGAAAGTAAAATAGAGGAGAGATGGAACACACTAGAGTGAGGGGCCATGGCCAGCGTGGGAGAGAAGAAAAGAGAAATTGGAGATTATTTTTCCACATGAAATTTCACCCTATTATCAGAGAATATATATATATATATAAAGTTGCGTGAGTAGAGATGAGTGAGCACTTTATGGACTCTGGGTCTTTTCAGACTGGCCTATAATTTCTGAAATAGAATGTAGTGTGTATACTATTTCCATGGAATACTGAATTCCCAATTAAAAGCACTCCATCTGACCTTCCAAAGTGCTGAATAAAGTAGAGGTCATTTTAACTGTGATCTCATTCTTGACTTATTTGATAAACTTATAGAGTTGGTTAAGTTAAAATTAAAACATTTTTCACACAACATGGATATTTGGCATTTTTATGCCAATCATATTGTGACAATATGGTATGCTACAGTTTCATACTCCCTACATTTCACATATCATTAAAAAATAGTAGGCAGTATACAGTACATACTGTACAGTATGCAGTAAGGATTAAGCTGGCATTCTATTCTGAAGACAAGTGAGGAAAAAAAAGTCCCCATGAAACAGTGTGTGTTTACCAATGTCTCAAAGTTCTTTTAGGGTGTACTCACACTTGGCAGGTTTGGTTTGATTAAAACAAACTGGTGCACTTGCTCTGTTAGTGCAGTTCATTTGAATAAGTGTGAACGTGAGAAAGCTGCATTCTGAACCCTGGTGCACCACCTGAAAAGGTGGGTCTCGGTCCGCTTCCAAAAGAACTCTGGTGCAAATCGACTGAAATATATTGATTTTCAAAAGCTACTTCTGTGGTGTCGATACCTAAAAATATATAGATATTAAATGTTTTAAGCACTTTTTTTAATGTTTGTGCCAAAACACCCCTGACGTATTTAGCTGGCCTGTCACATGACTGTGAGAAGTGAATGTAAAGCCACGCACAGAGACACTCAATTCCACATTAAACAGAGACGGAGAGAACAGCAGAAAGGAAATGTAGTTTGGTGTGGTGCTATCATGTTATAGAGCATTTTATATATTATATATATATATGCTCTATTTAATAAAGTTAGGGTAGCCGTGTATGAGTATGTCAGGGTATAAGGGATTGTGTGTGTCTCTCTCTGTTGGTATTATGAATAGCCAACTAACAGGATAACAGGCCAGCTATCTTCAGTGTAATTTGTAGTGCAGTATTACAGATGACTAGATTCCATAGAGCTGTTTCGCTGCCAAAAAAATTAAACATCATACAAATAACACTTGTGTTTCCAGAGGTCCCATCAGGCAATGCAGTTGGCAGTTCATTGTCACATCAGTGATGCGTAAAAAAATCTTGAAGAATGTTAAGAGTTTTCAAAGGACCTCGGGGGAGTTATTTTTGATTTTCTAGTTAGTAACACCAGGTGTTTCAAGCTTCTCGTCAAGGACGGCTTCATAATTGGAGTGACAAGATCTCGTCTCCTTCTCATCCCTCGCTCACGTCACACTCTTGAGTGTGTGAACCATAATATTTCCCCATGGCTTGAACTGAGAGGTGTGGCACAGTATCAGACCATCTGCTGGGGCCACAGGGTGTGCACTGCTCTTTCTCTGACTGTTTCCTGAGAAAACAGTTTCTTGATCACAATAATCATGACACTCAAACTATGCAAAGACACAATTGCACAGCAACAACAAAGAAAAGAATTAAAAGAATTTTCCTGGTTTCTAAATACTTCTGATGATTCACATATTATGAAAACTAGACTTTTACATTGTGTTCACTCAAAGTCTACCGGATTTTTTCTAACATTTTATCATCGACAAGGCAAAACTTTGATAGTCTAAGGTAATTTTGAGGTATTATTTATGTCTGTTGCAAAACAGGAAAAGTTACACAACAAAATGTTATACTTTACATTAGAGATTTTCCAAATGCTCTAACAGTGTGTATGATCAATAATCGCAAACATAGCCTTGATGACAGCGCTCCAACATATAGTTCAACAGTGCTTTGGGTGACCGAGTTAAGAGTCCCGGCTAGTGGCCCTTTCCTGCTCCAACTATCCCAACGCTTCCCGTCTCTTCTCAATTATGCTCTCAAATAAAAAGGTAAAAAGCCCAATAATACAAACACACACACACACACACACACACACACACACACACACACACACACACACAAAAAAATAATAGAAACAATAACACTTTAAATACTATTATCTAAGGGTGTAAATCTTTGGGTTGAGAATTGATTCATTTTGATCTGATTAAAAGTGATTTGAATTAATTATGATTCAATTTGATTCAATACACAATTAGATTTGATTAAAGAATGATGCAATTAAAAAAAAAAACATCTGTATTTTTTTAAAAGGCATATATGTTGATCACTTCTCTCATCTTAGGGCGAGGAAAATAAAAAAGAAACATTTCTTCATTTACACATTGTCATCACTGTTTGCTGGAGCAAAAGAAGAAACATATAGGGTACCTCTTTAAAAAAAAGGTAGTAATATGTCTATGAATCACAATTTCTTTGATTTTTAACCACTGTGAATAAATAGACAATATGATTCAGCAGGATTCAATGGCTTGAAAAAAAAAAAGACTGAATCGTATCTGCTAGAATGCACCATCAAATTGTGACCTGCAGCTTTCTCTTACTTATACCAGCAACAAAGAGCACCTGTAGCACCTGTGGGTGCTAATTACATTCACTCTAATTACATTTGGGCTCCGGATTAATGCACAATTATGCTGAGAGTCTATGTGATCGGTGTCAGCTATTAGCGATTCACAGGCTTCATTCACAGAGTTAGCATTGAAAAACACTGCCAGTCACCATCCACAATCACCAATCAGTCAGGCCTGGCTCCGGAGCGTGAGAATACGGTGTGTATGTGTGTATGAGTATGTCAGGGTATAAGGATTGTGTGTCTCTCTGTTGGCATTATGAATAGCCCCAGATGTTGCCCGCCTTTAATCTGTGGTAGAAAGGCTCAGCTGGGGCAAAAAGCAGAAGGGGAGGGAGAGGGGTATAGAGGCCGGGCCGGACTGAAGGAGCCCCTGCAGAAGCAGGTCACTGGCTGGTCTTTCTCTCTTGGTCCGCTCCAGAGGGAGGCCTTTAGGGTGAAGCCTACTGGAAGGAAAAGTGGAGGCCTGCTCAGAAGCAAAGCCTGCTGGGACCAATCAAGAATCCATCTGCTGCCTGACCAACTTCTCCCTCTTTTTCTCTCCGTTCATTTCCTTATTTGGCCTTCTATCGTCATTTTGCTTGGTTCCATTCCACATGAAGCAATCAGGGATACATCTTCATACAGTTAACTCAAAGTCTTTTTAAACAGGGCAGGATAGTTTTTTTGAATCTTAATACTATTTTAGATGTATGTTTTTCTTGTCTCTAAGGGCCAAAAGTTGCCAAAAGTTGACCAAAGGCAAAATGTAAAGCCCTCGCCACCTCTGTGACTGGCGTCCTGAAATGAAGACATTCTGAGGAGTACACTCTATGATGGCTGTGTGTCTAACTGACCCTTTAGCGGGGCAGATTAGTGCAGATTGCCCTACCGGGGCCTCAGTGAGCAAACACGACATCTTTTGTTAAAGCCCTCTATGAGGAGAGAGTCAGGAGAGGAGAGAGGGGGAAGGGAGGAATGCCTCTCATTAAGAGATCATCCATTTTGAGTGTGAAAATGCTTCCGATCCACATCGTTCTGGATGGTTTGACTGCCATTGTGAGCGCATGCCATGAGAGAGATGAAAGGGGAAACTGCAAAACAGTGTTACCTGGCTTTGTTAGCTTCCTTAGTAACGTCCCAGGCCCATGTGATGAAGTTCTGGCTGAGATATGACACTATGGAGTCCGCACACATCATCTGGGAGCAGAACACGTTACTGAGGACGCTCTCGTCATTGTGGAGGTAGATGGCCAGCAGTTTTCTCTGAACAACAGAAACACACACATACAAACAGTTAGGGATAGGTACCATATGGATTAAGATTCTGGTTCTGATTTAGATTCTTAATGATTGTGGTTCCTTAAGTAATTTTGAAAAAGAAATATTTGGAAATCAGAAAAGCAATTCTTATTTTATTTGCTGCCCTCAGCAGTTTGTAGCCAAATGATGAGATCGTTTCAGATTTCAACAGAACAGATAAAACAAATCAAACCAATTTTATTAAATTATTTTTATAAAAGGTGCTTACAAAGACTTTTAAATGTGGCACAGAAGTGGCATTAATGTAGTCCAAAAATTGCTCAATAACATTTTATTAATAATATTATTTAAAAACACAAATAAAAAAGATTTAATGTAATATAATTTAATGTAATGTAATGGTATAATAATGTTTTAAAATTATAAAAAATATGAATGTATTCAATGTAACCGGTGTGTAGGTGGGATTTCTATACAAATACAGTTTACATATCCTTCAGAATATGCAAAAATGCATATTTTAACAAAATAAGAGGCATGCATATAAACTTTTGATCACATTATACTTGATTTTATACTTAATTTTGAGCTGGACACAACAAAATGTGGTGTGAGATTCAATATTGGTGCACTGTAATAGCTGACTAGTCAGAGTATTTCAGCTTGGCTATCAATTCACATCAGGAGAAGAATGCATACTTGAGAACTGTTAAGATTCAAAAGTTTAAAAACCTCAAAAGTTGAAAATCATTTTCCACAACCATTCAAATAGTTGCAAAGAATTTAAGACATTCACCCATTTACAAACTAATGCCCACACAAGTCATTCCATCGCCACATCTAAATTTGCAGGGGGAAGAAAAAGCATGAAAACTGAAGCCTCAATGGCCATTTCACTATCTATGAAGCCAGAACCCATCAATCCTGGCTCACTGATCCATCCTTATTTCATGATTCACCATCAGGCTTTCTGAGAGCTTTAAGGCCACTAATGCTTCACCAGGGTCCACGAGCAGAAAAACACAGCGAGTGCCCTCCCTGCAATCCCCGAGCAAAGCAAACACCCAAACCAAATCAAACTGATGCGGGATAAATCAAACTTTCTCTGAAAAACAAAAAACGAACAAATCGCTTTATTTGTTTTGCATCAAATGCCAGTGCCCTCCTTCCATCATCGCAGGTTAGCAGAGGAAGGCACTGCTGATGTCAAAGCACGTCCAAATCCACAGATATTTACACCGTCAGATGTATGGCGGTCGCTCGCATAACCCAACAACTAATTAAAAAAAAAATAAAGGCACACCGCCACAAACATGAAAGGTTTTGCCAGACAAGGCAGGGGAATAAAATCCACCGAATTACAGAACAACTCTGAACGTTTCCTACAGCTCTGACCCCCGACAGTTCGACGAATGCAGCAGGAGGGATTTCTTGACAGCCCGAAAGAGGAAAAACAGAAAGCAAAGCGCGGAGAGAAGCAAAGTAGGGCGTCAACGAAGGAGAGAAAGTTGGGCTCTATGGAGGTGTGTATGGATGGAGGACTGAAGGAGCGCTGCTGTGTTTGCACAGTAATTAAAGCTCTCGAATGAGCCGCATGGCCCCTGGCGGGAGAGAGCTCAGGCCTCTTTCACCAGCCCAATTCAAGGCCCTGAAAAGATTAAACACTCACGCTGGGTAGACAAGCAAATGGGACCTGGAGAGATTTTACCCGTCAAAAACTGAAAGGGGGTTGGATGAAAACGAGACATGAACTTTTACCACTCCTCTCCTGCAGTCTGTCCTAAAACTGACATGGCTGCTCCAGCACCGACTGAGCGTATTCGCTCCGAGCTGCGAAAACGTTTTGACCTTTTGAGGCCTCTAAGATTTCACTGAAGAGGTGGAGAGAAGCTACTCTCGCTAATAACAGTCTTTGGTCAGCTCCCTCGTTCCACGCCCCTCCATTACCCACAGTCCCTCCTATCTACTTTCATCCCATTGTTCCCCCTTCCTTTCTTTCCCTCTGTTTTGTGGGGCTTTTCTTAGCCTGCAGAAATTAGTACTCAGTCCAAATTACTGGGTCTGTTCTGGGGAAGAAACTGACCCAAAAGCTCTTTCTACCACCTCAACTCGTCCCCCACCTGCTTGGGACAAGAATCCCTGAAATGGCGAGGAGGAAAGGATAGAGACTCGAGAGGACCATGGGAGGAGAGGACAGAGAGGGAGGTGGTTAGAGGGAGAGAGAAAGCTGATCTGTCTTGTGAGTGGGACAGCACTAGCTTTCACACAGTTGTCAAAAAGTAAGGAATTCCCAGGGTAACTTTGGACATGTGAGTCAGTGTTGCAGCAGAACACAAAGACAAAGTGTGTTTACCTGCTAATTGAAGGCCTATTCACATAAAGCATGACTTTTTGGCACGTAAAACACAGATTACAGGATTTTGAAATGAAAAAATGCATGTCTTTGTACTCCTTTACATGAATCTGAACAATAATAATCATTGTTCAGATATTAAGCCAATTTTTTCATTCAGATATTGTAACTTGGAGGATGACGGAAATGCAAAAATGTCTTTACTTTGTGTCATTTGGTTGCATCAAACTTGATGTGAACAGGACAGGACCTCAAGGGCTCAAGGCATGCTAACCACATTGAGCAAAGCTTTTGTGTTTAGTAAATGTCCCTTCCAAAATTGTTCTTAAATATCACCATACACAAATAAAGGATCAAAGTTTCCAGTGTTAGGTAAGGCGATTGAAAAAACTGAAGCGGATTGCTATGTGACAAAATCACAGTCAGCATAAAATAAAAATGCACTATTTTTTAATGCATCTTACTGTGAATGAGTCTGCCGTGCATTTTTTAGCTCATAATTTTTTAATCAAAATGTTAGAACTCAGTCTTCCAGTGAAAAGGCAGACTTCTCCAATCATTTAGGCCATTTAAACCCAACCCCTTTCTTACAATCGACTGCAAGCCTGCATTCAGATCCACCTCAATTCAATCAACAACCAATGAATAGAACAGAGTCAATTGTCCTACATTTTTTCTTTTCTGATAATCCGTTTCACTCAGATGTACATAATATAGTCTTGCATAGCCAAACTCCATAGCATCTTTCATTGGTCAAGGACCACCCAGAGGCCTTTTGACTGATATTTAAAGCAGCCAATCACAGTTCATTTTGTTCCACGTCATGTTTAAAGTTCCCATGACATGCTACTTTTTGGATGCTTTTATAAAGGCCCAAGTGGTCCCTAGTATTGTATTTGAAGTCTCTTTCCTGAAATTCAGCCTTGGTGCAGAATTTCAGCCACTATGAGCCAGTCCCACAATGAGCTTTCCTCAGGACGTGCCATTTCTGGGTCTGTAGCTTTAAATGCTAACGAGGAGGAGAGAGGTGGGACAAGGATACTTTACTTTAGTTGGTTTATGTACATTATGCTGCTACAGTTATTATCATGTAGCTAATTCTAGCCTACATTGTTGGCTCTGATTTGCTATCATATATATATTATATATATAATTATCATTTATAGACACTAACCAGCGCAACTAAATTAGTCCTCTGCCATTATTACAAATACCTTTTTGGATAGGTGCCCATTGTGGGAAATTTGCTACCATGCCAACATCATTTATTTGTTCACATATTTTATATTTCATATATCTTAAAAGTATATACAATTTTTCTTTTTAATACAATAACATCAAGCTCTGCAATCTGCAAATGTGGATATTGTGTGCCCCAACAGCAGAACGGTTATCCATACAACAAAGAAATGTACAACACTCGCATTACAGTGTGTGTATTCACACACATACTTGATGCTGTCTACATTTACATTAGCGACAGTAACTGGGCTGTATTGGTCCACGTTGAGGAAACAGTCCTTGGTGAAATGTGTGGCGCAGACATACAAAACTTTGGGAAGTTGTATCGCCGCATTACCAGAGAAAATAAAATTAGGCTCGGATGAAGGAACTAAAAAAATACTAAGGTGTTCATTTGTACCTCCAAACACTGAGCAATTGCCATGCTTCGTTCGTTTGCAAGCCATGATGTCTCTCGAGGGAAAAAAAAAATATTGCGCTAGCCTTGCAATGTATTAGCTCATTTTCTCATGGGCGGGCAAAGCAGAGAAAGGGGAGGTAACCTTTCCCCGTATGACGACATACGGGGCATTTTTGTGTGCCATATACATCAGACATTCAGCCAACGGTCCATGGGCGTGAGACTAATAACAATATGGAAGAAAAATTCTGTCACTACTTCTGTTACATTGTGATTTTAATAAACCGCTACCAAAAGGGAATTTGGACCAATGAGATTCCATTGTGGCTGGAGCTACCAGCGGAACACTGCAGAAAATAAAGCTAGCAAAATGTCCTGATGTTTGCATCACATTATCTCTTAGGATGTAAGGAGGAGCTAGTTTTGTCTAATTATATCTACAGGATTTTGGGAGTTTTCACAAAACACATTCTGTTGGTGGCTTAACCTGCCCAAACGTGAGAGTTACGCTAGCTACACAGACGAACATACGTTTCTTTTAAAAGCATTGTGAAAGGATGTTTTTAATTACAGGCAATGTGTATGTGCTGGAGGGGGAGAGATGGAGAAAGTGATCATCCTCTTTTGGCTGTAGGAAAGCAAACAATGGGAAATGAGGAGTTCATATTACTGCTCTTTCGACCTGTAGCAGAGTGCTTTAACAGATGGCACTTAAAACACTATGAGAGATTCTACCACAAAAACTGAACAATAATCTAGTAATAATAATAATTTTAGTATTTTGGAATTTTAGTAGTAATAAAAAAGTTAGTTTTAGGAACTGCCTTGTATATGCAATGCAACTCTTAAAGGGCCAGTCCACTTAGAAATTAAAATTCTGACATTATTTTCTCACCTTCATGTCATTCAAAAACCATGACTTATTTATTTATTTTTTAATTTTGAACAACTTCTCTCTTGTTCATGATGCAGATTGCTTCAAATTTTAAAAAGGATGCAAAAGCATCATAAAGTATCATAAAGATGGTTCATTAAACTCGTGTACTATATTCTAAGTCTTCTGATGGCTTTGAGATGAACAGAATACAATGCAAGTCCTTTTTACATATTTAATTATAATAGTCATTATAATAGCCCCCTTCACTGTGCAAATGAACCATTAGGACTCGATCACTGATCACAGGATTGTCAAGAAAAGATTTGACTCCCAAGAAATAATTCACAAATGGGACATTGTTACTTCTTTCATAGATTTGCCATTGAGAGCTTTGTCAGTATTGTATGGATTAGAATATAGCGCCCCAGTCGAATGGACCATTTCTGTGATACTTTTCTGGTTGCTTTTGGGTCCTTTTTTAAAGCTTGAAAGCTTCAGTGCCCATTCAACTGCATGGAAAAGTGTGACCACTGAATTAAATAAAAAAAATCATAGAAGTTTAGAACAAAAAGGGTGAGTAAATGACAATTTTCAATATTCATTTTTGTGTGAACTTTAAACAAGACAAAAAGGTTCATGCTCATTAGGCAACATGTAAACATCATCAATGTTGTGTTAAAAGCTAAAAAGAACTACTGACACATCAGTAAATTATTTTGATCAATGTTTAAAGACAAGTGAATTTTCCTCGGTTCCACTGTTAGCATAGCAGCATCAATAACATGAAGTCTTTCGGCTGTCAGAAAGCCTCTTTTAATGCAGGCCGCAAAATTGCTTCGTCACGGAGGCCCCGCCATAAAGCTCATGCATGAAAAAGCCATGAAGGGCGCAGAGGAGCTATGAATTTTGATGGGCATCTTTGTGCGGGTGGCAGAGGAGGGTTAGCGTGATTAGCTGGATGTTAAGGGGATTTGTGATGAGGCCTGTGTGCTGATGGGTGGCCTGACTCAAGAGTCTTTCACTGATCCTCCGGATGAACTCCAGGGCCCCCGGCATTTTCATTAAGGACGGATTGGGAGCATCTCCCACTCCAGAAACACTTCATCACATGTAGTGTTTTACTTAGTGATTAGCCTCTCAGGCCTATGAGAGAGGGGCACAAGTGCCCTCAGAAAAATCCATCCCACACATGCACACGTGCACATGAAACGTTCTCAGCCGTGGCTAAACAATGTACACTGAACGAGAAGTCCGGCTGACTCAAAGGTGGTGAACACCGGCTCAACCAATGCCGTGAGTGGCGAGATTATCTAGTTTGAAACCTCTTTCTGACGACAGCGTTTGAGAAACCCAATTCAAACTTACTTTTTATGTTTGCAATTCTACATGGTGATGTTAAAAAATACTTTAAAAAAATAAAAATACACTAAAAAATATTTTCACAAGTCATTTGGGACTTTGCAAGCGTGGAACAAATTCCCAGTTCGCACGTCCCCCCCATTTTTAGAAAATCTCCCATTTCTGTGAGGTAATAAGTACTTTTTAATGACGCATGCCTTAATTATGTCCCATTAAATCTTTCCTAAAGATAAATCCTCTGGCTGAAACCCAAAACATTTCTAGCAACTGAGAAAGACATACTAGAAAAGCACACATGGATAATGTATGACCCGTGAAGAAAAACACTGACTGTCTGCGTAAGAGGAACACAGCAGGTCATCTCTTCTTCTTACGTTAGTTTGTTTTTACTGACATACTGAACTGTGTCCTCGGGGGAGAGCGGCGGCCATATTGTGCCTGTGCTGAGGAGAAGAGGAGATCAGCTGGGCTGCAGGCAGGAAGCCATTCCAGCCCGCTCCTCATGCTCAAAACCCCCTGAACATCTTGCTGCATCCTCCCAGTCTAATAAGACCGTAATCCACACAAGCTGTCAGTTGATACAAGCCTCCTTATGAGGACACAGCGGGAAAACCAGCACAAAGCTGTTCTAAATAAAGCTTCAGCTGTTCAAATGGGAAACGGAAATTTGATGGGGATTTATCATGATGGGGGGCCAGTTCTGCCAATCAAACGTTTAGCGTTGTTTATATACCTGTGCATATGACTCTCAGAAGAAATGCTAGAGACATGACCTGGTAGCACATGTGTTTAGATGTGGGCGACATAGGTTTCCTGATCTCACCTCCTACTGTTTTCCCTATCATTTCCAGTACTACCTCAGACTGTCACATAACATAACATAACATAACATAACATAACATAACATAACATAACATAACATAACATAACATAACATAACATAACATAACATAACATAACATAACATAACATAACATAACATAACATATAACATATAACATCTAATTTTATAATAAATGAAATAAAAAAAAAAAAATAAAAAAAAATAATAATAGTAATTTAATAAAAAATTACACTTAATAAAATTAAAAACCATATAGGTACATTCTGGTGTTCAGTATATACTCACATCTCTGGCTTTGCCGTAAAAGGCCTCTTGAGATGCTGCTTCCAAGGAGCCGATGTAGAACACAGGATGGCAATCGCCATATCTACAAAACACACAAAGCAAACCTCAGTGTGCTGATTCTGAGTAAATACCAAATATCAGACTAGCTATTTTCAAACATATTAAAGCACCTCTTCAAAACAAGCAGTGCTGGAAAAATGTGTCCATAAGACACCACATACTGAACTACAAAGAAATGCAGTAAGTGTTTGGTTTTTCTTAGTGAAATTGGATTACAAATGTTACTTTGTCCAGAGATCTCACCTTCTAGAAAATTCAGCAGTAAAGTGCAGTAAGGCATCACCCTCATTTTCACTGTTCTCTGGCACTGAGGGAAGATGAAGGAATACATTAAAATAGATCCTTACGGTCAGCCCCAGATGAAATGACACTATAACTTACTCATCGGAGACTTTCGACAACTCGAGCTTCCCATGCCAAAGATCTCGGATTCATCTACACCAAATTCAGGTGCATCCTCGAAATCATCCCCCTCACTGTCACTGACCATGTGGACATCTGTGCACTGTAACACACAAACAAAGGCAATTTGTTAAGAAAATTAGCAAAAACTAGAGAATTGTGCAACTAGAGATGCACAATATATCAGAGACGTATAATTTATTGGAGACCAAGCCAATAAATTATAACAGGAAAGGGTCTGATGCAAAAGGCAGTTTGACAAGAGAATAAAACATCTCTAAAATACATTCTTAATACATTAAAAATTTATTTTTCCTCAGTCTAATCACTTCAGTGCCAATTGTGGCATGCATGGTTACATTTGCCAACCCCTGCAAAGGCTGATATTGTGAGATGACATTATCAAACCCTTTTTTTTTAAACTAAAATAAAACCAAATATAATAAAATAAACATTTAAAAATAAAATTAATAAAATTATTCAATATTTGAGTTATAGAGTGAGTATATACTCATATTTCTGACTTAAAAGGTCGTAAAAAAAGCCTTGCGATTTGTTTGTATGCAACACTACAAAACTATTAGAAATCTTTTCTACAGTATATCAAAATGTTAATTCTATCCTTCATTTCATTCAATGTGAAAGGCATTTGTGTTTAAAATCAGGCAAAAAAAGCTGCCAATAACAAAAATGTTATAGAAAATTTGTTTATATTGGTGCTCACATAATTATAACTTCATAAAAAGCACAAATTCAGACATAATTCCCATTTTAATACCACATTTGGGACCAAACCTAGTATGAATGATGCAGAGAATGTAATAGTTGCAAATCTGTTGAAAGGTTGCCATCAGATTTGAAACGCAGGGGCAAGTCTGGCTGCAGTGTTACGCCTGGCAACTCGACAGTGATCACTGTGCCCACTACACGTTACTTCATCAATTCAGAACAGGACTTCATTTCTATTCCAACAACGAATCTCTCATTAAAGATAAAAATGGCAATCATTTATCCATTTTGGCTGGGCGGAGCAGTCTAATTAAAAATCCCACAAAACATTAGAATTGCCAAAAGTGGCACCACATGCTGGCTTTCAATATGTTGAAAAGCTAAAAACAAAAACAGCAGAAATGAAATTTATAAATGTAAAAAATTATGAGAGAAACAGAATGGTCCTTATATATAAACGAAAGAGAGTAGGTCTGACTGTTTGTGCAATGTAGTGCTGTTGACGTCGGTTCTGCTTTACCTCATCTGTCTGGTCCACATTGAGCGCAGGAGAAGATCTTCTAGACACAGTCAGGTGGTGACAGGGGTAACTGATTCCACTGGCAGCCAGAGTCATCTGCACAATCACAAAACAGCTTTGTTAGACATTTTATAGCAGCGGATCTCAATCTTTTTGACTTTAAGACAATTGTCCACAACAACATTTGAATATTGATGTATATTTGTTATAAAAAATAACCCAATTCTAAGAAATATGTTTTAGCTTATTTTAATGTTTGTTTTGTCTTATTTTAAATAATTTTTAGGTCATCTTGATGCCCCGTTGGAAGTTTGTTGATGCTCCCTATTGGGCCCCGTCCGCCTTGGCACTGTTTTTCCAACCTTTTTGTTGTATGTTTATTATTACTATTATTACTTGTAGGACAGGACATAATAAGACAAAATATAGAAGGACAACACCGTTTTCATTGTATGTTGAAAGACACACGGCATTGTTGTTAATGAAAAGACCACTGCTTGAAGTTAAATGAAGTCATCATCATTGCTAACTTATATGAAGTTCATTTTAGGAATGGAACATCATAAGGATAAGCAAATGATGACAGAATATTTGGGTGAACCCTTCCTTTAAGACAGCTTTCCCCAGTAAAGTTTGCACAGACCGATATTCATCTACGCAGGGTTTCTCTGGCTTGTGATAGAGGTTCTGTATGCTTGGCACTCTAAAGAGCATCACATGCAGCATGCGGTGAGCTACTGGTGAAGGCCTGAGTACCTCATTAACTCTCAGGCTAGAGTGGAAATGTCAGCAGCACTCCACACTACAGGGACTCATTACAGACCAGCCCCATACACATACATACACACACACACACACAACTCCCTGGAGCGACAGCACAGAGCTCTATTCTCTCGACTCTTACCTGACATTACCAATTACACACTATAATCACTGTCGGTTTTTACATAATCATTTCAGATACCTAAATGACCATAGTGATCTGTACTTTAAACCAAGATGAATGGAAATCATACTTAAACAGGTACTAATACAGACAAGATACTAAAATAAAAAGAGATAGAGAAAAATGGATAACTGGCTGCAGGGGGCTCTGGTACTCTACAAACATTTTAAGGTGCTTTATAGAGAAATGTTTTGATTTGAGGAATAATTATCACTAGCATTTTTACTAAATTGGTTATAGGCTCTTCAATTTCTGTTATACAGATAAATGGCTTGATTAAGTGGGATTCTAAAGAAATGGTACACCATTACACCACTGTGTTGCCAGGTAACTTACTTAAAGTATTATTATCATGAATCACTCAAACAGCTGACAATTCTTAACTGCCAAATATGTTGCAATTTAAGCTAAAAAAGTTAAAGCTGAAAATAAAGATAAAAATGTATTTGCAACAATTTAAATGGTAAATCAACTTCACAAAAAATGGATGAAAAAAATATACTAATTTTCATAAGAACAACAATTATTATTATTATTATTATTAATTGTTCTGCATATTGGGAATTTTATACAAAAAAATTATATTAAAATATATTTAATTAAAATTATAATTGTATATTTAAAATAAAATATACAAAAAAGATCAGCTGTAAAATATGACAATATCTCTGATCTGTAATTTTACCCAGTAAGAACTGGTGCTGCTTGATCAGGCTATAATTACAAGCCATGACTTTCAGTTAAAAAAAGTTAAAAGAATAGTCTAGCCATTACAACATACACATATGTTAGTGTTCATGCAGGAAATTTAACATTTAAAATAATGGGGCACCTAATTTGAAAACAATTTCTACAATAAGAAATTAACAAATTTGAGACCTACCAAAACTGATGTCAAGTCTTGGTATTGATTAACAAACATAACAGATTAAGTGTAAAGAAGCTTTGGTTTAAGCACCATAATATCCCATAATGCAACTCAGAGAGGATTTCATAGTGTCAAGTACTTCAACAGGGCGCTAACACCCCCAAAAACACAAACACACAACACACTTTCTCTCTTTTTGTGATGGCCCACACAGAGAGAAGAAGCACAGACAGTGTTTCTCTTCTACAAGGAATAATTAAAGGCAGACTGCCTGTACAGGGAGACAATGTACAGTACTGTTGGGTGACACAATCAAGAACTCTGTCCAAAAGTCAGATAAGTTCTTTTTGCACGAGGATCAGAATGCCGAAGGCCAGAGAAAATGTAGAACTCACCAGGGAAGAGTGGGGTAAATTATGCCACTACTGAAGGCACACACAAAGTCCTATTTTAGTATTTCATAACTGTTTTCACCACCTCTCAGACCTAAAATACTGTACCTTTAAGACATCTATGTAACTAACCTTTGTTATGCAAACTTCTGTGTACCAGCACACTGTTGTTCATCAGGTTGGTCAAGCTGCCTTTACTAAATTGTTGACAATATGCAAATGTGGACAGTTAATTCAAAAGGATAGTTCACCCAAAAATAAAAATTATGTCACCATTTACCTCATGTTATTCCAAACCTGTATGACTTCTATGGAACACAAAAAAAAATATATATATATTTTGAAAGCCATTTGGACCCCAAATAAATTCATTGATAAGACAACACACATCCATAGATGATAAAGTTATAAAGGTTGTGGAATTACATGAGCAAATTATGACAGAGTTCTCATTTCTGGATGAACTATCCCTTTAATGTGCTCATCATGATTATCTGAATATTGATTTTTTTCTCAATTAGTTCTCATTAATGGTCAGGGTTCTGAATGCTACAGTACATCTACATGGTAAATAACCCCTTTATCTCAAAACAAACAATGTAAATCCTGCTTTACATGATATATCCCATTTAACATGAATAAAGGTAGAATTAGAGCACTTAGTCACAGGTAAGGGGTAAAACGTCCATGTTTTGACCCCATCTCCTAATGGTATGAGTGTGTCTGAGTGCATATGTGTGTGCGTGTCAGAGCCGCAGGCTACAGGGGAGAGGTCACCCCCTCATCTTTCCACACCTCCCTCCCCACCTCCAAACAAAGAACTAAATCCTCCTCTTTTGGACCCCTTTCATTAACACTTGCATTAAAGCCCCTAACACTGAGCACCATGCAAAAGAGGAATTCCATTTCTCTTTCTCTGTTTTCATCTAAGAAAAATTCTCCTTCCCTGTCTACCATTAACTAAACATATTTCTCCGTATTATTTTTTATATTTCTTCATATTTTCTTTTTTCTTCTCCTCTTGGTTGTTTTCAGTGATTTGTTGTCGTTCTCCATCTCTCAGGCTGTGAAGGAGATAATTACTGCTGACAGCTGCTCTAGTCGTCCGAGAGCCCCAAGCTGCACCTTGTGCCTGCCTTCTTTGATAGATGAGGACAAGAGAGCTACAGAGCGCGAAAAAAGCAAGAGACTGTGGAGTCCAGAAAAGAAAAGAAAAATAAGAAGCCCCACCCTAAACACCTGTTGGACCCTTTCAGGTTAGGGTTTGAAGAGGTGTCAGTCTTGATTAAGATCTAGGGTCAAATACAGTGTTTAAAAAGCTCAATGAACCTTTCAGAACTAAGCCCTTCGAGAAAAAAATAGTGTGAATAGGCTAGGCGATGTTTTCCACCTGTTTAAGGTGTAATCTGTAACTGCTACGATTTGCCGGATGTTAGTGGTAGTCCACAGCAAATGTCTCTTACATTAATTAAGTTATATAATTCTATAGTATATATTTTTTGCCAGTATATATTTTTTAAACTAATAGGTTTGAAAAAAAAGTATATAATATAATATAATATAATATAATATAATATAATATAATATAATATAATATAATATAATATAATATAATATAATATAATATAATATAAGCACATTTCCAAAATTAGTTGCAATGCAAAATGAAGAACTGATCTGATAGGGAAAAGTCTTTACTACAACAGATCAATCATTACAGATCCATTTCACCTGCATACGACAGAACACCACTACCTGCTGTTAAATACAACCCTGGGATAGTCAGCAGGGTGTTGATCTAAACATGTAAAGCATGATTTATGTCAGATGGCCCCAGTAAGGGACAGAGAGAGTAGATTGACGGCAAGTCGGCGGTTCTGAAGACAAATGATTGGCAATATAAGAGTGTATATACATCTCTTTCGGAAGAACTTCACCTGCAGACAGCAATCTCACAAGGGGCTCTGTACGGACTTAGAGCTGAGCCTCGTCGCTACGGCAACCAACGGGCCCAATAAGCCGCCTCCGCAGGTCTGTGACGCTGAAAGCCCATAACAGCCATGGGCCACAGAGACCCTCTGAGAGCAGCAGCAGTAATACATTAGCAAACACCAAGAAACACTGGATAAATGTCAGCAATTAAGGGGGAAAGACTCTAATAAGGACGTTCCAGAAGTTGTCAATCATTCCCATAGGTGCTCCAAGAGGTTGGCAGTGAAATATGAAAAGAGCTCAAAAGAGTTTTGGCTGAGGATGTGTGTGTGAAAGAGAGAACTGAGCGGTGGGAAATGGACCAATTAGAAGCCTAAATTAAGAGAACAAATAAAATAAACAAGAACATGAGCTACTATTATTAATATTAATAACAGCGACAAAAGGAACAGTGCACAGCCGATTAATCCTGAATACAATACATTTTTTTTCTGATTACTTTATCTACAAAAGACAAGAAATAAAATTCAATATTCAATATTCAATACAAAGTGATAAACTGGCATTATTTACTTTGCAGACAGAAAATAATCCTTCAGAAATCTGTAAAATATTACAGTAGGATACAGCAGAAAATGTGCTCAGAAAAAAAAAAAAAAAAAAAAAAAAAAAACAGTGCAGCCTAAGTTTAGGCAGAAAACATACCAAAGTTTGGGCGGTTAATGCCAAACACAGCCTGCAAACAGCAGTCCTCCAGTGGCCTGCCATATGAAGAAGCCTGTGTCAGCCCCTCAAACACACCACACGCATCTAGACTACACCCACTCAAACAAACAAGGGCTAAAACATGACTATGGTAAACAGCCTCCTTTGAATTTACAGACACTGCATAGGGACGTCAAGACAACCGCTAAGATCCACCCACAGATTCAAAGGCATAAGAAGGTACGCTGATTTTTACATTGTAATCCCTTTCTCCCGAGAGACAAATTTGCAATGCTAATTACAAATCCAGTTAAAATGGCTGCACTGCTTAAATGTTAACTGGTTAAACAGTTTCACTGCATAAATGGCTCAAAATCAAATCATATTTTCTTCATCTGACTCTAACAGTAATACAAAACATGTATACAGAAGATGCGCGGAGAGCCATCCGAAACTGATAAATATATTAAGTTCAATCCATTTCGACAGTACAAGAAAAACCTGTCGCAAGCTCCTTCAAAACCAATATGCTTAAAAGCTCAGTCGGCGTAATGTAAACTGACTACTGATTAGTTTTCTATTTTTCTCCCTTATGAGGTGGAACAGAGTGCAGAGAGACTCGCTGTATATGAGCAAGCGAAGGGTAATGAAAGCACAGCAGAGCAGGCATCGACTCAGACTGCTGGTAAATGTATTTCTAAGCCTGGGCTGTCATGTTTATTGGTACAAATCCTGGGAGATGAGGGAAGGTTAATGAGATACGCGCAAAAAACGGCCTGCCTGCCATAGAAGAGCTTTGCATCTAATGCACAGCTAGCCGTTTCAATAAGGGCCGGGGGCCCTTATTAAGACTGGTGCTTTAATAATATGTCCCTCCCTATAAGCCAAGACGAGTTGAGGTGGAAAGCTGGTATGTGGCCAAGTGCACGACGACCACACATAACCAGTCACTGCTTGGGCAGTATTCATGAGCAGTACCCTCTTTATCAAAAACAAGATTGTGGGTTGAGGTCTTCAGTGAGTGCACTTCAGCCCTGAAGTGGCCCGATTCAAGTGGGCAGTCTGTGGTGAGAGGGTGTAATTCAGTGACCTTGTGTCTGTTGTGCTTTTTGCTAAAGGACGAAACGATCTCTCCAACCGCCCTTTTAACAATATGAGCTAAATGTAATGGGTGAGATACATGAGCCTTACAAGTGCACACTGAAAATAAACAATGCAGTCATTGTTGAAGAGCTCTGTGAAAC
Source organism: Chanodichthys erythropterus (assembly GCF_024489055.1). Classification (NCBI taxonomy): domain Eukaryota; kingdom Metazoa; phylum Chordata; class Actinopteri; order Cypriniformes; family Xenocyprididae; genus Chanodichthys; species Chanodichthys erythropterus. Next base: position 12,480,831 of record NC_090229.1, read on the forward strand.
ACTACTCATAAAGCTACTGACAATAGGGTCAGAACCTTTTGTTCTGGTACTCTCAAATACTAAGTAGTCATGGGGTTTTATGTTTTATATTGTTCTTTAAATAGTGGTAACCAAAACCATACTAATAGCTTGTGGACAGATACATTTTTTATCTTTTAAAAGACAACATTGCAAATATGAAGGTGGGGGAGAATATTTCAACACCTGAAACAAACTGTGCTCAAAAAGCATGTTTGTTCATCAGGCCACTCCCTTTGAAACCATGCTTTTGCTCAATTAGGCACCTGACACCAAATCAAGACACAATGACAAGCATTGACCTAAGAAACACATTACTCTTTCATGATTAAAACAGAAGGGCAATTTCCATGCTTAACTGATCAGATGCATAATGATCAGTGATAAGTAAAGAGAAAGTTCCCATGGTTATTGTAAGGATGATTATAGTGGATGTCTAAGCTAGGAGGTGGGGTTCCACAGGGTTCAGTGTTAGGGCTCTCTCTGATCACTGTGAACAAGTCGTTCTGAAAGGCTGGGAGCACGGAACAGGGCGGGAAAGGTCACTGACCCCCCACTACATGAGCTGTAATGTCCACACAGAGGGGACAAGAGAGAGGAGTTGCTCTGTGACATCTTAATTAGTACCAACATCTTACTTTCACATCGGGTGATGCTACAGAACCACTACAGAAAAGCTGAAATGACAAGTCTATTTGATTTTTCCAAACTCTGCTTTCTTACAACACATCCTTACTAAAGCAATTTTCATCAAATAATTTGTCATTTCAAAATGAAAGCAAAAATTCTGCATGGAGCAACAATTGTAGCCAATTAGAACATACTTGAAGTTAATAGATTTTGGGCAAATGAGATTGTACTGTGGGCCGGGCTATCCGGCGCAACACAATAGAAATAGAAACCAAGTGATGGACAAGAAGATTTGCCACTGGTCTTTCATGTCTGGTCAGGTCAAAAACTCACGTTTACTTTTGTTGCTAATTATTCTGATTTTACGACTTATTCTCTATATAACAGAATATACAATAACAATAGAGGAAAAAAATCATACCGAATCGTCCGAGGCAGAGGCAGGCCAGCCGTCCCACTGCTGATGCCGCACAGGGATATTTGTAAGGTCTGAAATGTTCCTTTTCACCTGAGATTTAAACAGACAAAAAAAAAAAAAAAGAATCAGACAACAGATACAAGAATGCAATACTAATGAATTCATTTTAAAAACGCTAGCAGAAACATTTCTTAACACTTTTAGAACACTAAGTGCATGTGCTATTATCGCTATGATATAAGTGGCTGGGATGGGAGGGAGAAAAGGCAAGTAGCGGAAAAAAGAGCTCCGTGTTCTCAAAATTCCACAGATGCCTGTCCTAATGCCCAATGCCAACAGCCCTTCACTCAAAAAATGGACAGTATTTCCCTTCTGCCATTCACCCCCGTGTAACTGCACTTAATAACATTGCATGCATTTAAACAGTTGACGCTGGCCCCTGCTGTTGGTTTAAAGCCCAACGCCAGGCTGATGTGCGGAGGACGGGGGTGATCAAAGCGGGCGTTGCCCAGAGCTGGATGGGCCGCAGATTCTAGTGCATTATCCCCAGAGAATGCACTACCCCGCGGCGCTAGATACAGAGGCAGAGAAAACTAGCCATTGTGGTGGAAAGCCCTCCAAGCGCATGGCCAAATCCCACCGCCAGCGCACTGAGTGGACATGTATCCTCTGCCAGACTGAGGACTCGTGCCTACAGAGGCAGAAACGATAGGCGCAAGATGCTTGTGAAAACAAAGGACATGAAGCAGGTTTGAAAGAGATAGGGTTAAGAATTCATTAGCAGATACAATCATAACCTTTATTTTGACAAAAATATAACCACAAAAATATGAATATTTATTAATGCAATAATACACAGGTTCTCAATTGGTGGGATGAGACTCAAAATGTATCAGGGTACTGATAGTGACTTTGACAGGAGGGGGAAAAAACTATGCTAATGTAAATAATGCAAAACGCATTTAATAAATAATGAAAAATAGTAATAATAATAATAACTACTTTGATTGGTTGATTTTATATTTGTTCAAAGACATTTAGATACCAAAATGATCCAAACTCCTACTTCTCATGTCGAAAATTAAGCATATTGTTGGGTTCATGCAGTTCATGATCATATGAATATATTAACTTGTAATGTTTGATTATAAGGTATTTTTTTATTTTACTTTTGGACAATTTTGGTACCGTGTTGATATCCAAATGTAAAATCTGAGTCCTTAAGAGAACAAAACCAGTTAAGAACCACTGCATTAATTTATAGAGGCTTTTCATAAGGACGCAAGGATGATTTAAAGGTTTTCAGACAGTTTCAATAATACAGATATGTACAGAACCACGGCTAAAGCCAGTTTCCTGACCATTTTGGTCAGGCAGAAACTCAATAAAGGGAAACAAATTTAGATATTGACAACATCACCTCAGTCGGCTGAAGTTGGAGACTGCACCATCTCACACACACACTCAAACATACGCGAGCCCACACACTGGGCTGTGCGTTTTTCTTATTGAAGCGAGCAAGGGTCAGCTGGGTTGGCCAATGTTATTACAGAGTGTAATATCTGTGTTTGACCAGAGGGCTACAGGGATTTGGCCGCCCAGGCCTGACCGGCAGGCTGCCGTAAACACCGGCTCTTGGCTGTAATGAACCATTTAGGGTCAAATGGCACCGTAGCCCATGAGAAAGTAGAAAGTAACGGCATCACCAAGGACCAGACAGAAGCATTTAGCTGCTATAACCAATCGGCCCTCTGCGAGAATCTGATATTTCACCGCTTTACTTCATTGGGTCTTTTTTTATGAGCACTGCCCTACTGTCAATACACCTATACCCCTCTGTACTTCAGCCAGACTTCATCCCATCTTGACAAACATCCAATGTGAAGCTATTCACAGTTATTTGACTTCAAAACAGATTTAGCCATATTGGAAGGTAGAGATGTGAACATTCATGGCGCATAAGAAAAGAAAATAGCAAATAAAACCACATTCACAAACCTGTCAGCGAATAAAGGTGGTATAAAAGTTAATTTATCAGAGATGGCTGGTTGGGTGAGAGGCTCTTTCTGCAACTACTGCGAATTATAATTGACTTACGAGGAGAAAGCCCCATACTGCTGCAATATTCACAAACACAAGTGTCATTACCTATTCATGAGCTACGAATTCCTCCTCTTAGCAGTCAGGGGTCTGCAAATTAAAGCCAACATTACCCAACTAAATGAGAAAAAAATATACACGGAAAGGATAAACAAACAAATCCACCGAATAACAAGTTTATTTACCACTGATTTCTAAGAGAAAGTAAAGAGAGTTTGAAGATGTTCGGTAACGGCTGACATTTGTTCTGTCTTGCCCAAACCGCTGGCCATAAGGAACAATGAGGTTTGATTAAATAACGAAGGAAAAGACTCAGTCCTATTAAATCCAGTTCCGCTGACATTTCATTTTAAATGTCACAATAGAGTTTTTAGCATCAGGGAACAGACTTCTATTGTGAAAAGGAGGAGGAAAAAAAGCAGATAATGTTGACATTATATCAGAAAATGCGAGAAGATCTCACGGATAAAGACATTTCAGCTGCCGGGATTATATACTTAAGGACTGCATGTAACAGCGCCTTTCATTTAAAAAGGTTTTCTTTCATATATTCTCCAGTGTGGTTGTCATATAAGATAGATATTATACATCACCCATAGAACAAACATTTACATGGTGTAGATGAAATGCACAAAATATACATTTCCATGGTGATAGTAGAAAGACTGCACAAAATGAACAGAGATAAATGATAGTATTTGAGATAAACAAAAATTGAAAGTTCTGACCCTTACTGACAGAACCTAAATGGCAAAATTCAACTTAAACATTAATACGTGATTAATATGTGTGTATACATACGTTATATATATATATATATATATATATATATATATATATATATATATATATATATATATATATATATATATATATATATATATATATATATATATATATATATAAATAACATTACATTAATCTTTAAATTGAACTGTGAAATATTAAACTAGCAATTAAACAGTGGCAGTTTTGTGTATCTGGCTATAATGTTCAATATTATTGTTAAATGAAATAATGTTATTAACATCTTCATATAAAAGTTCAAAAGACTGGTCTAAGTGCTCAAAAAAATGCAAATCTTACAAAATTAAATGACTTAGACGTCAATAAACACGTACGCTCTCTCAGACAAACACACACACACACACACACACACACACATTAATGATCCAATCTTTCTAAATGCCAAGTACTGGTAATCCTTGGCTGGAGAGAAATCAAAGAGAAGAAAAGGTTGCCATTAAACAGTCACAAGCTCTTCAGCACCAGATGCCTTTCATTCACACTCTTTTACTCTCCATCCTTCTTTTCTTCCTCTGCGTTCATCTCTCCAGCTGCGGAGAGAAACGCTGTGGGGCCGGCAAAAATCCCTGGGACGAGTCGTCTGGTCACGGACGGCAGAGCCCTATCGGACGGCCCTATTCTCCCCGCCACTTTCCTGACAAACATTTGCTCTGAGGCTTAAGCGCAGCCCCAAACTCGGGTTTGGGAATGCCAATCAGAAGAGGAGAGCAGGGCCCGGGGCCGAATAGTGGAAGGGTACGTTCCCTGGGAGCCTGGAGGCAGAGCGAGAGCCTTTGGCAAAGACAAACAACGGGACAGCACTGAGGGACTCTCTTCTCTCTCTCTTTTGCTGCTCCTATTGATATGCACATGCAGAAAAGCATCGGCTGGTCTTCAGCAAAGACAAAAGATGAGCAGAAAAAGAAAGGTTGGAGAGGAGTCCTCTCCATATGTGGCTGCGAGGGGGTGAATGGGGGAAAAAAAGAGAGAGGGGAGATTGTGAGAGCTCTCTGTTGCTGTTTTGTTGCATTTTCACACAGGCCTTCGGTTTTAGGGCCACAACTGTAAAACAAAAACTTCTCTCACTTGTTAGTAACTTTTCTCAACGAGACGTTTGTGAAGAAACGTAGTGGATCCCCGCAGAGCTTTTCTTTCCCGTTCACACGTTTATTTTCTAGCGTTTCGGACACAAAAGCGAGTGCTTGGACACGCTTGATAAAAATGTTCCCATCCCAAAAGAGAAAAAAATCTTTCAGTGGAGCCAAAGTAACTAATGAACTCTACAGCTAACTAAACTAACTCTGAGAGAGAGCCATTTAGAAAATGACGTGCAACCAATAAGGTGTTCTCTTACAAAAACAGTTTGTATCGCATGCAATTTGTTTCTCCTTAGAAAACAAATCTTCTTTCTCACCCCCTCGTTCTCCGTCTTAGAAAGAAAAAAACAGAATGCCTGAGGATCAGGCCAGTTGGGGCCGCAGCGGTCCGTTTGATTCAGCTTTGTCCAGTCACTCGCTCCCCTACCAAGCCAACAGCTTCGCTTCCTGCTCCTCTTTTCTCTTCCCCGCAGGCTCTACTCTCCAGTTGTTGTAATCCCGGCAGAAACACTTAAGGTTCACAGTAGGTGCTCATCAAAACCATCTGCTAAGGGAAAGAGAGCGCTCACCCATCTCACTTTAATCTCTTCAATTAGCACCATTACAAACCTGTCAAGTAGTCTGATTACTGTAATGGTGACCAGCACCATCAAGGCGGCAGTTTCGCCGGGAAAAGGATTCTGGGATTGCGTGGACATAGCTGAGGTGGGGAAAAGCAATTCTTTAGTTAAAAAAAGAAATTGGTTGAAATTTGACTTGAAATATGAAGTGAAATCCTTAAGGAATAGTTACACAAAAATGAAAATTCAGTCATCGTTTACTCAAACTCATGCTATTCATAACATTAGTAACAGCTCACTGGAGGGGAAGACTTCCAGTGATTAATGACTTAAATCTGCCTGTTCCTCAGACATTGATTGGCTTCAGAAGGCTTGCAATATAGCATACAATCTACTTTTTAACGACACTTTTATGATTCGTTTTTGCAATTTTTAGCCTGAAAGTCAAATTCTGAATAATGTCCTTTATATGGAAAAGAGTGGGGATGATATTTATTTTTCAAAAGATTTAATGTTTCACAAAAACAAGTCATACAGGTTTAGAATGACATGAGGATGAGTAAATAAAGACATCATTTTCATTTTTAGGGTACTTTTCCTTTAAGGAAGAAAGTTCCTTGTGCTTCTCACAAATCAATATTTACAAATAAATGGAATTTTCAAATTGAATTTAAGTATCCATATCTGCATTTTTCTCTATTTTCATTCCACTAACAAGTCTGATCGAACCTTTAGTGCATCAAGCTTGTCACACTGCAAAAAAAGTCCAGTAAAATATGCTGCATAAGGTATTAAGATTCGTTTTCTTGGATTGCATACTATTATATCAAGTACTACTTGTTTATACTACAAGTGAAAAAAAAATGTGTCAGTGCAGTAAGACAAAATATTATGTTTTTTTGAAAACAGTTAATTTCTTAATTAGTTAATTTTCTTAATATCTTATGATGTGTTGCTTTTGAAATAACCTGATTTTGTTTCAAGGATTTTTTAAGAAATTTTAACTAAAAAATAAGAAAATCCTTTTAAGAATAAAGAAAATTTCTCAAAAAAAAAAAAAAAAAAAAAAAAAAAAAAAAAAAAATCATTTTCAGTGTTGCTTCTCAAATAAATTAAACTTTTTTCAAGGATTTTTAGAAATTTTAACTGGAAAATAAGAATCTTGTTAAGAACAAAGATCATTTCTCTTAAAACAAGTTTGAATATCTTACGCAGTGTTGCTTCTCAAGTAAATTAATCTTATTTCAAGGATTTTCAGACATTTTAACTGGAAAATAAGACAAAATCTTGTTAAGAATAGGATTTTTTGCAGTGCAGATTTTAAGTCAAAAGATGCATAAGTTAAACAAGTTTAAAAAAAAAAAAAAAAAGAACATCACAGATGTCTGTTTCTTCAAAACGGCACTGCACAGGCCCAACATGACTCCCCTAGCACTGAGGGAGGGGTTCAAGTGGCGCTGTCAGTCCACGGGGAGCTTGTTACACTTGACGTGGTGCACGCTACCTGCTGTGAATAATTAATGGAGCCATTTCCAGAAAGCTGTGTGTAGGTTACTGGGGCAGGCCGAGGAGAATGCAAGGGAGTCGGGGAGGGCTTGTGTGTGTACAGAATAAAGCGTTCTGGTTTTGTGTCCCACACAAACCAACCTTAAATACAACACATTGTAGTTAAAAGGAGAGTGATGAAAAGAATGGCATCGCACAGGTCTGATGGGAGAGGGAAAGGAGCTGATGAGCCACAGGGGGGTTTGTGCCGCTCGATACTGAGCTCTGACTAAGTGGAAAGACACAGTAGATGAGAGTCTTCCAGAATTTTAAAGTCAGCATGTAAATAAATAAATATAAACACACAGAGAGCCCCGCACATGACGCGGACAAAAATATATATAATGTGGCCATGAATTAAGAATTTGTCAAACTAATTCATTCCCTTGTTTTAATATAAATAAAACAAGGGAACAAATTATTACAACCTTCCAAAATTCAGGTAAACGAGAGAACGAATTATTATATCAGGCACACAATTTACTAAAACAAGGGAACAAATTATTTTTAAGTATTTTTCCTGCATTTCATGTGCAGGGCTCCATAATATCTAACTTTATATTGTGTGTATGTATATATATATATATATATATATATATATATATATATATATATATATATATATATATATATATATATATATATTTGAGCCAAAGTTCATTATCTCTAGCTTATAATTAACCAACATGCATGACACATATTTGTAGACCTGATTAACTTTGCTTTGAATGCCTGCCATGCAGAAAATGTCCTGTACATGATGGGCCCTTTCTACATTTTTTGTTCACATGACAAAAACATGAATAGTTTTACCCTAAACACACAGTTGAGATTAGACATTCTGAAGTTTGGTGGGCGTGTCCTGAAAAGCAAGACTGAGATATAATTATCTTTGGCTCAATGAAGGCCTTAATCACTGGTGACTATTATTTCAGCATGTAATAATTAAGTTGACGCCTCACCTAAAAATCAGAGAGTAGTTTCAGAGAACACGGGCAGAAACGCAGTAGAGAGACAGACAGACAGCAGGTGTAGACAGACAGACAGAGGGGCTAGGTGACAGACAGGTGTGTGGTTGTCTCACCTCCTGGATGGTTTTGCTGGCGGGGAAGTTGAGGCTGTAATCTCTCTGTGCTTCACGGTGGCTAATGACGAGCAGGTAGTTCTGATTTGACAACCCTTGCTGGGCACTGTTAAATGGCAGGAAGGGCAGAAGGGAGAAAAAGAAATAGAGAGGAGCATTAGAGTTCAGCGGTGGACGAGTCGGGGCTCGTCTCTGTCTCCCCAGGGCTCAGACAAGCCTGTGCCACCCCACCGCTCTGCACGGGTAGCGGGAGGCCAGGGCAGAGCCAAGGGCCACAGCGTGGGCCGCACACAAGCACTAAGGCCGTCTGGAGGTATCGATTGGAGCTAAGAGTTGTAAACGTCTCACAAAAGGACAAGAGGGCTAGTGGCACTTGTCTGCTCTGCCGTAACCCTCGGAGCACTGACCTCAGAGCAGGTTTGAGATTCATGGGAGCCGTGGAGCAGAGTTGTAGGAGAGAAGGCCTCATCTGATGACAAACGATGGGGGTTAAGTAGCGCTTTGAGCAAATGCTCCGTCTGTGTGTGTGAATATGAATCAACAGCTTAGAGGCGAGCCTGCCGGCTAATCAGGGTTCGAATGAAAGCAGTCAGGAAGAGGAGAGTCTGGGAATTAATATGTAACGCACACATTAATTATGCAACCAGCGCCTTAATCTGAGGAGCTTTGGACAAGCTTATGTTAACAGAGGACCAAATTTACTGTAATGGCAGCTTATTTACATTGACTAAAACTGTGAAATCAATATGTAAATGTAATGTTTGTTGTATCTAGCGATGAAGATTGAAACGGTGGCCTAGGAGAGGAGGATGCATATGTGATGCTGCAGAGAGTGGAAAAACACAGTCATGAATACAGGATGGAAAAGGAGGGGTTTAATTTAATTTCAAGACTCTTACCAAATGTGAATGACTTGGAGACATTTTACATGCTGATACAATATATTTGCATTGACAAATGTGAATAACTTAAGGTAAGGGTTGATCTTTAAATCTAAGCCTTGTTTCAAATTTTGCTAACCAGTGTTTATATAGCTATATAAAGTTAATTCAGTACTGTTCACATACATTATACCAAAGTAAAGTACACTTGGTAACTGTAGGATTTCTAACTGAATTGAATGTGAATGAGAATGTGAATCAGAATTGTGAACTTGTGAATAACAATTGAATTAAAAAGAGAAATCAGTTGCAAAAAGTAGCCCTATGTGAGTGTGTATTAATTTGCTCGAAATTTTAAAATGATAATAAATGTGAAAAGACAAATAGTGAGATTAATATATACAGTCTAACCAAAAATTATTCAGACATTTTATGATATCTATGGTATATTTTTACTAGTGGGCGCAGGATACTATAGTTAATTTATGTTAGGAGAGCAAAATAAAGTAAACTGTGACATATTATACCCAAATATTCCTCATACAGTGGACTACCAGTAAAACTTTTTGGAACCAAAAATTATTCAGACACTTTGACCTGACCATGTTTGGCTTAAGTGTTATCTGACATTAATTAAGATTTTTTTCTGACACAGTTTAACTCTGAGATCATATTTTATTACCATTTTTTAAACAATAGAGAATAAACTGTATTAATGAATGAAATGTTCAAGATGTCCGAATAAATTTTGGTTTGACTGTTTGTGTGTGTGTGTGTGTGTGTGTGTGTGTGTGTGTGTGTGTGTGTGTGTGTATTATATATATATATATATATATATATATATATACACACACACACTTTCTCAAAAGTTTGGGGGCAGTATGATTAAGATTAGGCTGCATTTATTTTTATTTGATCAAAAGTAAAATAAAAACTGTAATATTGGGAAATATCACTACAATTTAAAATAACTATTTTCCATTGTACTATATTTTTAAATGTTGCTTATCATCAATGTTGAAAACCGTTGTGCTGCTTCCTATTTTGTATACTTTTTTTCACGATTCAGAATTTTTTCAGAATATATGTATATACTGAATATTTGAAAATGCTAAATATATTTTTGTATAACTAAAAATAATATAAATGTAATAAAAACTTTGTCCCATTTAAGATGGTGTTATGAAACCGTGGGCTAAAAAGTAAAGTGCAAAGTAGAACTTTTCTCTCTAAGGAGTTAAAACTATGCAAAATTTCCTCTCACGACAGATCTACAGCATAAGGTTCATCTGTAGGAGCTTAACCAGGTTCAGCCCTCTGTGGTCCCAACAGCACCTGGAGCTGACCCCCCTAAACTCAGCCTAAATGCTTCTCCACACCACCGGAGGCACCGGAAATAGAATGTCACTGGCTGCTATAGACAAAAAATAAACCACTGTGTAAATGAAGAGCAGATTGGTTTCACTCAGAGATAAGTCTTCCGTCTCAGAACCCTGCAAGACTGAGACTTTAATAAAACCCACCATCTCGTTCCTCTCATTGGCACGTACGTACACACGGGCAGAACAAACCTCTGGCTTAAATTTCTCATACACACACTCTTAGGGTGACCTGTACCCCCACCAAAAACACAAACATAACCCTTCGCTCTTTCTTCCTCTTGAAGTTTTATTTTTGCATCCGCCACAAATGTTTTTCTGCACTGCCTGTTCTGATCTGACAAGTCTAAGTACTAATTGCTGTAGTTTAAACTGTTTTTCCTTTGTGCCAAAACCAGCAGATTCCTCAGGCCCCCAAGTCTCACAGGAGATCAGATGCAGAAAATGAGATAAATACCAAATGCGCACAGACTCATTTGCTCATTTGTATTTGAAATAGCAGAAGTTCAAATTAAAATAACCTTAAACACACACATCTCCTGGAAGCAACAGAAATAGATGATTCGTTTTAAATTATTCATAAAGTTCCATTATTTATGCTGGAGATTAGGGGTTTGGATACCTCCACGAGAGGGAAAGCGAGCGAGATGAGCTTGGCTCATCACTGGATTTCTGTAACTACCTTGGATGGAGTGTCTGTCGTGAAAGCTCCAAAGCCTGTGCCGTATTTGCATTCAAAACAGAGGGAAGAAAATGAGGCAGGCGGCGCAGTGTGAAGACGAGTTTGATTAATATGTTTGGATATGGTGTGCTGAGGTATGCTTTGCAGTAATTGCCTACAGTGGCTTTTATTTGTTGAGTACTGTGCCATTGTTCGCTGCCTGCATCCTGAGACCCCATGC